>NC_081412.1:590769703-591088320 GCF_030272615.1 Cryptomeria japonica | reverse complement strand
TTATGAGCTCTGGTAGGTTTGTTGGATTTTTTCATTTTCTTTAATAATTCAAATGGGATATGGGGATATGATTTTCCTTGGCTTCAGGTTAGCAAGTTTCATAGAATAGAGAATGAAATCTCAATTTCTAGTATTGAGAAGTTTGGAATGTTCTAAAAAAATTTAGGTGGCTGCTATTGTTTTTACAAGAAAAAATGCCAGGAATATTTGTTATTTTAACACTTTCAGATTAACTAAAACTTAGAAAATCAGAATTTATTTACTAATTAGATTAATTAGATTAGAGATTTATAGTTTCAGATTTCACACAACAAAGAAAAATAAAGAAATAGAGACAAGACAGTTACCCTGGGAAAACCTCCTAGGAGGAAAAACCCAGCTAGAAAAGATCCTCAGATCTGATTATGGATTATAGTTATGCAAACATTACAACACTTATCTCATGTGCTTGTAGGTTCAGATTTTGCTGTCACTGGAGGTATGGTAGATCAAGGTGGCTGCCTTCAACATTTACTTGCTATTATGTGAGAGATGGATGCTGATGTTGCCTTAACCTAAATTGCAGACCTTCAAGGAATTCGCTGATTCCTTGTGATGGATTTCACACCTCCTTCTAATGGCAGATGTATGTTGCTGTAGCTGTCATGACTTCACACCTCCTATATGTATGTTGCTGTAGCTGTCACGTATTTCGCACCACCTTTAATTTGCAGATTGCTTTAAGTGCAGATCTCTTGTGATTCCTTGGAGTTTGCATTAGGCATATAGGTTTTGCATGAAGAAGCAGATTGAATTGATTTGATAATGATAAGATCTTTCCTTTACTTATATGTGGAGAGAAAGGTCGGCTTCCTTTAGCTTTAATTTAATTATATTTGTTTTACTTAAATGCCTTGTAAGTGGGGTCGGCCCTATTAGCAACACGTTGAGTGTTTTTAGGCTTGTGAGGTGCAGTTTAAGGTTGCTGTGAGGATAGTGCTCTGCCCTATACGTTTGGGAAAAGGGCCCCAGCCCTTTTGGACGGATTCCAATGTTGCCTAAGGCAATTGGAATCCGCCATTCCCTATTTAATATCAACACTCCCTCTTAATTAGGGAGGAGAACCATAACTATAATCTTCCATCTTGCACACAAGTAAAGAATGGAATTACATAATATAATCTTCTAGCTTGCACACAAGCATAGACTGGATCCACCTTACATTGCCCGCAGAGGGTGGAGAGGATCTTTTCTACCATCTTACATTGCCCACAGAGGATGGTCAATAATTACTCTTCTCCCTGAGAAGATTACAATACCATCTTACATTGCCCGCAGAGGATGGTTAACAATTACACTTCTCCCTGAGAAGATTACAATACCATCTTACATTGCCCGCAGAGGATGGTTAACAATTACACTTCTCCCTGAGAAGATTACAATACCATCTTACATTGCCTACATAGGATGGTTAATAATTATACTTTTCCATGAGGAGATTACAATACCATCTTACATTGCCCGCAGAGGATGGTTAATATTTACACTTCCTTTTGAGAATATTACAATTCCACCTTACATTGCCTGCAGAGGATGGTTTGATACAACATAATGAATTACTGAGATTGAGACTCCCTCTCAATTAGGGATTCATTTTCCACAATACCAAGTCTGTCCCTGAAGTACACAAACTTCACTTTGGATAGAGGCTTGGTGAGGATATCTGCAACCTGCTCATTAGTGTTGATGTACTTCAGCTGAATGGCACCTCTTTGCACCATATCTCGAATGAAATGATAATGGGTTTCCACATGTTTTGACCTGTCATGAAACACTGGATTGACAAACATTTTTATACAACTGACCAAACAGCCCAGCAAGAAGCTTACGAAGCCACACAACTTCTCTAGAAGCTACACTTGCTGCAATATACTCAGCTTCAGCAGTACTCAATGCCACTGAGGATTGTTTTCTGCAAGCCCATGAGATCACTGTGGATCCCAAGCTAAAGCAAATACCAGAGGTACTTTTCCTGCCTTTGACACTTCCAGCCCAGTCTACATCTGAATAACCTTCCAAAGTTATTGAAGTGTTAAGTGGATACTTCAGCCCAAAACCAACTGTGCCTTGCAGGTACCTTAGGATGTGCTTGGCTGCGACAAGATGAACATGTTTGGGCATGCTCATAAACTGGCTGAGAGCATTCACAGCAAAACATATGTCTGGTCTTGTGTTAACTAGATACATCAGTAATCCAATCAACTGTCGGTACTCTGATGGATCTGTAAAATCAGAGTTAGCTGCAGAAACACTTAACTTCTTTAAGTTAGATTCCATAGGAGTAGACATAGGTTTACAATCCATCATTCTAAATCTTTTCAAAATGTCAATAGTATACTTTCCTTGACTTAGAAAAATTTTGTTCGAACTTTGCCATACTTCTAGACCTAAGTCTTTTATTTCAAATTCTGAAGCTAGTTCTTCCTTGCATCTAACAATAAGTTCATTTTTACCAGTAAGGAATAGGTCATCCACATATAGAACTAGAATTAGCATTTCATCATTGACTAACTTAAAGTATATGTTAGTGTCAACATCATTTTTATGAAAACCTAGACTTAACAAGTATTTATCAATTCTTTCATACCAAGCACGACGAGCTTGTTCAAGGCCATACAGAGCTTTCTTCAACCTGCACACATGAGTTAATCTATCCTGAATCTCATAACCCTTAGGTTGTTCAATATAGACCTCTTCCTCAATGACACCATTAAGGAAGGCAGTCTTAACATCCATCTGATGTAGTTTCCAGCCTCTAGCAGCAACAATAACTATTATTGTTCTAATAGAAGTATATCTAGCAATAGGAGCAAAAGTTTCTTCATAGTCTATGCCTTCCTTTTGAGAAAAACCACGAGCAACAAATCTAGCTTTATATTTTTCAATACTACCATCAGCATTATGTTTAATTTTAAATAACCATTTAGAGGAAACAACAGATTTGCCTTTGGGTCTGGGCACAATATCCCAAACATCATTCTTGATGATTGACTGATATTCTTCATCCATAGCAATATTCTAGGCATGATGATTCAAGGCTTCTTCAACATTGCAAGGTTCAGTTTCGATGAGATTGCACATCAATGCAACGTAGTTGGAGAATACTTGTGGTCTCTTAGTTTCATGGAAGGTGCCACTGGGGGCAGCAAATCTTTCGGCTTCTTGAATGGTGTTTCTTACCCAAAGAGGCCTCTTTTTGGTAACGACAATGTCACTAGGAATATCAGTGGGATTCATGGGCTCTGGTGGATCATTATGTTCATCTTGAGGTGGAGGTTCAACCAGCTCCCTCTGAATCTCAGGGTTAGTATCAACATTCATATCTTGATTGTCATTAGCTTCATCAATAACACAAGAACCTTTTGATTTCTTAAAAGCAATATCTTCTTCAAATGTAACATCCCTACTTACCTCAACATACCTTTGACCAGGGATGTATATCCTGAATGCCTTGGAGGATTCACTGTAGCCGACTAGCATGCCTTTTTTTCCGGAGGGATCCAACTTGGATCGCTTTTCCTTGGGCACATGAATATGAACGGGACTTCCAAAAATTCTGAGGTGACTGATGTCTGGTTTGGATCCTGTGAAGGCTTCTTCAGGGGTCATGTTCTTTAGATCACGGTGAGGATATCTATTCTAGATATATACTGTTGTTCTAGAAGCCTCAGCCCATAGGAAGGTCTGCAAATCTTGATCGTGAATCATAGCCTTTGCAGCCTCAACAATAGTCCTATTCTTCCTTTCAGCAACACCATTTTGTTGAGGATTGTATGGAACACAAAACTCCCTCTTAATTTCTAACTCAACACAAAAGTCATGAAAGCTACCGAAGGTGTACTCACCTCCATTGTCAGATCTTAAACATTTAATTCTTTTACCAGAGGAGTTTTCAGTTAATGCTTTAAACTCTTTAAATTTACTTAAGACTTCATCAGATTCTTTAGATTTCAAGAAGTAGATCCAAGTTTTCCTAGAGAAATCATCTATGAAGATTACGTAATAAAGAAATCCACTAGGAGATGCTATAGACATAGGACCACATAAATCAGAGTGAACAAGTTCTAGTTTGTCTTTAGCTCTATTTTCACTTTTATGAAATGGACTTTTAACATTTTTACCTATAGCACAACCTTTACAAGTGTTATCATGGATTTGACTGAGTTTAGGCATACCTTTGACTAGCTTTTCAAGGGATGGAAGAGCTTGATAATGCAAGTGTCCAAGTCTTCTATGCCATAACTGACAGGATTCAGGAACCTCATTAATGAGGGCTTGAATAGGGTTAGTAGAGAGCTTATACAGACTATCATATCTATGACCAATTATACGAGCAGATTTAAAACTAGATTTCTTAGGCCAAGCAAGAACTTTTCCCTCAGAAAATGCAATTTGATAACCTTTATCTTCTAGAGCAGAAATGGAAATTAGGTTTCTTTTAATTCCAGGAACAAACAAGATATCACTGAGGTGCAAGGAAATACTAGAGTCTAAATTTAGAGAAGTAGATCCATAACCTCTTACTGAATAACGAGCGTCATCACCAATTACCACGTGAAAGTTGGTATCCTTTTCTACTTAGTCCGAAAGGTGATCACAGTAGCCTGTGATGTGTCTGGAGGCACCACTATCAATCAGCCATGTAATACTATCGGAAGGAACACTGCTAGACAGAGCGGAGATGAATAAGAAGTCATTATTTTGATCTGAGACTTCATTTAGGTTGACTTCACTTTGGTTAGGGTTATTCTGAAATTCTTTAGCATAGTGACCAAATTTGTCACACCTAAAGCATCGGACACGAGAGGTATCTCTTGGTTTCCTCCAAGGGTGTTGGGAACTAAAAGGTCTGAATTCCCTATTTCTTTTTGGATAAGGTTTCTTCCAATTTCCCCCTTTCTTGCATTGAGCTGCAAGCATATGGTGATCATCTATATGGAAAATTTTGGTTTGCCCTCTTGTGATGAGGCGAGACTCTTCTTGGATGCAATCATTCTTAAGGCGATCAAGGGTAGGTAACTTAGTCCTGCCACTTATGGTTTGGATAAATGATTCCCACGAGTGAGGTAGACTATTTAAGGCAATCATGACAAGGTCTTTGTCTTCCATGTTATGACCAATTAAACCTAGTTGATTCTTTAGTTCTGAAATTCTCATAAAATAGGAAATAACAAAATCTTCTTTTGCCATTTTGATATTATGTAGTTGTTGTCTTAAAGTAATTGCCCTACTGAGATTGTTAACTTCATATGTACCTTGTAGATATCTGAACATTTCCCTTGCAGTAGTAAATGAGGCAATAGAGGTGACTAGGTGGTCTTTGACTGAATCAATGAGAATCTTCCTAGCCTTGACAACATCCTTTTTGAATTGTTTTAGCTCAGCTACATTCGTAGGTTCAGTTAGCTCTTTCGCTTTTATGAATTGGAGAAGATCTTCTTCCTCTAGAGCCAACTTGTTTCGAACCTTCCATGCAGTAAAATTGAGATTCCCATCAAGCCTATCTTCAACTTTCAGCCCCATTGACCTGACCTGTGAATGCGACAACAATCTGGAAATAAAGGAGAATTAAAATTCTAAAATTTGAAAGTTGATCTAGCCTATAGCTCTGATACCATGTTATTTTAACACTTTCAGATTAACTAAAACTCGGAAAATCAGAATTTATTTACTAATTAGATTAATTAGATTAGAGATTTATAGTTTTAGATTTCACACAACAAAGAAAAATAAAGAAATAGAGACAAGTCACAGTTACCCTGGGAAAACACCCTAGGAGGAAAACCTAGCCAGAAAAGATCCTCAGATTTGATTATGGATTATAGTTATGCAAACATTACAACACTTATCTCATGTGCTTGTAGGTTCAGATTTTGTTGTCACTGGAGGTATGGTAGATCGAGGTGGCTGCCTTCAACATTTACTTGCTATTATGTGAGAGATGGATGCTGATGTTGCCTTAACCTAAATTGCAGACCTTCAAGGAATTCGCTGATTCCTTGTGATGGATTTCACACCTCCTTCTAATGGCAGATGTATGTTGCTGTAGCTGTCATGATTTCGCACCTCCTTCTATATGTATGTTGCTGTAGCTGTCATGTATTTCACACCACCTTTAATTTGCAGATGTCTTGTGATTCCTTGGAGTTCGCATTAGGCATATAGGTTTCGCATGAAGAAGCAGATTGAATTGATTTGATAATGATAAGATCTTTCCTTTACTTATATGTGGAGAGAAACCCTTTTGTGTAGGTCGGCTTCCTTTAGCTTTAATTTAATTATATTTGTTTTACTTAAATGCCATGTAAGTGGGGTCGGCCCTATTAGCAACATGTTGAGTGTTTTTAGGCTTGTGAGGCGCAGTTTAAGGGTTGCTGTGAGGATAGGGCTCTGCCCTATACGTATGGGAAAAGGGCCCAGCCCTTTTAGGCGGATTCCAATGTTGCCTAAGGCAATTGGAATCCGCCATTCCCTAATTAATATCAACAATATTGAAGTTGAAGTTGAAGTGTTTGATTAGGTTGACATGAATGATAAAAAATAGGAGCCAATATGTATATGTATGTAACATTTTAGATTGTTTTTACCACCATTTTGTGTTACTTACTGCCTTTGTTTTGAGTGTTTCTTGTGCATACTGTTCCTATAGACTTTACCAGAATTTGCTATACTGCAATAGTGAACCAAAAGATACTAACAGTTGGATATGATTCTTAGTAAAATAATATGAAACAACATTTTAGTTTGTCTCTTAAGTTGTTTCTGATTCAAGGATTATATCCAAGGATTATGAACTTATTCTCACCACCATATTAGTAACTTTCCTACAGTGCCATGGATGATGTCATGCCATGAAACCCAATATAATGCAATTTCCTAGATATGCTATTCACATGTTGTAAACTAGCAACCCCATATATTTAAACACAAAGTTGTTTCAAGTATTATGGGACCATCTTATTCAATTGCAAATGATTTTAGTGTAGTATCTAGTAGTTATGAATGGGAAGAGCCAAATCATATGCAAAATACAAAGATAAACTCCTGTATCGATGCACATCCAAATTTTACATGACATACAATAGTTGAAACTGCTGAATACAAGAAAATCTGTATGGACTGTTTTTGCCAGTTGCCTTGGTTTTTTTCATATTTTTAAAAGTGAAAATTTACTTAATATCAATTGGCAGTGCACCTATTTAAGCAGCATTCATACAATCTCATGTATGCTGCATTTTGCAAAATGAATCCACTTGTTCAAATTTTACCATGAAAATGCCAAACCGTAACCTCATAAACACTTCTAACTGTTTTATCTCTCATTCCATAGACTCTGGCTATCTTTAGATGATAAAAGAACAGGCTTGAAATCCTGCAAAAATGGCACTGAATTCAGAGGCAGCAAGAAGCTCAGTGACAATGGTAGTAAGTGTTCGGTTCTAGGTAATCATGTGTGCACAAAAGAAAGACCAGTCAAGTTGTTCAATCAATTTACACTCAATAGGCCTGTTGCTAAGAAATATCTAACTCAACAGCAAATAAGCTAACTAGACAGGACCACATAAATAACATCTTAAATTCATTTATGTAGTCCATAAATAATTGATTAATTGCAGTGATACTCCTTATCAAATTACTCTTAACTGATCAAGATTATCATTCATAAAGATAGATAAATAGTTAGGCTTTTATATGGTTCAGATACTTTAATATTAACATAAACTAACTCACAATTAATCTATAGTAACGGGTCTGTGTCATCTGAATTCGATTTATTGAACAAATGGTAAATCTAACCTGATGCATTAGTAATACTCTCCAAAATCAAATTACATGCTGAAGCTTATGAGAATCAAATTTTTTGCTTCTGTAATAGTACAAATGATGGCACGGGTCCAAAATATTTCATTCTGTGTAGCCAATAATTTCACATAGTTTTAGACATGGCAGAATGATAGATGCCAATTGATTCAAATATAACCAAGGTGGACTTCTCCAAAGAAAAACAAATAAAAAGAAAATAGCCTATGATTAAGTACAATAAGCACTATTATAAGTTTTGGATGAGCTAAGTCGAATCTGTGATCCTCAGCATCATAGAATTTATATGACATCAATGGAACAAAGAATGTAGAAGCATTTATCAATTACATAGAATTGTCTGCTCACAGTTGCAACCAAGGTTGTAACCTGCTTGAGACTTTCAAATCTTCGACTCCACCAAAGTTAATTTTCTTTCTAAGTTTACTGTCTGCTTCATCTTCTATAGACAACGGAGCATGATTATTGAACAAGAAATGTCCTTGTTTTGGGTACGTGACCATCCACAAGTATTGGAAAAAATGTAGATTGATCTGTCTGATTTCACTAACATCTCCTATGTCGATTGATATCAAATTAATATAAATATTGATCATAGCATAGGTTTGGAGAAAAGGAAAAACAGGGGAGTAGGATACATGCATTATCAGCCATCGTGCACTGCATGTTATTTCAAATTGTCTGATCTATGCAGATATCAAATTGAATTCTTTGTAACATTGTCCTTTGATTGAGAAACCTTTTTTGGAAACCTGTTTGGAGTTGTATTTACCTAATCATCTCGAAGTCTATTCACCAGAAGGCTTTCCGTGCTCTTTGACAGAAAATGTGTTCAGTACAACACACATCCGGTCTGGATATTTTAATAAAGTATATCTCATTTGATTTCATTCTCTTTTCAATAGGAAAATTAGTTGCATACAAGTTTGCAATCTGCTGAAATGAAGCTACAAATGACACTACTCAATACTAAGGGAAGAGCTTTAATAGCAAGAACATAGTAGATGATCTCTTAGCCATTTTTCCTCTTTGTCTAACAAGATGGCCTATTCTACTTCTTACCATTAAATTACTATTAAATGCTATTATCCATAATTCTCAAGGAATTCATATAACTCAGACCGCTACACATATTTGGGTATATTTTGAAACCTGTATAATCTTTAAATGTTAGTTGTGATTCAATGATTACATGACAAACTGTTGCCTTCACAATCTTTTGGTCACTATTGGGAAAGCCACCTCAATAAACAAAACAAGAGATAAATAACACAACCACAAACAACTGGTGCAGCACAATGACGTTCGGCTGATGGATAGTATGTAAGCCCTGGTTATTTACCCTTACTATTATTCCCTTATTAACCCTCTGTCTAAATAGTCTTGAGACCACATTCTTTTGAGACATTCTATCAAATTGTTTTATACACCCTTAGTATTATTACCCTCTACCCTTGAAGCTTTTGTTGTTGTTTGCATGACGATGACAGTAGTTGGCATGACATGTTTGATTTTGGAGATGATTTAATGCTTTAATGTTAATACCCAATAGTTGTTTTTGCCCCTTTGTAATTTTGGATCTGTAGATAAAACACTTCAAATTTAGATGACCATTTTTCTCTTTATCTTTCAGTTTTCAGTGTTTATTTTATTTTATTGAGAATGAATGTTTTGGTTTGTTTTCACTGATGTTTATTTTAATATTCTTGCAGCAAAATGTTGTAAGGTAACATTAGGCTTGTGGTTTTCTTTTTTTCTTTTTAATCCTTCGGACTTGAGTAAAGGACTGATGAAGTGAGATTCAAATGCAGGCATGACATGCAGGACCCAGCAAGAGTTCATATAACCCATGTAGAGAAGAAGAGATGGGAAGTTCATTATGACTTGCTTCCTATATAACTGTAGCTGCTCTAGAAGCAAGCCATGTTTCCAAAACAGCTCACCCAGTGTTTGAATTCTGTGTGTTCTCAGGCAATGAGTTGATCTTCTCATACACAGCTAATCCACTTGGAATTGCTATCAAGCACAAATCCCACGGAGAGGTAATCGGTACAAGCCTTCCCACATCAGCTTCACTATTACATCTGATTGAATTGATTAATAATAGGAAGGGTGATTTTGGTTGAGTGAGCAGATATGAAATTGCTGAGGGAATGACTGCTATCTATACATTTTATCCATCTATCTTTTTTATCTTCCTATGTTGGACATGGGATCATTTATTTCTAATAAATGATGGTTTTTAAATATCAATAAAATGATTATAGAATTCTCCGTGTCCCATACTTTGTTGTCCATCAAAATATTTTGTAGGTGAAAAGCATGAATGACAACTATTCCAAAAGTCATTTTACTTAAAATTATTTTGTGATTAAAAAGCATTCATTTGATAGTTATGGATTTAGAAAGCCTAAATGTTTATTATCATAAATATTTTTACTAAATGTTTATTATAGAGTTCTATTGATGAAAAACTATGGGATGGATGTTTTTTATGCTGGATGTAAGCTGACATGCAAGGTTATTGGGTATTAAGTGGACTTCTACTTCTTTGCAGTTTCATCTCCATTAGATGCAGTTCAGTAGTTCACTGATCTCATACGACATACAACTGCAATGCCCTATTGGGCTTTTTGTATGTCTGTAGATGCCCTGCTTTCCAGTTTGTTGTTGTAGCATTGTATTGTTCATTGGCTTTCAAATATTTTGTACTTGCAAGTCATATACAATAGTAAGCTGAAGTATCAGCTTGTTGAGCTGTGTTGCTTATGTATCTTTTGAAGTGATATTCTTATGCAGGCATGAGACACAGAACCCAGCAAGAGTTCATATAACCGATGCAAGGAAGAAGAGATGGGAAGTTCTTTATGACCTGCTTCCTAGATCACTCGTAGCTGCTCTAGCGCAAGCCATATTTTCAAAACAGTTAACCCAGTGTTTGAATTCTCTGTGTTGTCAAGCAATGAGTTGATCTTCTTCTGCACAACTAATCCATTTGGAATCGCTATCGAGCACAAATCCCATGGAGAGGTAATCAGTACAAGCCTTCCCTCATCAGCTTCACTATTACTTCTATTTGATTGATTAATAATAGGAAGGGTAATTTTGGCTGGGTGAGCAGTCATGAAATTGTTGAGGGAATATTTGTGCTATCTGCACCTTTCATCCATTCTGTATTTTTTATCTGCCTATGTTGGGATCGAATATTTCTTATAAATGATAGTTTTTAATATCAATGAAATGATATAAAATTCCCCCGTGTTCCATACTTTGTTGTCCATCAAAATATTTTGAAGGTTAAAAACACGAATCACAAAATACTGTTCCTGAAGTCATTACTTATTTATTTTGTGATTAAAAAACATTCATTTGATAGTTATGGATTTAGAAATCCTAAATGTTTGTTAGCATAAATATTTTTAGTAAATGTTTATTATAGAGTTGTATTGATGAACAACTATGGAATGGATGTTTTTTTATACCGGATCTAAGCTGACATACAAGGTTATTGGAAGCTCACTGGACTTCTACTTCTTTGCAGGTTCATATCCATAGATGCAGTTCAGCAGTTCACTGACCTCATAGGACATACAGCTGCAATGCCCTATTGGGCTTCTGGTATGTTAGATGCCCCTGCTTTGTAGTTTGTTGTTGTAGCATTTTATTGTTTATTGGCTTTCAAACATTTTGCACTTGCAAGTCATCTACAATAGTAAGTTTAAAGTATCAAGTATCAGCTTGTTGAGCTTTGTTGGTTATGTATTTTATGAAGTGAGATTCTAAGAGTTCATATAACCAATACAGAGAAGAAGAGATGGGAAGTTCTTTATGACCTGCTTCCTAGATAACTATTAGCTTCTCTAGAAGCAAGCCATATTTCCAAAACAGGTAAACCAGTGTTTGAATTCTGTGTTCTCAGGCAATGAGTTGATCTTCTCCTACACAGCTTGCTATCAAGCACAAGTCCCATGGAGAGGTAATCAGTATAAGTCTTCCCACATCAACTTCACTATCACTTCCGTTTAAATTGATTATAATAGGAAGGATAATTTTGGTTGTGTGAGTAGATATGAAATTGTTGAGGGAATGGTTGTGCTATCTACACCTTTTATCCATTCTGTCTTTTTTATCTTCTTATGTTGGGATCAAATGTATCTTATAAATGATAGTTTTTTAATATCATTAAAATGATTATATAATTTCATTAAAATGATTATATAATTCCCTTGTGTTCTATACTTTGTTGTCCATCAAAATATTTTGTAGGTGAAAAACATGTATCACAAAATACTGTTCCAATAGTCATTACTTCAAATTATTTTGTGATTGTAAAAACATTCCTTTGATGGTTATGGATTTAGAAAGCTTAAATATTTATTATCATAAATATTTTTAATAAATATTTATTATAGAGTTCTATTGATGAATAACTAGAGGATCGATGTTATAACTAGGGGATCGATGTTTTATATACTGGCTGTAAGCTGACATACAAGGTTATATTGGGGGTTCACTGGACTTCTTCTTTGCAAGTTCGTCTCCATTAGATGCAGTTCAGCAGTTCACTGATCTCATAGGACATACAGTTGCAATGCCCTATTGGGCTTCTGGTATGTTAGATGCCCTGCTTTGTATTTTGTTGTTGTAGCATTGTATTATTTGTTGGCTTTCAAACATTTAGCACTTGCAAGTCATCTACAATAGTAAGCTAAAGTATCAGCTTGTTGAGCTTTGTTGGTTATGTATTTTATGAAGTGTGATTCTAATGCAGGCGTGAGAAGCAGGACCCAGTAAGAGTTCATATAACCAGTGCACAGAAGAAGAGATGGGAATTTCTTTATGACCTGCTTCCTAGATCACTATTAGTTGCTCTAGAAGGAAGCCATATTTCCAAAACAGCTAAACCAGTATTTGAATTCTCTGTGTTCTCAGGCATTGAGTTGATCTTCTCCTGCACAGTAATCCATTTGGAATTTTCTATCGAGCACAAGTCCCATGGAGAGGTGATCAGTACAAGCCTTCCCACATCAGCTTCACTACTATTTCAGTTTGAATTGATTAATAATAGGAAGGGTAATTTTAGCTGGGTGAGCAGATATGAAATTGTTGAGGGAATGGCTATGCTATCTGCACCTTTTATCCATTCTGTCATTTTTATCTTCCTATTTCTTATAAATGATGATTTTTTAATATCATTAAAATGATTATAGAATTCCCCTGTATTCTATACTTTGTTGTCCATCAAAATATTTTGTAGGTAAAAAACATGAATGACAAAATACTGTTCCAAAAGTCATTACTTAAAATTATTTTTTTGTGATTAAAAAGCATTCATTTGATAGTTGTGGATTTAGAAAGCCTAAATGTTTATTATCATAAATATTTTTACTGATGTTTATTGTAGTGTTCTATTGATGAACAACTATGGGATGGATTTTTTACTATCTCTAGGTAAAAAGCCATGAATGACAAAATACTGTTCCAAAAGTCATTACTTAAAATTATTTTGTGATTAAAAAACATTCATTTGATAGTTGTGGATTTAGAAAGCCTAAATGTTTATTATCATAAATATTTTTACTAATGTTTATTATAGTGTTCGATTGATGGACACAACTATGGGATGGATTTAGTAGCTTAGGGGTCAAATGTTTCTAGCATCCTAGAATTGTAATCTCTTTTATCTTATAATCAATATATATTGTAATCTCTTTTATCTTATAATTAATATATTATAGGCCTTAGCCTTTTGCTTAAAAAAAAAAACTATGGGATGGGTTTTTTACTGGCTGACATAGTAAAGGTTATTGATGTGCAACTAAGGTTATCAGGTGTTCACTGGACTTCTTCTTTGCAGGTTTGTCTCCATTAAATGCAGTTACAGCTGCAATGCCCTATTGGGCTTTTGGTATGTTTGTAGATGCCTGCTTTGCAATTTGTTGTTGCAGCATTGTATTGTTTATTGGCCTTTAAACATTTTGCACATGCAAATCATCTACAATAGTAAGCTAAAGTATCAGCCTGTTGAGCTTTGTTGGTTATGGATTTTATCAAGTCGTGAAATCTGTTTACCATTGAATTTTAGTAATTTTGGTTCAAGGTTTAATATTTTTTTTGGATTCATTGTTTTGGAAGCTCTTGGTAGGTTTGTTGGATTTATTCATTTTCTTTACTATTTCAAATGGGAAGTAGGGATACAATTTTCTTTGGCTTCAGGTTAGCAGGTTATTGGGGGTTCACAGGACTTCTACATCTTTGCAGGTTCGTCTCCATTAGATGCAGTTCAGTAGTTCACTAATCTCATAGGACATACATCTACATTGCTCTATTGGGCTTCTGGTATGTCTGCAGATGCCCTGTTTTGCAATTTGTTGTTGTAGCTTCAAGTTAGCAGGTTATTGGGGGTTCACAGGACTTCTACATCTTTGCAGGTTCTTCTCCATTAGATGCAGTTCAGTAGTTCACTAACCTCATAGGACATACATCTGCAATGCCCTATTGGGCTTCTGGTATGTTTGTAGATGCCTTGCTTTGCAATTTGTTGTTGTAGCATTGTATTGTTTATTGGCCTTTAAACATTTTGCACATGCAAAAATCATCTACAAATAGTAAGCTAAAGTATCATCCTGTTGAGCTTTGTTGGTTCATGAAATTTGTTTACCATTGATTCATTTTCTTTACTATTTCAAATGGGATACTAGCATACAATTTTCCTTGGCTTTAGGTTAGCATATTTTATAGAATATAGGTTGAAATCCCATTTTTTAACTCAGGGACCTGGTACATATATGTGCCGACCTTTTAGTTTGTTTTTATCACTTTTTTGTGTGCCTTTGTTTTGTGTGTTTCTTGTGTATGCATTTCATTCCATTTTTGCTTTGAATATAAATGGATTTTAATTTAAAATTGAGATTGATAGGTTGAGTCATTTGTGTGATTGTTTTCTCTCCTCTCTAAAAGATGCTATGCACATATTTATTTTGTCTAACAAATAGATTACAAGTTGGTAGCATGTTGTATGAAAAACATTGTAGATTTACTTGGTTGCCCTTCGAACAGGTAGGTTGAAGGCCACTCTTTCAAGAATGGTTGTCTGACAGTTTGATAAAGAGGAGATCCAAAGAGAGTTTAACAGTTTTTGAACTAGTTATTTTTTCACAGTTTGGTGGGAGAAATTGCAAGAGTGACATTTTTGTTGTGTATTTAGAGAAGCAAGGGATAGAGTTGGGTATTGACCATTTCCTTAATAATATTTTGGTCAATGCAATTGACCAAACAACATTGTAATATGTACAAATATACTGTTTAATATTAAAAAAATTATTAGAAGGGACTAAAAAGCCCCTTCTAAGGATCAAAAAGCCCCTTCTAAGGACCAAAGGGAATATCCAATGGCGACAACTTAAACAATAGGCGATAGACCTAGGCCATTCTTTAAGATTTATATCTCGTTTCCTTTGTGTTTTTGAATAATTTTTGTTAAATTTTAATTTTTATCTAAGAAGTTACAAAATAAAATGATCAACATTAAGGTTACTATTGGAGTTATCTTTTATTAGCTTTGGAGTTATTTTTTATTAGCTAATAATTATTTATTTAATTATTAGTCTATTATATTCCATGCTTAAGCTAAACTTAAGAATCTTATAATTCTTAAGGGTTTTCACCTTTAGGGTTTCGAGTATCCTTTTATAAAGATTCTCTCTTTGTATTTTAACAACTGTAATTATTGAATTGCATTCTTGTTGCACAATCAATATGACTTCTTTTTCTGGATCTCTGAATTCTGGCTTCCATAGCTTTTTTGCAGGTGATCTTTGGGAGCTGTAGAGTTAATTTTTCCTCAACTCCAATATGGTATCAGAGCTCCAGATTTGCATGCCCCTGTTCTCTTCATGAGAGATTTTAGGTCTTGTTCTTTAGATTTGAGTATTCGGGGGTTTGTGCAGTTGTTTTTTTACCATTTCTGGGGGTAACTGATTTTTTGGTATATTTTGGTGCCAAAAGGACCTCACAATTGGATTCAAAAGGTCGTTTCCACGAATTTTGAGGCACAGAAATCCGTACGACTATACCTGCGAATGTGTATTTTCGTCAAAAAAAAAAATTACTTTTATTTATGCCCTACAATAGGGGTTTTTTTTCTTTTGGTCATACGTAGGTGCTTTTTCAAAAACCTTATATCGTCGGAAAACTCTTTTCGAGCTTTATCCAAATTTCGAGGTTTGAACTTTTGATTTTGTTTTTTTATGGCTTTTTTTTGCTGTCAAAGCTAGAGGTTCTTTTTTGCACTCCGAGAGACATCAATTGAGCGTTCGAACTCTGTTTTTCGAAAACTTTATATTGTTGAAAAATTTGTTTTGTGTTCTTTCCATTCATATGCGTTTTCTTTCTAGATTCTGCTCTAGGTATATTTTATTCAGTTTTTTTATTTTCAGCAATCTGGTGAATATCTTGGATGTTTCAGGTCTTGGGATCTTTTTTTTTGAGTAGGATGTTTCGTCTTTGGTTGTTCTTTCTGTTGCATTTTATTTATGCAAACACATTGATATAAAGTGCCACCATGCATTGTATACTTGGGATGTTGCACATCTTGTGTCTTATTGTACATGAACTACTTATAAAGTGCTTTGGGGGGGTTGATGTTTGTCTTTGTTTGCCATCTACCTTTGTCACATGAGTGTTCCTTCCTGTTGTGACCATTTCACACATCGCCCCATTAAAATGGGGACCCCCTCTTTTTGCTCGGTTTTGCCTGTTTCTCTCTCTGCTTTTAGGGTTTTTGAGTCATCTGGATTAGGGTTAAGCCTTAGGGTTTCTGTTTTGATGATCCAGAGTCCTGTCCAATTTTGAGAGATTATTGAGCTTCCTCCTGCAGGATGCAATTTTGAAATAGGGTAAATTGTCAGGGGTCAAGTAAGTTTGTCTAGGTTCAGTCAGTTTTTTTGAATGCAAGTCCGAAATTTTGCCTAAGTGTTGATGATGGAATTGTGAATTTTTGTGATTTTGACCAAATTTTGGAAATTTTAATAATCGATTCCGGGCATTGGAAAAGTCTTATTTTTGCCTTGTCAAGTGGTTAAAGCCTTAAAATCATGATATTTTGGCCTAAGGAAGCAAGTTCGCTCCTATCCCTCAGCCAGGGACCAGAGCGAAAATGATATTTTATGCATCCTGGTTATTAATTTGTTTCATTTGTCTTGTGCAGGGTCGCTAGGAGATGCAGTTGAATGTAAATTGGAAGCTTTGAAGATTTTGAGATTCGAAAATGGCAAATTTTTGGAGTTTGAGGACAAATCGCTCCTGTCCCTTAGTGAGGGACCAAGGCGAAATGTCTTGCCTAGGCCATTTTGACCTCATTTTGATCAAACTAAAGTGTTAAGGGCATAATGAAAGGTGAAATCAACATGACGGAGTGTCCAGACTGAGTCATTTGCAATGAAAAGATGAACATTTGCCCTCGAGGACAAAAATCGCTCCTGTCCCTCACTGAAGGACCGAAGCTCGTTTCTCAAAATTTTACTGTCCTTGCAGGATCAAGACGAATTTTGGATTGGAAGAGATAAAGGGAGGCATGTTCTGTCCATTGAATATAATTTGAAGAAATTTGCAAACAAGGAAATGTGCCAGGAACAAAAATCGCTCCTGTCCCTCATTGAAGGACCGGAGCTTGAAATCCAAAATTGCCTTATCCTTGAAAGATTTGAATGATTTCGCAATTTGAGAAGGACAAAGGAAGTACATCTTATCAGTTGAATATAACTTGAAAATACCACCATGAGGAAAATTGGCCCTAGAAGCAAGTTCGCTCCTATCCCTCAGCCAGGGACCAGGGCGAATTTTAGTGATAGCTCCTGTCCCTCTCCCAGGGACCAGAGCGATTTTTCTTATAAGGCAAGTTTTGGGCAAAGATCAAGTAAGTTTTAAGTTTGAGGCAAGCAAAGGAGGCGTAACGAACCCATTGAAGATAATTTGAAAATTACAAAAACGCCAAGTGAAGTTCATGTTGTCCTAGGCGCTCCTGTCCCTCTCCAAGGGACCAGAGCGATTTCTTCCTTAGACAAATTTCTCGCCAAGATGAAACGAATGCCATGTCAAAGGTGAATGAAAGGGAGCATGACGAGTCCGTTGAAGATAGTTTTAAGCATTGGCAAAAAGTGATTGAGCCTACAAGTGCAAGTTCGCTCCTGTCCCTCAGCCAGGGACCAGGGCGAAATCAAGGTTATCTAACATTTCCCTCCAAGTTTAAGTCACTCCAAGTCAAGGTACAAGGAGGCAATGATGTTTGGAACGCCTCGACGAAGAATGAAGTTGCAAAGACCGCCAAATGTGATGAAATCACCTAAGTTCGCTCCTGTCCCTCTCCTAGGGACCAGAGCGAAATCTCTAAGTATGCTTAAATTTTGAAGGCCACGTTCGTTTCAAGTGTTCAAGAAGGAATAAAGGACGTCATTTTACACCTTGAAGACAATTTGACATCAATATGATGAAGGAATTGCACTATAGGCCAAAGTTCGCTCCTGTCCTTCAGTCAAGGACCAGGGCAATATTCACTAAATTGGCCATTTCTTTCAAAAACCACGTCAAGGCAAGGTCGCACAAGGTCACACAGGGTCGAAAATGTCTTTGGGAAGATGATAAGCAAGGAACCAAACGTCAAAAAGTGATCAACTTGAGCAAAGAGGCAAATTCGCTCCTGTCCTTCAGTCAAGGACCAGGGCGATATTCATAAAATCAATCATTTTCTTTCCTAGATCACGTCAAAGCAAAGTTATACAAGGTTGAAAATGTCATTTGAAAGGTGATAAACAAGAAGTGAATGTTAAAAGATCACAAATTTGAGCTAGAAACTAAAGTTCGCTCCTGTCCTTCAGTCAAGGACCAGGGCGAAAACCACTTGAAGGACAAATTTGCTTTACAAAGAAGAAGTTTGGTGTGTGCGAAACAAACAAGGAGATCATTGCCTACCTCACGAATCAATTTGGCAACTTAGAAGATAAAGGCCAAGGGGTAAATGCAAAGTTCGCTCCTGTCCCTTAGCCAGGGACCAGGGCGAAAATGATCTAAAGGGCATTCATTTGCAACATTGAATCAATCAAGTTCAGGATTCCCAATGAAGATGCCAGTTTCGACGTAGAGGAGGTGATCTTGAACGTTAAAAACGAGAGATTCAAGAGCAAAATGCTAAATCGCTCCTGTCCCTCTCCCAGGGACCAGGGCGATGTGGTTTGTACCTCTTTACATCTCCCAAATGTTGGCGCCAACATCATTTTCAAATTATATTAAATGCTAAAAATCGATAAAACTTGAAATATTCAATTAAAATGGGCATTTAATAAGTGCGCACAAGACATTTAATTAATTAATTTTGCCTTTAAAAATCGAAATTATTAAATACGAAGGCATTAAATTAATTAATTATTATTTTAAATAAATAAATTGGGGCGCTTGGGTTTTATTTTCCATATTTTAACAAAGTCGGCCTTGATTTTTATTTAAAATTTGTTTTTTTAATTGCTTTATTTTCCAAAAGTCGACCTAGGGGAGATTAAGAGGGTAAGCGCTTATATAAGGGGGTTTGATATTGCATTTTCAAATCATCATTTAAACATTCCTTTGCATGCAATTTGGAGAAGACAAGGAGGAAGTGCGAATTTCATCAAGGAGGAAGTGCGAATTTCATCAAAGGTAGTGTGAACTTGGTTTGTAGTGGAGCGAATTTGCCATCATCACGTTGAAGACTCCAAGGTGGTGGAATTGACAAGGAAGATGCCTTTGCTAGAGGAGGATCGCATTGATACTTCAAATTTCGATTTTTTTACCTAGGCGATTTCCTTATTTTGCATTTTTAGAGTTAGCTCTCAAGTAAGGTATGGCGAAGTCTTCCCTTATCTTAAATTTTGAATTTTGAAATTTTGAAGTTTCCTGTAGCTCAATCGAATTTAGGAAATGATAACTCAAAAACTTATCATGAAGTTTCCTAAATTCAATCTCTAATCTCTAATCTATGTTTATACATTGCAAAATCTATTACTTATTATGAAATGTTGTGTAGGTGTTACGATGGCGACCCCGAAGGCGGGAGCATCCACCAGTCGTCCAGCTCTCATGAAGGAAGATCAAAAGAACGAAGAATTGGAGACCAAGATCGCATCTAAGTGGAGCAACATTGGAGATACCTACTTGGGGAACTTCAGTACGAAGAAGTTTCGGGAGGTCCCTTACATTGGCAAGCCATCACCTATCGCCAGGAGAATAATTGAAAGTGGCATCATTAAGGCGGTCGGCTTCCCTCCAGCAATCCAGTGCCATGAGTTGATGATCGAGTGTGCTCGCCATTATGATCCACAGTCCAGATCGATCGTGTCCAAGGAGGGAAACACTTTGGCTTACCTTTCAGAGGAGGCTAAAAGTGAAGCTTTTCATCTGCCAGAGCACAGAGATATGATCTACAAAAGTATAGAAGGAGCCAAGTCCATGTACGAAGATGATCCAGACACTTGCCTAAGCATCATCAATAAGAACTGGTTACTTAAGAGTCGTCCTCGCCTGAGCAAGATTCCGAATACACCACACAGGATCGATTTCCAGGAGTATAGAGATTTGATAACACTGCTCAACCGAGTCACAGGAGCCCCTCAAGCCTTCTATTTCGAGAAGTGGATGTTCTACTTCATCCAAGTGATAGTTCAAGGAAAAGGAACAATTCATTGGGCTAGAATGATTAGCCATTGCTTGGACGTACAGTTAAGGAGGTTGAAGGCTACCAAGTCTTTCCACATGAGTTCATACATCATATATGCCTTGGTCAGGAGCTTTGAGTACGCAGGACTACCTCACAGAGGAGTGATTGGAAGAGGACCCGGCAAGGTCAGAGTCTGTGATTCCTATGTTCACTTGCATCATCCGCCAGGAAGTAACTACAAGTTAGTTAATGATACCTTCACGATGAGCACCACCAGGACGTTGCAAGGTGGAATTCACAATAGGCTATCACAGGATGCACAAGAGCTAGTAAAGAGGTACGGTGCTTGGTTCATCCAATTTCCGAAATTTACTTATATTAGAGTTCATGGATGTCCTTCACCTCCATACATGTTGCCGAGATATCCGACAGACAAAATAGTGTTACTTGAAATAACTAGACAGTTGGCAGCTTATGTGAAGGCATTTAGACACAGACATGGAAATGGAGTTCCTGTACCTATCATATTAGGCAATTCAGTTGAGGTATGTCCCAATGCTCTAGCCATGGATGATGCAGAGAAGTAGTTAGCTTTATATTCATTTTCATTCTTTGCCTTGAGAGAGAGTTTTGATCCTTATGGGCATATAGAGGAGACAGTCGGAAGAAAATACAAGCACGAGTTTCAGATAGAGGACTTTATGATGAATCTCTCAGATGATCTTGAAGTGAAAAGGAAAATGCATTCCAGATTACCTTTGGACTTCATCAGGAAATGCAAAATTTACAGAGTGGCCGACCAAGCTCAGGACAGTGGCAGACATCTTCAATCATCTTATGATCGAGAAAGCAAATCAGTGAGGCTAGATTGGAATGAACCCGAGATTGTGGATCTAGATGCTTTGATGGCTCCAATTTTGTCTTGTACTCGCAGATGGGTTGATGTGCAGCATCAGAAGTTGAGAGAACAAGGCATATCCATGACTTTTACTTTGGAAGAAAAACCAGCTGAAGGTGGAGCAAGTGTAAGTGAAGGTAATCTTAATACCAAGAGCGCAAGTGAAGGCAACCTCCGAAGTGTAAGTGAAGGCAATCCCCATCCTAGAGGCTCAAAGAGAAAAGAGAGGCCTGAGAAAAGAGAATCCTCCAAGAAGAAGCAAGAGGCCAATCGAGATCGTTCATCCGACACATCTTCTCGACAAGAGAAGAGGACACTTGAAATGGAGGAGTCTATGGAATCAATGGTACAGAACGATAAACAGGAAGAAGGACAGGCAACTCAACGCTCATCAAACCAATCTCTCCAAGTCAATGAACTACATGAAGACAAGAATGATAACGAAGTGACATCTCCTCTCAGAGAGGAAGAAACATTGCTTAAGGAGATACAAGTTAGAGAAACAAGATCTGCCATTCCAGATTGGTTAAAGGAGAGACTGACAAGGGTGATTGTGATTGAGGACGAAGATAATGTGATTGATTTAGAGAGCCTTGTCGGAAGTTCTCAGGAAATGACAGAAAGGAGGAAGGCCACTAAAATGTCCAAGATGATCAGAGATGAGACAGGATCCAGGAAATTATAGATAGCTACACCAGCAGTGGACAAGTATGAAGGTGAAATCCTTGCAGAGGAGTATGATGTAGAAACATTTGAGCTTGGTCCACTCATAGCCGAACAGACACTGGATGAGGCCATCGATTCATTCGAAGCATTGAAAGATAAGCTTAGGGAAGAAATGGAGAAAAATAGAAAGCTTGAGAGAGAGGTCGGTGCATGGAGAACATATTTCAGCCATCTCAATCAACCTTTGGGACGTCAGGATCCAGCAAGATCACCCGTACAGGCACTTCCCCTTCAATCAATTGGTGAGGCAGAGAGGGTCAGGAGTTTGGTCCAGCTTATGAGCTCTTGGATTGACAAGTCTCATACAGTTGCTATGGAATTTGCAACAAGGATGATGCAGACTATTCACCGAGCTATCCAGGTTCTTGAGATCATCCACAATTTGATGATAACGGTAGCCGCCTTTGCTCATACTAAAGATGTTATCATTCCTGTCCTGCAAGTAATCAGACAAACATCGAGAAAAGTCCTAGCACAAGAAAAGATAGTGGATGGTGGACCTCATAGTTTACTTCAGTGGTCGACTTTACTCCAGATGAAGGAAGTTCTCTTTGAGGACATTAGTACTAGATGCAATCATGTTGAGGAGGTTATCCACCTGATCTAGGACAGAGTGTTTGAGGTACTACGTACTATTCTTGGCAGGAGGATCGAAGTTGAGACAGATGTGGATTTGCAAGAATTGGAGGAAAGAGTTAAGGTCATCTTTTGCAAAGATGAAAATGTTATTACAGATGAGCAACGGGACCAGATGTTTGCTACCATGCTCCTGATTGAGAAGACCAAAGAACTTGAACCTGAATGGGACGCTGCTCTTCTCAAGGCTTTCGATCAGGTCATCCACTTGGAAGAACGAATGAGGAATCTTCTCGAGATTCCAATTGCTGAGATCGAAGGAATCGTATCCAGATTCATTGTATATGCTAAGAAGGAGCATTGGAAAGGGAATAAGATTCTAGAAGAAAGGTTGTTATAGATGACATGGCACCTTAATTGTCATTGGTCTATGTCTCCTAGATTTTTGTGCCAAAATTTAATATTTGGCTATGCATTTAATATTGTTCAGTAAAAAGGGGACTATTTGTAATAAACCCTAATTAGGGTTTAGGTGTCATAATCTTGGCCATTGATCTTCTTTTTTGATTTGGACCGTTCATTGTAATTGAGGATGCTATTTATACCCTCATTTCTTTTCATTTTGATAGAGAGAGAAAAACTAGAAATTAGTGATTAGAGATTAGCAATTTGATAGAAGCAAGTATTTTGTAGCAAGATTGAGCTTTGAAGAAGGAATTTCAAGCAATTGTTGTTCATGATGGCTTTGAGATCAATAAAATATTGAAGTTATGGTGTTTTATTGCAATTCTTGTGGTTATCTTCATGGTTGTTCGTTTTCTTGAATCATTCTCAATCAAAGTAGTATTTTAATTTGGAGGACAAAATGTTGGACTTGATCGTCGGTGAGATTCACTTTCCAAACCACTAGCTTCTTGCTGATTGTAGGAACGCCTTGCGTGGTCAACTGGATCAACTTGAATCACTTAAACTTTCAATCATTGTTGTATCTTGGATATGTGCCTTTGTGGTAGTGTTTATGATCCTTGATGAATTGAAAAATCATTTGTTACCTTAGAAGATCGCATCAATTTCAATTGAGTTGTTACTTTATGACAATATTGAAGTTGGTAGAATCTTGCCCAGTCTCGTCCGCATTGAGTCATTCTTAGGATTAGATTAGACTTTATCTCTTGCAAGCCCTACTCTTTTGATCTTTTTGAGAACTTGTTAGTATTAGGAAATCCTGTTCCTGCAGTGTGGATTTGGCGTAAGACCCCTTGATGAAACAGCAATCACAACGACCACTGGTGCTTATCCACACGTAGAGACCCTACTTAAAAGAACATTGAAGTCACCCTAACTGATCCTTCTTGCGATATCTTCAGCAGTTAGAGATTTTATTCAAGAGAGGATAAGGTACCCTTGGGTATTTTATTCTGTGCATGATTGTGTACAAAATACACGTCAACACTTCCACGACATTAGCCTCATGATGTGTGTCAAGTGAGTGTTCCTTCCACAACACTATGCACTTTCTCTGCACCTTCGATGTTTCTGGTTCTTTGTTATGCAGTTTTTGTTGGTCGTTATTTTCAGTGTACATGTCCCTCTCACTTTTCAACATTATGGGGAGATTTGTTGTATGCCATCTATATCTTCGAGTTCAGTTGTTTGTCTTTGTTTGCCATCTGATTCGAGTAGTGTTATTTGAGGGCACTGATTACAGTCTTCTCTACCGAGTCATTTTCTATTTCAGTGGATGTTCTTTGGATCAGTAGTTACTCTTCGACAGTGTTTGCAATTATTTCATGCCTCAGTGGTGTTCTTCATGATTTTATTTGTTCCTATCTTCTGGGACATTCTTGTTTGGAGGCTTCTTAGTCCTTCACTTGCGCTTTCATCTCTTTTTGGAGAGGAGTTTTGTTCCCATAGTGTTTTCTCTTTTTTCTCCACTTTACATAATTTTTATTGTACTTGGGTACTTCATCAGGCCTAGTTGTCGGGACCCATTGTTGCTTTCCTGCATTTTTTACATGTTTTTTTAGTCTTTAGTTGTTTTTTAGCTACTCCCTAAGTTCATCTTAAGGGGGGTGTTGGAGTTATCTTTTATTAGCTAATAATTATTTATTTAATTATTAGTCTATTATACTCCATGCTTAAGCTAAACTTAGGAATCTTATAATTCTTTAGGGTTTTCACCTTTAGAGTTTCGAGTATCCTTTTATAAGGATTCTCTTTTTGTATTTTCATAACAATTGTAATTATTGAATTGCATTCTTGTTGCACAATCAATATGACTCCTCTTTTTTGGATCTCTGAATTCTGGCCTCCATAGCTTTTTTGATCTTTGGGAGATGTAGAGTTGATTTTTCCTCAACTCCAATAGTTAGAAATCACGAATTTGAAAATAAATTTATCATTTATGAATCACAACACAAAACCCCCTTAAGACTTGACAATAGATAACCATAAATAATTACCCTTAAAAAAATAAAATTTACTAATTTTATGAATTCAGGTCACGTCATAACATGCCACCATAATTATAAAATGTATATTTCGAATTTGCACATATTAACATTATTTCAAATGACTTAAATAACCAAAGACATTGACCTATTTGATCAATCACATCTTAACATTATATGTAATTTCCATACCTAATTGCTTTTAGAGCTTTAAATAATTTGTATTTTTTTATCAATGCATCACAACAAATCACAAATTATGACAACTTGACATGTAATCTAATAATTATACTCATCATATCTAGAGATATGTTAATGAAAAAATAAATGTATGGATTGTGTTATTTTGTGTGTTGTTGTTGTGTTGTTTCATGTGATGTGTTGTTTGGTGTGGTGGTCTTGTTTTGTGGTTGTCTTAGGTCAATTAGGGGAGGCTATACAAGCTTCCACCTTCACATGGTTGGCCTTGTTAGCAGAGAATGAATAAATATTTTTGAAGCTAAGAGAAGCTTTTGTATAACTATTTTGATTTGAAACAAACAACATTTTATTATTTTAAGATCGTTCATGTTATATGCATAGTGAAATTTCCAAATTAAGGAAAATTGTGATCTCACAGCTAAATTATAGAAATGCATTTTAAGTATTTGTTATAATCTTAATTATAATAATAATAATTTCTTTTATGATTTAAAATGTTGTTTAAAGACTACATATTGTTAGTGTATTTTTGACTTTGATAATCTTGATTATAATGGTAACCCCCTTGATATGGTTCAACCTACCCATGGAGAATAAAAACATTTTCAATAATAGGCATATATACACCACTTGGTAACCAGAAGGAATGCTTGCCTAGTTCTATAAAATTGTTAACAATACAAGTTGGTAGAATATTGAGTTGTTAACAATAAGATTCTCCTATTTTTAGTCTTCTTCAACTCAATGTTTTTTAATCCTTATTTCCTTCAAAGCTTTACAATAAACCTTTAAACTCCTAACTACTAAACTCATTAGAGATCCCCCCTTCAAACAAACTCAAACAAAAACTAGTAGTTTAATTACTTGATAGTATGTTAACACCAAGTCAAAACAAAATTGTTGAACATAAACTTGAAATAGTAATCTAAAAGTAAGTGGCTTAACAACCATTTTTAGGGTTCACAAAACTCTCTCTCTCTCTCTCTCTCTCTCTCTCTCTCTCTCTCTCTCTCTCTCTCTCTCTCTCTCTCTCTCTCTCTCTCTCTAAATGTAAAGTAGGGTAGGTACTTTACCTCTGTGCACTAAATATGATTTCCCAAAAGGAGATAAACAACAGACCCACAACAAACAAGCAACAAACACCCAACAAGAACTACTTACATATTTAGGGTACCGGTAGCTACTGGTTCATGTTTTGATGAAGTTCAAACAATTTTTGTAACTCTTTTTTTTCTTACACAAATTTCTTGTTGCATTCACACATTGATCTTCTTTAATTCCCTTAATCTTTTCATGAAGAATGTGGATGGCCTCATCACTATTTTGAATCATCTATTTCCCAAGAGTAGCAATTTTCTCCAAATTGTCGATAATTTGTTGCATTTTTCTCTCCATACCTTGCATCATGCCATTAAAATCATTTCGTAATTTTTGAATTCTTTCCTCGAACAAACTTCTCAAAGAATTCACATCCTACTTCACAACATAAGTAGCAATTTGAAAATCACCAACCTCATCAGAGCCCAATTAATTAACATTATCCTTGTTGAGAACAAACCTATTATGAAACATTTTAGCCACAACCTAAATTGACCAACCACATTCTCCTTCTCAAGGCCCAAAACATTGTAAATGTCTTCCCTCTTATCTATGAGGACTTTAAGAAAAAGACCCACATTATCACCATTGGTATCGGGGACTCCAAACATTTTCAGTAAGACTATCATGGCTCTTATTCAAATCCTCAACAACATTCATATCTGCCTTCACCTTGCCCTTTGAAGGTGTCATGTCTTTGTCAACCCTTGTCAAACCAAGTTTCTCCTTACCTTTAAAGAGAACATAGAACCTGTATCAATTCTAGATTCCTTCTTTTTGCCCTTCTCCAAGACATACATGCACCCAAAATCCTCATCCCCTATCTGGAAACCATTAGACCAGGAAACTTGGGTCCTTTTCCTTCTAGTAGATTTTACATTTTTTTTCCTTAATCCTTCTCCTCAACTCTTCATTTTGTATCTTCGTCTGACTCACAACTTCTTCAGTACCAAATTAGATAAGATCTCAATGCCTAGTCTTCCAGCCCCTAGTGGGTGTTTTAGAGGGAGAGGGAAGGGCTTTAAAGTGCTCTAGAATCAATAAAATCAAATCCTAATGTAGGATCGAAAACTTGGCACTCTTAGCATGCTCTTTTAACTTAAACTCGAATGAGGCGAACAAAAAGAAAAGAAATGACACGACAAGCTTATGGTGGAAATGATTAATTATTATAAAATGACCATCCAATGTGAAATAACACATCAAGAATTCAGCTACTAATAGATTTACTATCATAAATCCCATTTGAAAATTTGACAAGTTTGTTCCTTTCCTTACCTTTAAAAAACATCTTCAGGGCTTCATCGGATGCTTGCTTGTCTTAAAAAAATTTCCTCCTATTGCTGGAAAGGACTCTTTTTTTTTAGCAATCTTTTTTTAAGTGGTAGCCATCTATTTGCCATCAACCACTAAAGTATGATCCTTCCACCCTTTCACAAATATTTTGGTCATAGCCATGCAATTTTTCCATGTAGGTAGTAATACCCATGTGGTCTAGAATCCTCCATATCTTTTCTTTTCTATTGAAGCTCTCATTGGAAATCGACTCAATTCTACCCCTATCACCTCCCATGGTGGAAATTTGAGAAACAACTAGTAGAATGAGAAAAAAATAAGTACACCTCCACAAAAAACCAAGAAATGAAACCAAAACACCATCCATAATCTATGTGGAAAGAATCCAAGCCATCATAACCTTAGGTGATAGCTCCAATGCAACCTCTCTACCCATCAAAATTAAGGATAGATTTGATATCACGAGGTATAGAGTCATAATTTTTCCAAATTTGAATTGAGTCACTGGAGACTCCCATGTTGGCAAAGACATCAACACGACCATTGCCCTCCCTATAAAATGTGGGAGATATAAAAAACTATCCAAGGAATTTAGGATCGTTGAAGAATCAAAGATGGATGATTCTATAGACCAACTAGGGGGATTGGTTTTATTATGACAATTTATAATATTGAGTCCCCTTCCTACCAAATTTTGCTAAAACCTTTAAACCATGCCAATTTTAAACTTTGGTAGGCTACCACAACTTCAACTAGGTGGTTAGTTTGGATAACCAAAGGGAGGGACATATGCATGAGTTAGTCATTGTGAGTATCTGTGATTTTTGTATGAGCTACCTTATACTAGTTTGAATTGAATTTTGCTAGTGGCATGGAGGCAAAAAAAAAATTAAGATCCACCAAATTAAACATTTAGTGAATTGTAGAAATCTTATTAATAGCCATGTGTTATACTTACACTTTATCTAGTGATGATGAAAAAGGGCAAGGCTCAAAATTATTATAAATATTTTTCAAACCAGGGTAGAGGGAAAATGTTGTACTTAGGAATCCTGTGACAAGAAGCAAATTGGCGCTTATTGTAACAAGACTCATCTTTCCATTAGTTCACAGTAGAATGGTATTACTAGGGGAGGGCCTCGCTCTAGTTATGCAGGGGAGGAAGAAAGGTGTGAGAGTGTTAAGTGAAAAAGATAAATAAAATATTCCAACAGATATATAAGTGGGAACATATAGATTTAAACATGTTATGTGTAGATTTGACTGAAAAATGAAGTATATAAGAAATATGATTTCTAATTTGAAGCATATTTATATATAAAAGACAAAAGTAGATATTTGGAGTAGATTCATGAAGCTTATTGAATAAAATATTTAGTAGATTTTAGGAGAAGAATAGAGCAAATTTGTCAAGATTCTACGAGTAGATTTATAAGAGTTTCGAGCAGACTTGAAGTATTGGTTCATGAAAGAAGGTATATATGATACAACATTCAAGAATAGATTTGTGAAAGAAAATACATGTTGCAATCGGATTGATGAAAAATTTGTCATCCATTCACAAGAAGATAATGGAATAAGTAGAATCGTTATGAATACCTTTCAAATAGATATGGAGAAATAAGTAGAATCGTTATGAATACCTTTCAAATAGATATGGAGAAATTATCCATTTTAGAAGCAAAATTCAAGGTGGAGAATTAAAAAAGGAGTTGGTGCCTCTAATGAGAAAATGCTCATGAATTGAATGAGGGATTGGTGCCTCTAGTGGGTTGGTACTCACAAATTGAATGAGGAGTTGGTGCCTCTAGTAGGTTGGAGCCTACAAAATTTGTAAGAGATTAATATATAAGCAAGCAATTTGTCATGGTTTCTCCCATAAGGGTTTCCACATAAATATCATGTTTTAATATGCTCCTCTCATGTGCATGATTATTTATGTCTGAGTAAATGATGTTATTGTAATTGATAAAGTTTTAAATTGGTAAAAATTACATTATATTGATTCTCCCCCCTCTCAGTATAATCATGTGCTCATAAAAAAAGGTGCAATTTTAATAAGTTTTCAAGTGGTACAATCTAATTATTAACAATACTTTGAAATAATGATTGGTAATTATTCTTCCAAGAGGTGGGAGTTGTTGTGAGATTGTGACTATTTGATATGAAGGGAGATGTCTTGAGAAGGTATACAATAACCATTGTATGAGAGTTGGAGATGTGTGTTGTGTGTTGTAAAGATAATCAAGCATATACACCAGATTGATGAGGAGCAATTAGTGAAGAATATTTACAAATTTAATGAGAAGAATATAAGGAATCCATAGCAAATTTTCAAGAGGAGATTGTGATCATTTTATGGCAAATTTATGATCAATTTATAACATATTTGAGGGGATTATAACAATTTGAATAAGAGATTCATAGCTCTTGTGAGGGTAATTTTAATAAGGGGTTGGTGTCTCTAGTGAGTTAGTGCTCACAAAGTGAATGAGCAGTTAATGCCTCTAAAATTTGTAACAAGAAAACTAATATAAGTTGTATTTTTGTCGTTGTTTTCTCCCGCAAGGGTTTCCACATAAAAGTTGTTGTTGTTGCTCATTGTTTTCTCATGTGCTAAATTAGAATTTAATCATAAAGAAATTAAATAAGTTCTAAGAAGGTTAAAAATAATACTATTATAATAGCTCACCCCCCTCTTCGTATAACCATGCGCTCATAAAAATTTAAGGGTAATTTGAGATATACAACTAAGTATACAATGTCACAAGTAGCAAATCACCAAGATTTGACTTGCCATAAACTCATAGAATCACCATAGTCAAAAGAACCCATAAACAACCCAGATTGGAAAGACAAAAAATAAATCATATATAAACATCTCCAAATCTGATGCACTTTGTAGTGCCTTGAATATTTTTTTTAATATTCAAAGCCCAAAATCTTACTCCATTTGCACAAGTTATGTCCTCTCAAATTATAAAAGGAATATCCGACTTCCAAAAAAAAATTCACTATCAAAACAATAAATCTAGAAAACTCAACCATACCACTACATAGTGCCCAAAACCACCTTCTCAGGGACTATAAGAAGCCAAAAATTAGACACCATATGACCAAGTTATGCTCTATGGAAAAAAATAGCTTATCACACTATATAGAGGTCAAATAAAAGACCCAGGCAAAAAATTAACTTGGGCCTAATGACAATTTTTAATTCATTTAAATTTTGGTTAATAAAATGGGCAACGTTTAATATTGAATTGGTAAGTAAAATCTTTAAATTAAGATATCACTACCAAGGTGGGACCCATGGCTAGGGAATCCCCATTCCATCGGTGATAATGAGCTAGAGTACCAATACCATTACTGCTACTAGTAGTGGTATTGTAGTACCACTATCAATACCTTTAGTATATTTGTTTTTTAGTTCACCTTTTAAAAATTAAATAGATAGTTTTTTAATTGCATACCACTTATTTAATAATATTTTTCTCATGATGCTCAATGTAGGTCGTGCAACTGTATGGTCATGCAAGGGGTAGGTTATTTTGCAATTTTTAAACTTTTCCCAAATAGGGCAAATTTTTTTTCAATCTTTGTCTATTAGGACTCCTGAATCCAATGGTGAGGCTTGTATTTGCCCATTGGGTCATTTGTGAAACCTCCCCCCAAAACCCTCATAATGAACACATTAAAACCCTTTTTCCAACAAAGATTCATAAACCCAAATCTATAATAAACGACCACAAATTTGTAACCCAAAAACTCTAAATCTATAAAGAAAAACCTGGACAAAATCCTCATGTCTTGCCATGTCTTCATTTTTTCATGCAAGCCTTGGATTCATATTAACAATAAGTTTTCTCAACCAAGGGTTATACAACAACAACCACGTCTCTAATACTAAATCAAAGGAAACTTACAACCATATAATGACACTTTCCACATAACCTATCAAAGATGACATAAGATAAACCTTAAGAGGAAAAAACCTACCCTCCAAAAACATTAATTTAACCTTATTATTCATTAATTTAACTTTATAAGACATCTTCAGAGTCTTCCAAGAACACTTTTGAAGCATAGCATGACAAAGTGGAGGAAGCAACGAGACCATATTCAAGCATTCTTGAGGGTTTCATACTCTTCATCCATCCTTTGGACCATTATTACATCATTCATTTGCAAGCATGTGTGTATGTTAGGTTTTTGTCATATTCATGCCATTTCATACAACATATGTGATTACATCCAAGAAGCAAAGCATCGTCATCATCTATTATAGATCTGAAGGTACCTTTCATCATTTATTTCAAGCATTTGCAGTATTTCATTTAAGGTTGATTCCAAACCGAGGTTTGACTTAGGCAAACACCTATTCCCAACCCTTTTCCTCTTCTTTTCTATGTGTAGGAAGCAAGTGTGCAACTGTACTTCTAGAATTAAGCTTTATTTGTAGAGACAAAAAAACCCTTTTTGACGCACGAAAAGTTTGGAGGACCACGTTGGGGGCGACCTAGTCCAAACACACGGTCCCTGCAAATTTTGCCTGATTTTGCAGAGCAGCTCCGAATCATCTTGAATTTCTTAGATCCAAGTGCACGACTGAATCCCGAACATGTAGCTCACTGTTTTCGCCTATTTCACCTTCAATTTCAACATTTTACCTATTCAACTTACAAAAGAGGGTCAACTACATTCCAATTTCAACTAATCTACCTAGTATTTAGTCCTTGACTCATTTAGGATTGGATCTAGTGGACTCAACCCCTCTTTTGAATGTAAAGTTCTCCAAGTGAAAATTGAGCTTAGTGAATCGCTTGTTTCCAAGTGGAGAATTGGCTAAGCCCTTAAATTTTCCACTTTACATTTTGGTGAACCCGACGTCTTACACCAATAATTCTGATTTTTTATTTTCAGATTTGAGTGTATGCAATTTCAAATTCAGATTTTCGTTTACAAGTTTGATTTTCTTGCAAATTTTAAAAAATTAGAGGTTAATTTCATTAAAACCCTAATTTTTAATTTCAAAATTGAGCTTGTGAATTGTATAATTTGGACTAATTTCATATATAAGCATTCATTCAATTTGCAAATTCAAATTTTCATCTACAAGTTAAAATTCACAATTAAATTTTAAAATTAAGCGATTAATTCCAAAAACCCTAATTTTTAAATTTTTTAAAAATTGAGCTTGTGGGTTGTTTAAATTTTGAATTTCCCTCCTTAGTTTTGTTTCTAATTCTAATTCAAAATCAAAATTACAATCTTGGATCAAATTTCAATTTTCAATTTAAATTTAAAATTAAGTGGTTCTTTGACCCTAATTTTGAAATTAATTTTTCTTGTGGACAATTTCATAATTTAAATTTTAAAAAGTAATAGGTTAACTAAAAGAGCACTAATTTTTTAAAATTAATTTTTTCCATTCCAATTTCAAGATTTCAAAATTTCAAAATTAAGAGGTTATTTTCACAAGGCCCTAATTTTAAATTTACATCTCTTTTAGATAAATTTAAATTAAGAGATTATTTTTACATAATCCTAATTTTAAATTTAAATTTCCTAGAGAATTGCATTTTATTCTTTCAATTAATTTTTCTTATTTAATTCAATAGTCGTTTTCTAAAATTTAATGTTATTCAATTATTTTGCAAATTCAAGTTTCCAAATCTCAACTTTCAAATTCTCATTTCATTTCACATTTTTCAGAATTAAAAAAAAAAAATCATCAAATTTATCAATCTCATCAATTTAAATAAATTTAGAGGCTTTATTGATAAAATCCTAATTTATTTTTGTCATGACAATCAATGAATTTGATCTATTTGCTATTTCACATATGATTACATTAATTTTTATCTACATTTATTATAATCATGTGTTAGATAATGGCTTCTTTCACTTCATGTTACTTCTTTTCATTCATAGCACTTCGACATATTGCATTTTTAGAATTTCTAAGTTGCTTTATTTTGATCAACTAGATTTCAAAGCATGCATTTATCATTTACGTTGCTTTATGGTGATGTTTTTAGGAAAATGTATTGCTTTTGTAGATCCCAATCCTAGAAATGTTCATGAAACACTTAACACTTGCACATCTCCAAGGATATTTAATGAGAATGAAGAACAAGCTAATTCTCCTATCAATGATCTCTCTAATGAAGAGAAACATGGCCCCATCTTTTTCTCACACACATACCCTTGCGCAAGAGAGGCAAAATTAAAATATTGGTGTTTCTATTTCTCTAGATCCCCCTTATTTTCCTAGAGCCTATCTTAAACATCAAAACATTTGTAGAGAAGATGATGCCATGCATTTCATTCATGATCTCTCTCCCCATATAATAGTAAGTAAAGATGAGGCCTTGGATGATAAGGATCTCCCTTCCCAACCTACCAAAGAGGATATGAATGATGAAAGAAAGGAAAATCCTCCTCCACAAGATATTCCTTCTTCATCTACTAATCCTCTCCTTCCTTCCAAACATCCTTACACTATGAAATCTAATGTTCCCACACCTTATCAATCAAAAGACTCTTATAGGAGTGACTTTAACATAATATCAAAACAAGGTTTTAGAAGACAAGAACTTGAGAAATTTAATCAAGGCATTCAAGTCCTTATAAACCCTCCTACACAAGCTACCACAGAAGGCCTAGGAAATAATAATAAATTTGTTATGGATGATTCCCTTAGGATTCAAGACTTAAAAGATCATCTTACAAGAAAAAGAATTCTTCAAGAAGCTAAAAGGGTTTCTTCTTCAAAGACTCCTTTTTGTTCATTTCATCAAACTCATGACCATGATGCTAGTGATTGTCTAGATTTTAAAGAAGGCATACAAAAGCTAGTGGATAATAGAACTATTAGACTCATTGAAGACAATCCTTCTTCTCCTAATAACAACTCTTGTCCTTGATTTCAAAAGCATAAGCCTATCACTCCCCTTGTACCATAGTGTCATATGCTCTTGCATATCATTTTTACATGTCTTAAACAGGGTGTTCATTCTCAAAACTAGAGTAAAAACTCTTAGAGAAAGATGCTTCACACCCAAAACTAGACGCAACACTTGATATATGTCTTAGACAAGGTTAACACATCACCGAAAACAATAAAGGCTTAAATGGGATGGCCTCGAAACCAGGCATGTATCTTCGCCACTTGGAATTTACACATTCGCACACACACAATCACCCCTTGGCATTTGTACTTACATTACACGTCTTAAACAAGTTGAATAATACTCAAAGACAAAGACTCTTTAATGAAGTGCTATACACTTGAAACCAGACATCACTTACACACACATACGATGATGGGTGGAACTAGCTTAAAACAACTAGACTATTCTTACTCTCCTCCCCACATGGATCACCTAGATTATAACATATAGGGGCAATTATTCCATGTCCTTTCCTATGGACCACCTAGATGAAAACATCTAGGGGTGATTATTCCATGTTCTCTCTCATCATTCTTCTCATGGATCACCAGGATAAACATATCTAGTGTGTATCCATGTCCTCTCTCTTCTTCCTCTCTTGAACTCATAGTTTTGCTATTGATAGCTCATGGATGATGCTTTCTTTTCTCTTTTATGTGATCATTTATGTTATTGAGATGGCATTTGTCAAGAATGATATTAGTTGTGGAGACATTTTGATATCAAGGTCTCTTTGGCTAGTTGACTTGAGGTCTTGTTTTTTAGTTCTTAGGTTTTTTTGTGTGCCTTTTTGTGTCTTTTGCCTTTGTTTATCCTTTTGTCTTTGTTTGTTCTTTGTTTGCCCTTTTTGTTTGGCTTGTGTTTTGTGTGCCCTTACATATGTTTGGGTGATTTGAGATCCTAAGATTGGGGGCTTTGTTCCTTAAAATTAGTGATATCTTATACTCCTTGCAATCTTGCTTCGCACTTCCCTTATTCTTCTCTCTTTCTTCTACATTACCATGAGTATTTGCATAATCTCATACTCCAGATAAAGTGGGGGATAAATGTAGCATCCTAAAATTGTACCCCTTGAAATTTTTAACACATTTGGGGCCCTCACCTTAGCAGTCTCTTCCCCATGCTTGATTAGGACTTGTTTATACCTCCTCTATGCAATCAAACTTCATTTTTCTTACCTTGCACCTTGCATAGCTCTGATCTTAGCCGAAATTAGGGTAGGACCATGCCTTTAAGGATTATAATAAAATAAGGATATATGGATTTGAAGGTGCCCCTCTCTTTCTCCCCAAGATAGTGCCAAATAGACTTGCATATTTGGAGATTGTAAGACAACTAGCTGCATCAAGTTTCATGCATTTGGGCAAACATGGAAAAAAATCTTTCATGCCTAGATCATTATGTTTTGGAGAGTTCACACTATTTATACTAAGGGATATGAGCTTATTGAGCCAAAATTGGCCTATTATGGTCGGTCAAAGGGTGATCCTCGAGTATGCTTTTATCTTGAAGAATTCATTAGCCAGACATAGAAGTCCCAAAAATTACGCAGTTATGAGCACATGTCTCTTGACCAAGATGACATCATTTGATATTTGGATGAGATGCAGGCTATTGAAAAGTTAGAAGCATATGACAAGGTTCATAAAGTAGAAGAATGGAAGAAAATCCATAGTATAGGCGGCTTTGATGTGTTCTCAAATATTGTAGACCATGTTGCTCGAATGAATGAGAAAATTGCTCATATAGATGACATCATTGAAGGGGTCCCTTCACATGTTTTGAAAAGAGATGTAAGGTGACCCATGGGAAGGTTCATAAAAGTATTGACTCCTCTTATGCACCTATCACCACAGCCCACTCATGCAATGCATAGTGATATTGATAAAATCCATGAGCAAAACCATGTTCCAAAGGAAGAAATGATTTTGATTGAGGCTTCTATTGTTGATGAAAAAGATGATATTAGGCAATTGGCCTCTAAGAGGTTTGTTTCAAATGATGAATTTATTCACTTCCAAGAATTTAAGACATTCGTGTATAAATATAGAGGGAGGTTTGTTAGAGAGCAAGTTAGTGATATCACACCTGAGAACGAGGATGAATTGTTGGCAAAACTTTAGAATGATGTAGATGGTGAATTGAATAATATGACCCCTACTAAAGAAAGGGAACTTCTATAAAATGTCAGTATCATTGTCACACTAGGATGTGATAATATGATGAAATAATAAGGATCCGGTCAACTAATGAGAGGGGGGGGTGAATTAGTGGATAGGAAACAAACTAAATTTTCACCAAACTTAATCCCAACTCAAAAATAGCATGCTAAACTTAACCGGTTTAGACATTGTATCAAAAACTGCAACTGCACTATCAAAATTTACCGGTTGACCAAAACATCAATGATACAATGCAACAAATCTGAAACTCATATACCATTTAACCAAAACATTAAACCACTTTACTAACATCAGTAATAGCTCATTTCAGATCGCTTCAGGTCATCTAAACATATCTAAGTGGCTTTACCAGTTAATCATATCAAAACACATCCACAAAATCATTCACCACTTGACACAATGATTTTTCACGTGGAAATCCAAATGGGCAAAAACCACGGTGGGGATGAATACCCACAAGTATTTTGAACTCTTCTAAAGTTTTCCCTATTAAGAGCCAAGCCTTGTTAGAAGCTTATACAATAATGTCCTATTAAGAACAAATCCGGTTAGGGACCACCCGGTTAAGGGATTGACTACAATACACTGTTAGGAGTAACCTCAGCAGATGATTTAAAATCCAAGCTAATGGATCACCTGGTTAGAGGATTTAAACAACACCAATCCTATTAAATCTTACTCGATTAGGGGATTTAACTGTTGTAATGGTTAGAGAATAACAAGATCTTTGCTGATATGGTAATAGCACTATCATGCTTAGTCAGATCCTTTTCTACTCCTATCTGCCTTCACAACATTCTACAGACACTCCTTCTGGTTCGACAACAATCACACTACCACACTTAACCAAATTGCGAACATAATTACAAATAACTCATCGACCTTAAATACAAATACAATAGGACAGTAACACAACACAAAACCTACAAATCTCATAGAGATTACAAACATATTAGTTCAATCATAACTGTTGGATTACATAGCAATCAATTACACATTGTTCTAGACAACTTCAACCACTCCTGGATCACTGCACATAGGATCCTGTAGCTCATCACACATTTTTCACTTCATGCTATGCATTTGCTCATTCGCAAGATAAACGGTTATCTTCACATGCCAAAACCACTTTTAACTTCATCACATGCATCATGCTTATGTGGCACCTTCATCTCTGATCATCATTCAGTCATAGATCATCACAACTAATTCACCATGCTCCATCGGTTAGGGTTTGGCATATCAACTGGTTAGGGTTACCAGTTGATCACTCTTCTTAAAAAACCAATACCAATATCGGTTTTCTTTACTGCTTTACTATCGGTTGCATTACTAGATCACTACTGGTTGCAATACAACTCCATTACCAGTTACTATTGACATCAATGACAACATTATACTTCATCAATGCAATCTTCATGCAATGCCAACATGATGTGATATGAGTTTAGTTGTTATGTTTGATAGCTTTGTAAGGGATCTTGATATTAAAAAGAAAATGTTGCCCAAAGATGTTGACCAAATATACTCTGTTTCAGGTTTTGATCCTGATAAAAAGGCTTTGTTATAATGGGCCTTATACTCGAAGAATAAGATGCCCACTCTTGTTGAGACTGACAAGGTTTTTGGCCATATTATGGTCTAGAGAGTTGGGGAGACAGACCCCATGGCCACTATTGATCTAAATATAAACGTTGCTCAATTTCAAGAAGCAAAGACAAATCATCTAGTCCAGGAAAGGGAAATATTTAAATCTAAATATGAAAGGTCAGAAGAGCTCAAGGTACAACTTGAAGAAAAATTGAAATCAATCACTGGAAAGGAGGAGTTCTCATTTGAGCATGAGAAATGAGTGATGGAATCCTTACATGAAACCAACTATTGGAGGTACAGGTCTAAAAAAATTGAGAAGAAAATTAAGAAGAAAGAACAGCAAAAGAGCAAGACCATATACAACATGATGGCATGATTGGTTACTCGCCAATTCAATGAAATGATGGTTTATGCTAATGATTACTGGAGTACATTTGCAGGTACCTTTAGAGATCGTCAGGAACATACTAAACTTGGGGAACGAATGAATGAAACAATAGACAAGCTAAAAGATCCAGTTTCTTCAGAAGTTCCAGAGGAGGTTAAAAGATTGTTGACCAGACACTAGCAATACCATGAGGATCTTGTAGATGATATAAACCAATTGGATAAAGAGGACATGGATAGCCTGCCTTCTATCTTGAATGGTGATGATGGTTCCCTCATGCCCCAAGAACAATGGAAGAAGGTGATGGCGAAAGAGCTTCCTAAAACACTGGAAGATATCAACAATGAAGAAAATGTATTGGATAATATGAAGATTGTGATGAACCGGCTATACAAAAAGGAATATGTCATGAGGTATTTTGTCTCAAATATTGAAACTTATAAGGAGAAAGATTACATAAATCACTTAGGGGCTATTAATTTGTTTCTATTAAAGAATTAAAATACTTGTATAACTAGTTAAGCCTTGTCATTAAGTTGTGTTCCTTTGTTAAGAGACATGTTGTTTCAAGTTTGGAAGGTTCTTCCTTATAAGAGGAAGATCATTTGTTTTATGGATAAATATATGAAAAAAAAACATATATACTGAATGCAATACAAGCCAGTACTTTTTTCTATATGATGCAAAGAATGTTGTAGAATCCTTTTCTTTTTAACTTGTTGTTTTGATTACAGTAATCAAAGGTTGTTTTAAAGTTTCCTATACATTGTAGTTATCCTGTTATTTCAATTTGCTATATCAAGGATTGTGTGAATTGATCAAGACATTCATTCGGGGTCTTGAATAATTGTTGTGTTTACCTCTTTCAAGGAAATATTAAATGCATGCATAGTGATTATTATAATAAAATTAAATCATCAAGTGTAAGGAAAGTAAATAGTTGATAGCTTCACATCAGATGTGAAAATAAAATTGTCTAATAAGAAGAATAGTAGAGAAGAAATTTGACTCACTCTGTACCCTATGGGAGAATAAGGCACTGCCCATACGTTTATTATCAAAATTCAAATAATTTGTTTATTCCATTTATAACTAAAGAAGTAGGAGTAGAGATAGTAATTGGATTATTCTAAACCTTTATACCTAGAATCAATTAAGGAAGGAAATACTGCGATTACAATCTGCCTAAGTATCATTCATTAATCAAAAGGATAAAATAAATTCTAATGAGGTAAACCCACCTTGGTCTAGCAGAGCCAAAAGAGTAGGGAATTAAAGCCAAATTGGCTATTCCGTTAGTTGGCCAGAAACAATTGTTGATCTTGATTATAGAAGTTGGCATACTCTTAGGGATCACCAAATCAGTGATTTTGAGCTCCAACAGAGCCTTTATAGAAACTTTGCTTCTTTATTTGTACTTTGTTCATTTGCATGCTCTTAGTTAAATTGTAAATTTGAAATTGTAAGAATTATTACTACATATTGTAAATTATTTCTTGAAAAAAGAGGAGGGAACAACAACTATTCTACAAAGATAATATGATGATGCACTGCCCATGTTTCGATTAAAAATTATAATGTAAATTGTGTTCTAAATTAAGAGATTAGTAAACAAAAGGGGGAGCCTTCCCTTATAAATTAGGAGATCTATTTAATCTCGCATACTATGGTTACAATCAAAATTTTATAAACCTCACTATTTTACCAAATTTTCACCCAACAATTTGATCTTTTACTTATATCCTCTAAAAGCATAAAAAACCTTCACTAGGTCGGCCAAATATGATGAAGTGTGCAATATCAAAGAGGTTGGCCTCAACAACATTAGTCGACAAAGGAGACTGATTGTAATCCAATTCAAAGGATAAATGTGACCTAATTAATGTTAGAACATATCAACATATATGCACAAACCACAAAGTATTAGCTCACGAGTATTCCAAATCGACCAAACAACCACTTATTCTTCAAAACATTCAATTTGATTACCAAATAGTTAATAAACGAGAAGGAACACCAATGCGGAGCACAAGACAAATTCATTTGTATTTCAATATTACTCCTGTACCATTATTTAATACTATCACATTCAATTGAGTTGGTGCAAGCAAGCAAATACAGTACACTTCATTCTAGAAAACACAGTCTTGAGTTAGAACATTAATAATCATATTTGTGATATAGTTCAACACTTGAAACTTTAACTAAGACATTGCATAGACAACATAATAAAATCCACCCAATCAAAAGAGTGAACACATCAATGCAAAGAAATACAAAGCATTTAACAAACTATTTTATCATACAACCAGTCTACATACTGCAGTTACTAGAACCATTTGCAACAAATACGGTGTCCTAAAGAGAGAAAGATACATCGTTCATAACACATACAAGCTAAGGATATATAGAATCCAATGTCCACACTTAATAAAGTGTAGAATCAACATCCTCACAAGGATATCTATTGATGAAGTAGAAAGTAGTACACAGCTTCTATCCAAAAGCATTCATCTAACTATGCATCAATCAACATACTTTTGGACCTTTCCATAATAGTTTAGTTCATCTTTTCTACAACACCATTCTCTTGCTGTATATAAGGAGTTTTATTTTTTTTATATGATACTTGCATGCTTAAAAAATCATAAAATTACTTAGAGAAATATTTCCCTCCATTATCTAATCTTAATACTTTTATTTTCAGTCTTGATTGGTTTTCTACTAAGACTTTAACTTCCATAAACTTGGAGAAAACATCAAATGTCTTCTTCATAAAATAAGTCCATGTAAATTTGAATAAATCTTCAGTGATGGTAATAAAATTAAGATATTTTACAGTAGAATCATTATCCATGGGGCCAAATACATCTGTATGAATAATTTCTAATTTCTTCTTTTCTTTATCACTTCCTAAAGGAAAAAGATGCTCCATTCTACTTTCCAGACACACAATCCTCATAGAAATCAAAGTACAATCATCAAAATAAGATAAATTGTCCAACATGTTTAAGTTTTAATTTATAATAGTTTTCAAAATATTTTTTACTTATGTGGCCCAATTTGTGGTGCCACAACATACATGTATTTTTAGAATTTTTAACCACATAGTTAGACTTCCAAGTAGTAGCGGAATGTAGTGACCCTCCTTGATTCATCTTTCCTTTTGTGCATTGATAGACTATATGATATAACTTAGACTATTTTATTATGCTTGTGATATATGCTTATGGATTTATCTATGATTTGGATACTTCATTATCCATGATAGACATATCATATATGCAATTGACATTATGATTTCATATGGATGATGCTATTCATGGACTATTATGATGATGGACTCTTGATTGATGATCTACATGCACTTATTACTCATGTGGGGTTTATATTTGTTATGGTGATTTGATGATTTTATACTATGTGCTAACCTCACTTTATGGCTACAATTGATATGATGATTATAATTGTACTTTATTATCATGATTGTCTTCTACTCCAGTTGTGTTAGGGACGATGTCATACCACTCATTCATGAGCATGATATGATGTTGTGATTTCATTTCACTTGTCCATTTATTTTATGATATATGTTATTATATATGTTGTTGTATGTGGTGACAGGTTTGCAAGTACCAGACATTGACTCCACCTAGCTTAACAGGTACGAGTGTGTCTTCATCCCAATGGCAAATTGATAAGAGGTGACATGAGATCCCATTCTACACTCTAGGTTTAAGTTGACACCTTGTCAATCCTTGTATCATGGTTAGTGTTTTCTTGTGGTATTTATGTTACCCTATGTTGGGTTGTCTTGAGGAGTTGTGATTATTGGTTAATTAAATTATTAATAAATTAATTTTGTTAACATAGTTTACAATAATGAATTAAATTAATGGATTTCCATTAATATATTATATTAATGAGAGATTATTATTTGGGATTTAGTATTTATTAATGTTTATCTTTTGTATTTGTAGCATCCTAAAATTGCACCCTTGCAGTTTTGACCTCATTTTGGGCCCTCACCTTACTGGTCTCATCTCCATGCTTGATCGAAACTTGTTTATGCCTCTTTTATATAACCAAACCTCATTTTTGCATCTTACAACTTGCATAGCCCTTAAATCTTGGACCAAACTAGGGTAGGGCCAGGGCGCCACGCCCTAGTCCTCCCTAGGTATGACCTATCTTGAGCCCCCTCTCCCTTGGCCATATTTCAATTGTGAATGGGAAATAAATCCCCTATGTCGGCCTATATCAAAAAAATAAACAATTAATGGCGAGCAAGTATATAATGAGGTTTTCCCCTCTCATTTTGATATACAAGCAGGAGATGATACAATACACTCATACAATCATAAGGCAAGGAGACAACATCAAGCATTCAAGAGTTCTTTATCAAACATTCCTCAAGGCTTCATATTCCTCATTCATTAATTGTGGAGCATTATTTCATCATTCATTTGCAAACATGTGTGTGTTAGGGTTTTGTCATGTTCATGCCATTTTATACAACATATGTGATTACATCTAACAAACAAAGAATTATCATCATCTATTGCAGATCTAAAGGTATACCTTTCCATAATTTATTTCAAGTATTTACAGTATTTCATTCAAGGTTGATTCCAACTGGAGTTTGACTAAGGCAAACCCCTATTCCCAACCCCTTTCTCCTTCTTTCTATGTGTAGGAAATAGGTGCGCAATTGTACTTCTGGAATTAAGTTTTATTTGCAGAGATGAAAAAACCCTTTTCGACATGCGAAAAGTTCAGAGGAGAGATAGGAGGGTACCCCTATCCGGACACACGGTCCCTACAACTTTTGTCGGATTTCACAGAGTAGCCCTGAATCATTTCAAACTTCTCAGAGCTAGGTGCACAACTGAATCCTGAATCTGTAGCTCATTGTTTTCGCTTATTTTGTCTTCAATTTCAACACTTTATCTATTCAACATACAAAAGAGGGTCAACTGCATTTCAATTTCAACCAATCTACTTAGTATTCAATCCTTGCATCATTTAGGATTGGATCTGGTAGATTCAACCCCTCTTTTAAATGTAATGTTTCCCTAAGTGAAAATTGAGCTTAGCAAATCCTCCACCCCTCAAGTGGTGAATTGGATAAGGTTCTCTAATTTTCCACTTTATATTTTGGTGAACCCGACTTCCTACACCTTTATTTCTGATTTTTGTTTTCACATCTAAGTGTATGCAATTTAAAATTCAAATTTTCATTTACAAAATTGATTTTCTTGCAAATTTCACAAAATTAGAGGTTAATTTCATTACAACCCTAATTTCTAATTGCAAAATCAAGCTTATCATTTTCTTCATTTGTGTTGGGTGAATATTTTGTCACTAGCGTACCAATGACAAAATATATAATTCACAGACAACTATGTTGAGAAATTAATCTCTCTTCTCAGCAAGGGGAGGTTCCCTTTGAAATTTCTTCTCTAATTAACAAGAAACTAAAATCTATGGGTAAGTTTCAGGCATAAACTCTTTTTTTTTAGAGTTTATGTATTTTCCCTCCACTTGTTACAATTCTCTATCACTTATGATACTTTATAGAAATGAACAAACTACTCCAACAAATTACACCAAAACTTACAATCAAGAAGCACAAAGTCTTTCTTGAATGTAATTCTAACTAAGCTAATGATCACAAATGATAATAAACTTAACTTGCATCTTAAATTCTTCAAGTATAAATTCCCAATTCCTTAAACTACAAGTAATACAGCAATACAAAGCCTACTATTAAATTCCTAACATCAAAAAATTTCCCAAATATGTAAACAACACAAAGTCTATTTCCACAATTAGAAAGCTCTTTCATAAACTTTCACAATTTCACCAAAAGATTCAAGATCATAAAGAACGATTATGAGAACTAAACATAAGAATGATTTCAATCACAATCACAATCTTTAGTCCAACACAAAGTTTGGAAACTAGAAGATCACTATCTTTATTTCCTTGAATACACTTTTACTTCAAAAGTGCAAAGTCTTAATTGAGATAAAAATTTGGTAGAGTTTTGCTAAGAATAAAAAAGAAATATTTACAAATGAGGCTCCTCTATATATAGGAGAGGAGTGGAGAAAAAGGTGGGCACCATTGACTAATTGAACTACACAGTCCCACTTGACTACAAATACAACAGAAAGAAAATATGCAACTATGAGAAAACTTGTAGCCTCTAACATTGCAATTACATGAAAAGATAGTGTAAATGTGACACTTTATTCATTTTTCTCCTCCTCATTGGATTTCTAAAATTCTTCAAACCGAGCCAAAGCAACTTGTATCTTAGCTTTGTCTGGTGCCATATCAGCAATCTCATCAACACATCTTCTTTTCTTTGTCGATTTGTGTTGCAGGAGCATCCTTGGTTCACAACAATCTTGCATCAATCAAAAACATTTTCTTTTATGTTTGCAGTTTCAGTTTTGGCTCACCGGATCCTGTGGTGTTGGATTCTACTTGAAGACTTGATCATGTTTCTTGCTTCCAAACCACATCTCATTTGGATCACTTTTTGCCAAGATATTGCTACTGGTTTCCATGACAGTTTCTTGTTACCGGTTGTTTCTTTGTTACCGGTTGCCTGAGACCTATTAGGGTGATCTATCGGAACCCATTCCAAAGCTTTTAGAGCCTTGTGCATTGATCTCGATGTTTCTTGACATGTGGTTGACCTTCTACATTTCATCCTTTAGATTTTCTAGAAGAATCTCTTGGCGGAGGCCGACCTTGTTCATTTTGCACATTAGGTCTTGTTCTTTAGGTTTTGATCCTTTTGGGATGACTAGATCCTTTGGATCGATATATATATTTGTAATCATGCTTTAGAATGCAATCAATTGAAGATCAATTAGAATCAATCAAAGTATCAGATAGATAGACTATGCCTAGAAGATAGCTCTTTCGATTCAAGGTCCCGGTGTGACCTATTCTACTAGGCTTGTGTGCCGGTATGTTGTAACTCGGTTGTTACCAATTGGATGTAATCAAATTTCATGAAATAAAACTATTTGTTTTGCATTGCCTCCATCATGTCTGTGTGTTTCTGTTGTGTTTACTCTTGCTGACCGATTTGGACTAATCTCCTTGAGGTCCCTCCTCACTAGTGACTGCTTCAATTTGCTGGGAGAGGGTGATGGACTTGAAAAGCACTAAGAGGGGGGGGGTGAATCAGTGACACCAAAAATAAAACTACTTCAAACACTAACTAGTAGATGAACTTAACAAAACTTTTACACATAATGCATGCAATCCAAAATGATATAACAACATCCACAATAAGTAAAACATCCATCATAAAACAAGTGTTTGTACGTGGAAAACAATGGGTAAAAACCATGGTGAGATGGAACTCACAAGTTAACTATTTGCAATAATAGATAACTAGCTGGTTAAGGTCTACAAAGTGCTTTGTTAGGAGCAAATCTTTTTAGAGATCCCAAAGCTTAATTAAAAGCTATACCTTGTAAAAGGTAGTACCCTGTTAGGAGTAACCTCAATAGAGGATTTCTGAATCCAAACTAATGGATCACCCTATTAGAGGATTTGAACAATGAAACTTGTTAGAGCTTACCTGGTTAGGGGATTTTAATTCTGCTGTAATTGTTAGAAGACAATAGGATTTTTCTGATCTGTCTGAGTAGCACAATACTTGCGTGATTAGATCCTTTTAAGCGTATTCAACACTACTTCTCAACATACTCTACAACTTAACACTTTTTCCTATGCACATAACATGTCACTTTTGTTCATGCAAAATAATTCATTGTGATGTTAATAGATAGACATTTAGATTTCAGGTCGGCCTCAAGAAATCATAACACAATTTCCTAGGTGTAGTGTATCTGGTCAAGTGATCATAACTCATCACAAAAATACCGGCAAACTTGTCGGTGGTGATAACTCATCACATAATCTACAAATACCGATTGGAACACTTAATACCGGTTAAAGTTAAACCGCTTGTCCTTGATGCTTCTGAGATAGTCTCCATTGGATCTTCATGTTGATGTTGAGACATGTATAACCAAGTGGTTATCTCCATGCATATACCGGTTGTCACCAAATACTGGTTAGAAATAAACCTATATTATACTGGTTGTAGTTTAAACAACTTGAAGTCATACTGGTAGACAATATAAACATATGTGTGTGTATGTGTTTCATCAATGACAACATATGATGAATTCATTACAATCATCATCAAGCCAACAATCTCGCCCTTTGGTATTGATGGAAACACTTAGAAATTTTTTACAGTAATACTACTAAGTGGTGCTTACAAAAAAATTTATACACATATACACATACTCCCCCTTACTACATACATCATACAAAATTTTCAAAAACACACATACATATTTCTACTCCCCCTTTGACAACAATGGCAAATTGAAAAAGCAATATATATATATATATATATAGAAAATTTGTATCAAAATGTTCAAGATATACAACAATTGAAAAATTGAATCAAGATTTAGGCATTAGCAATCCTTAGAAAAATTACACTAAAATTCCTCTTCAGTTGAGATAAAGCATGTTCCCATGTTACCAGCAAATTCTCAGTGAACTCAAGTGTAGACATGATTTGATTATGAAATTCCTCCATGGAATCCAGTGAGCAAGTTTCTGGGGTAGCTAAAATAGCTTCTGCATGCATGTAGGCTCTTTGTAGGATGTCCACTTGTGATGTGAGTTGACTCTTCAATTATTTTAGTGACCAGAGTATTTTTGCTTTCTCAAGATCATAGGTGTCTAACCTGTCGTGCAAATCATCCATAGATTTGCTAAAAGCAAAAACAAAGTCTTGAAGTGGTACATATGTATTGCATATCTTCTCTAGTTCCTACTCAGTTTTAGTATGCCTGCTATTGATATCAGTAAAAAAATGAAATATTGGAAGTAGATGAAAGATACTTCCCACCCGTTTCAATATCTTGCCTTAATAAATCTTTATTAAGTGATAGAGCCAGTTTCCTAGTATCAATCTCATTCATAAGTTGTTCACCTCGCTTCTTCCTATAACTCTTATCAACATATGTTTGGGCTGCTTCTTCAAGTAATGTAATTTGGTCAGATGCATCAACAACTAATTGACCAAGTTTGCTAGTGGGTGTTGTTAGGTGCCCAACAGCAGTTTCTGGTAGTAGATTTGTCAGAATATCTACTGCTTTCTGAATGGTTTATGCTTCTATCCTTTGTTCCTTAAGTCTTTTCTTGTGTGCTCTAGATTGCATGACATTTGCAATCTTTATCATTTCAGATGCACTCATATTATCAACATTTTTAGGCCCTTAAATGCCTAATGAGTCATCTTCATCTTCATCATTCTGTTGTAAGACTAATGGCTTTGCCGGTTCAGAAGATGTTACCTTAACAATTTCTTTTTCTTGTTATTTCTCTATTTCTTGCTCAGATGACTGAGTACCAATGTTTGTATCCGATTCCTTTTGAATATCTTGTGAAACTGATGGGGATTGGGGCTTCTCAGGTTGTTCTTTTGTAGGTGGAATATCCACTTCTTGTTGAGTTGTCAGTTCATCAACTAAAGTAACCTGTAAGATAGTGATTATAGGTGGCTCCATATCAGGTGCAATGATGTCCTCATATAGATCAATAATATCTCGATTATCATTAATATCATGGATAATAGTGTCATCCTTCCTTTCATTAGCTTGCACATCTTTATCCATTTTAGGTATATCATCATCATCATCATCTTGTTCATCCTAAGAAGAATGTATGAGCTCTTCCATCTGTTGGATGCTACAGTCTATCTGATGAGTTTCAGTCTCAATAATTTGCCTCTTTCCACTAAGTAGCTTGAATCTTCTTGCTTTGAAAGTAAATTGAATTTTGTACTGATCAACTAAAGCACTTATTTCATCCTTGGATAATTTAGGAAAACATTGCAGAAATATCTCATCTATAATTTCTTTTTCCTCCTTTATATCTTCCTCCCATTTATTCAAAAGAATAGTGTACAAAGAATTAGAGATATCTTTTTCAAGAGCATGTGGTAATCTACTGTAATGACACAAATGATTGATTACTTGTTGAATGATTTTCTCCTTCTCATCTTCAGTGAAGGAATCAAAATGTTCTTTGACATTGTCAAATCTTTTTCTCCCTAATGTCTTCATTGTTCTTTCAAACTTGGTTTCAGGCTTGAAAGTTGAGATATCAATAGGCACAGTTGCCTTTGGCATATTTTTCACTAACTTTTCTACTCTATCGGTAGCTTTCATCTTCTTAGGTTCTTCTTCAGTGTCAATTCCTTCAGATTCTTCTTGAAGAATTAACTTCCAACCTCTTTTCTTTGTCTCCTTTTTCATATACACCTTAGGTTCCGGTTCCTTTTTGTTTTGGACAATCTGTGTCGTTCTAGTACTTTTCATCATTAGAGGTGCATCCTCAACTTTCTTTTTCTTACCTTTACCGCTTGTGGTCAGAACAATACTTGTTTTAGCTTGTGCAGTCTGATCTTTCACTAAACTCAATTTTTCCCTCTTTTTATCTATAGGAGATGCCAATAGGTTATTGGCATAGCCAATCAATAAGTCATAGTTAACCTCATAACTCATATCTTCCATTTCTTCCTCTCTAGGCTCAATTGCCTCCATTAAACAAAAAATAGTGGTAACTGTGAAAACAATATATTTGGCAAACTATTTTACCACATCCTCAGGCAATCTTACTCTCATGCTCATCTTCTTCTAAAATTTGTTGAAGTATTTGTTCATAGCGATAAAGTATTCCTTATAGCCTTGATGTTGTTCTTGATCTGGGTGGATACCGGTAAATCCTTAGACCATTCAAGATCTCCAATTCCTAGTAGGAAATTCAGAAAATAAAAGAATAGCCCGATCAATAACTATCCATATTTAAACTTTAGGCTATTGTCCTTCTTGATAGATTGTAGATTTAAAAACAATTGGCTCCTTATGGCCTCATAGAGGTCATAATCTGCATTTTCAGCTATCATCCTGTAAGTAGTATGCATTGCTGCTAATGGAACACTATTCATTCTGCTAGAGTAGAATACCCAGTAGCCTATGACCATAGCTGCTAATTATACCGCTAGGTCTCTAATATTGTTAACAGAGAAGACACGACCATCAGAGGTTGAACCGGTTAGGGTATTTACTGTATCTTTTAAAATGCGTCTCAACTGACGTACTTCACCGGTTGAGTAAAAACCAGTTACTGCCTGAATGGATTCCTTGGTTATGGTATGAGTCCTCTCTAAGTACATTTTCTCCCCATGAACTCTACTCAAGATAATTCAGATAAGCTCTTCTTAAAAAACTTCAAGGAAGTAAGCTGCGTTATGAAAACCTTTCTCGAAACCCTAATGTACTCTGTTTGAATTTTCCTATTTTCATCACAAAGTGATTTCAACTGAGAATATATTGAAAATGACCCTAAATCCTCAATTTTGCAGTCAATGTAGCTAGACAAATCTCCTTTTACTATGACACCACTAGGAACTTGTGACAAAGCATTATAAGACAATCTTTTATGCTTTTACAACTTCCATAGGTTCTGACATGATCATCAATTTCCCCATTGTCTTAGAAGATGATGCCATTCCAAATAAACTAGATTACAAAGCAAGATTATCAAGAGATACCTTATTTCATGCGCTGCCTCATTTACTGGTTGAATGCCCAAGTGCACACCAGTTATGTCTTCTCCAACCTTCAAATTAGCTTGATTACTGAAAGCTCAATGCAACTTCGACTAAAATCAGCTAATAATATTTACTTAGCTCTACAAATGCTCAAAAATTCTTTCTCGAAAGCGTTAGGGTAAAAATAACAAAGTGAAAACTCACTTTTATTCTTTTTACCAACTGCAATAAATGCTCTCCCATTAGGGTTACAAACCTTAATTACACTGCTCAAGGAAAAACCGATTGATAACTAAATGACAAAAAGTTATCAAAATTTCATGCTTTCAAATTCTCTTACCACATATTCACTTCAAGGGGTCCGGAGGTGGATTTACTGTTATGCTCCCCTTAGCCATACGAAAAGGCTTAATTCATCGGTATAGGATTCTCTTCATTGGGTGAAGGAATAGCTTTTTCTCCGGGTGAATCATCACTCTTCTTCTTCCAAGTTTGATTCATTTCTTCTCTTGTTTCTTCAATATTTACCTTTTTCTTGCCTTTCTGATCTTCAGAAGGGTTGACCAGTTTGCTCTTCCTGGATCTACAAAATTTTGCCAAGTGCCCCGGTTTGTTACAGTGATAGCAGGCCATACTGGTTGAGTTCCAAGGTCCTACATTACCTCTCTTAGTTCTTCTTCTGCAATTCATAGCCACATGACCAAAGTTGTTATAGATGGTGCATATGACATTTGTTACCTTTTCCATCTCGAATGGACTAAACAGGTTGTTGTAGGGTCTTTGCTAGTTCATATTTCCCAAGTTATCATAATTTCTCATCCAGTTGCCATTTGGTCTTGGATGTATATGCGGCATAAGATTATTTGCTCCATATCTGCATTCAATTGATCTATGTCCATGCATTCTACATGTGTAGCAATTAACTTCAAATTTCTTGGACACATACCTATCATTAGTATTATAGCTTGAATTTCTGTTAGGTTTGTCTCTACAAACATTTGCAGTGTGACCAGGTTTGTGTCAAACAAAACAAATAGGTTTAAAGACATTCTTACCACCAGGTTTCTTGATCTTAGGAGTAGATTTGTTCTTAAGAGTGTTGCTCTTTGTACCAGATGATTCTCCTTTCTCAGATGTGTTAAAGCCAAGTCCGGAGGTATCACATTTCATCCTTTGTGATTGGATTTGTTCATCTAGCAAGGTAGAACTCTTATTGAACTTTTCTAGTTTCTCATTAGCTTCGATGAGCTGCCTGTTGAGATCTTCATTATGTTTTGACAGGTTCTCTCTCAAAGATGATGCTAGCTCAAGATCTAGCTGTAAGTTCCCTTTTTCTTCTCTTTCTGCAACCAAATGCTCACGCATATTGACATTTTCCCGCTTGATCTTGGCAATCTCTTGATCTCTTTCCTTGATAAGATCTTCAGCTATTCTTGTGGCTTCTAGTTCCTAACTCATGTAGATAGTAAGACCTTCTAGCTCTCTCCTTAGATTTAGTTTCTCACTGTTTAACTTTTCAATTTCCTTGGCTAAAGCATCAATATTGGCATCATTTGAAGAACTGTTATCAAGCATTTCCAACAGTTGTTCAGTTAGCTCTCTCCTTTTGACTTATGAAGCTTTAAGTTTGATTCTAAGGTTTTCAAGCTCATTTCTACTAGCTTCAAGCTCTCTAGCCATCTCAAAGTAGCTCATGTCCCCCATGGTGGTTTCAAGGCTCCCTTCTAAGCGATTAGGCTTCAAAGAAGTTAGGCTCTGATACCAATTGATGGAGTTCAAAGGAATTGAGAGGGGGGGTGAATTAGTGACACCAAAAATAAAACTACTTCAAACACTAACCGGTAGATGAACTTAACAAAACTTTTAAACACAATGCATGCAATCTAAAATGATATAACATCATCCATAATAAGTAAAACATCCACCATAACACAAGTGTTTGTATGTGGAAAACCCAAATAGGTAAAAACCACGGTCAGATGGAACTCACAAGTTAACTATCTACAATAATAGATAACTGACCGGTTAAGATCTACAAAGTGCTCTACTAGGAATGAATCTTGTTAGAGATCCCAAAGCTTGATTATAAGCTATACCCTGTAAAAGGTAGTACCCTATTAGGAGTAACCTTGGTAGTAGATTTTTGAATCCAAAGTAATGGATCACCTTGTTAGAGGATTTGAACAATGAAGCTTGTTAGAGCTTACTCGGTTAGGGGATTTTAATTCTGCTGTAATTGTTAGAAGACAACAGGATTTGTTCGATCTATCTGAGTAGCACAATACTTGCTTGATTAGATCCTTTTAAGCGTATTCAACACTACTTCTCAACATACTTTGCAAATTAACACTTTTTCCTATGTACGTAACATATCACTTTTTCTCATGCAAAATAATTCATTGTGATGTCAATAAATAGACATTTAGATTTCATGTCGGCCTCAAGAAATCCTAACACAATTTCCTAGGTGTAGTGTATCTGGTCAAGTGATCATAACTCATCAAAAAAATACCGCCAAACTTGTCGATGGTGATAACTCATCACACAATCTATGAATACCAGTTGGAACACTTAATATCGGTTAGAGTTAAACCGCTTGTCCTTGATGCTTCTGAGATAGTCTCCACTGGATCTTCATGTTGATGTTGAGACATGTATAACCAAGTGGTTATCTCCATGCATATACCAGTTGTCACCAAATAATGGTTTGAAATAAACCTATAGTATACCAATTGTAGTATGAACGACTTGAAGTCATACCGGTAGACAATATAAACATATGCGTGTATTTGTTTCATCAATGACAACATATGATGAATTCATTACAATCATCATCAAGCCAACAAAGGGCTCAGACGTTTCAATATCAATCATCAGTATCTCGAAGATCATCAGCATCAGAAGGGAAAATTCCATCAATTGGGATGAGAATCCGAGGTCAAAAAGAACTTAGGAGAAAAACTAGGAAAAATTTGTAGGTTGGACTTTAAAGTCCAACTTGTCAGAGAAAACATTTCGACCTGTCAGTCACTAACATGACTAACTAACATGTCGAAGAAAAAAGTCTGATGTGTTAGTCACTAACATGACTAATTGACATTTTGAAGAAAAAATTCCAATGTGTTAGTCACTAACATGACTAACTGACATGTCAGAGAAAAAAGTCCAACCTGTCAGTCACTAACATGACTAACTGACATGTCAGAGAAAAAATTCTGACATGTTAGCCACTAACATGACTAATTGACATGTCGGAGAAAAAATTTTGACGTGTCAGTCACTAACATGTCGGAGGAAAAAAGTCCGACCTGTCAATCACTAACATGACTAATTGACATATTGGAGAAAAAAGTTCGATGTGTCAGTCACTAACATGACTAACTAACATGTCGAAGAAAAAAGTTTTACCTATCAGTCACTAACATGACTAACTGACATGTTGGAGAAAAAAGTCTGACCTTTCAGTTACTAACATGAGTAACTGACATCTCGGAGAAAAAAGTCCGACCTTTCAGTTACTAACATGAGTAACTGACATGTCGAAGAAAAAAGTTTGACCTTTCAGTTAATAACATGACTAACTGACATGTCAGAGAAAAAAAGTCCGATCTGTCAGTCATTAACATTACTAACTGATATGTTAGAGAAAAAAGTCTGACCTTTTAGTTACTAACATGACTAATTGACATGTCAGAGAAAAAAGTCTGACCTTTCAGTTACTAACATGACTAACTGACATGTTGGAGAAAAAAGTCCGACCTTTCAGTTACTGTTAAGGCTCAAATTTGCACCCTACTAAACTACAAGTTTAGCAATCTGGCCTAACATGGGATTCACTTCTGCATGTGGGTAATGCGCAACTTGAAATGAAACCTCCGGTTCCTAGGCCGGTTCCTATTGGATAATCACCTGATACTCTCTAATATTGGACTAACTTTGCAGGGTAAAGGGTAAGAAATTACAGAAATGGAACTTAAAACTGAACTAAACTTAACTAGAACCTGGTGATACACCAAAATGTGGGAGATAAATGATAAAAACTGATCTCAGTCTACAATATTCTACATTAATTGATAAACACTTTCTTTCCTGTTATAAGTTTGCATTAGTATTTCATAATAAGGTCTTAAGATGAACCAATGAGGAATAGTAATCTTTCACTCAAAAATTTTGAACTTTTAAACACATATTATGACCTGCAAACATACACACGTTCCTATATTAAGGTACTGACTGAGACAAGTAAGCAAGGAGCAATATAACTCACAAATTTATTTTCATCAATCATGCTTGTACACAAAAATTTGGAAGGAAAACAAGGTTTGATTCCATAGAAAATCGCTCCAAAAGATGATGTTTCATATATAATATCTCCAAATCTGAGTTACAAAATCTGTGCAAAAGAAATGCTAAGGACAAGAAGCTGTCTCAGAAACACTGCTCTTGCATAAATCAGAACTGCCTACAAATGAAGTGTCCTCAGGCATTAAGTACAAAAATTCTCCAACTGATTGGGTCAGATGCAAGAAAAGGGCCTCAAAAAGAGGAGTCTAGAAGTCACCAAAAAGGGTTACAAACATGGAAAAGTCTTCTTTAATCAATAACCAACCCAACAGATCACTAGAAACAGCCTTAAAAAGCTCAACCAAGTAATAAAAGCTCCCTAAAATGGTGAAAAAGTCCAACTTCGACCCTTTACCTAAATGTGCTCCAACCTCCCTAGATTTACTCCATTTGGTTCTAACAACCTCATGTTCCTATAAAAACGTTCCTGTCTCCAAAATTATCTCAACTCCTTTTGAATATTTCCCAAGTGGTTATGCATGATCCTATATGCTCTCCTTATGATTCCAAACTGAAAAGACTTCTTCACTGAGCATTTTGAATACTGTTGTAAGAGCCTAGACAAAAACCGAACTTAAGCAATCTACTGAAAATGCTCCCAGGCTTACCAACATAGATTGAATAACAGTACACATTTTCCTTGCTCCAATTAGTCAAAAAAAATACTAATGCTAGCCACCCCTCATCTCAATCTCACAACATTGTGTAGAGAGGGCAATTTTATGTTTGAAACTTCGAAATTTTCCCAAACCTGATGTCTCCTTTTGATATAGATATTGACAAGAGAAACAACCAGCCACAATTTTTGGTGGACAAAACTTCTGTTTGAACATGTATTCCTTATGCCTCCTGACTGTGCATTTTAATCTTATGTAGAAATGAAGTTCGAGCATGGGCTCGTGACACTCATTTCATTACCAGTTGATTTTGATTTCATTGAAGTTTGCTGTTTGAACATGTGTTAAAATATTTCAAATGCTCTGTTTCTATACCAGCCTGTTGCATTGAATCTGTTGGACACTATATTTCGGCCAGCAACTTGTATCGAGCACTCCGAAAGAAGTTTCATCGAAAGAGTGCTTTCATCGAAACAGAGTGTGACGTGTGAAGTACTATGCAAAAGGTCTTCGGCGGAATATCACCTTCGATAAAACTTCTTTGTGCTCATCGATACTCCAAGTTTCATCGAAAAGTGAAAACAGAAAGCAAAAAGGTAAAAAGTGATTTCGAAGGGATATCACTACCGAAGAAACTCATAAAGCATTCATCAAAATGCAAGATCTCATCGATGACATGATGTCGAACAAAAGCAAAAGTGTTTCATCGATGAGGGAGGATATCGATGGAAAAGGACTGTCGATGAAACTTCTTGAGCCTTCACCGAGGAAGGGAACTCATCGAAATATGATTTCGATGAAACTTGCAAATGACTTATCGAAAGAAAGTTCATCGATGAAAAGATGGTTTCGATGAGTCTTGAAAATGGCTTCTCGACATGGGCTACTCACCGAAAAGGTAATATCGAGGAGAATGGGCTTTCGATGAATGCTTTATGAGCTCGGCCGAAGACAAGGGTTTCATCGAAAGAGTGCTTTACTATCATTTTGGTCGAACTGTACTTCCCATGAAAGAATTAAAGGCCCAAGTGAAGAATGTCACATCTGCAATTAAGTTTAACCACTTGAGTAGCCATTGTAGACGCAGAACATTAACTGTGCACAAGTTGCCCATATGATTATAGTTGAAGAGCCAAATTGATGCCAAGAGACTGAAAATTGCGAAGAACTTGCAAAAACTTGTGAACGACAGTCAGAAGAGCCTTGTAAAAATATTGTAAGGTTTCATATTGGAATAATATGTCCCTTAAAACAGTTTATCCATTAATGCTTTCTTTTTTGCATATCATGAATAGTAAAGTAAAAGGTTTCATATTTAAAACAAATATGTCCCTTTGATACTTCAGTTGGTTCCTTCATCGTTCCATTTTGACATTCTGAGATTAGTTACTCTAAAGGGTATGTCGGGCTCATACCCGAAGGGAGCCTCGGTCAGGGGCACATGCCAATTAGAGTAACTAATTATCTGCACATGAAACAAACACATTAGCATAAACATTTCTTTCTCCTGAAGCAGTGATTTGTGTCTTTATCTGTCCTGCCCTTTCGAAACAGAAAATAAGATAAGATGTGATAAATGGTATATTGTAGGACAATCTTTCATTGCTTAGATCTGTTTGGATCTAACACCTCTTCTCTTTTGTGCAGGAAAGCAGGGTTTGTTCAGAATCTGAAGATCGAGAAAACATTCATAAGGGCAACGGGGCAGCCAATAACTAGTCAAAGCAACCCAAGGCAATGACTGGTTATCCTCACACTCACTATTTGATTCTATCCTTTTCTGTTTTGGATATGTAGGAAAGATAGAAATTCTAAGCTCACGGCTTGTGTGAGGTTTTAAGAAACTCAGTGTATATAAATATGCTTCAGATGCATGAACTCAATTTGTAATCTATCATTGTTCAATACAAATGAAAAATACGTCTTTTTTCCTTTTTAAACACTGCAATGTACCTTTTGTAAATGCAATCATTTGATAAATATGCATCCTTTGGCTAAAATTACATGGGTAAGGAAATTTTAGATAACAATTTGGCGACTTCTACTGTATGTATGCCTGCTATACAGGACCCAGTAGCCTTTGAAATCCATTGGGCAGTGAGTCTTTTAGGAACAACTCTGGACTAAGGTAAATAGCTGAGATAAAATATTGTAAGATAGAATTCTGAGTGCAGATTTATGGCTCTGGATAGCTTGGCTCCCCTATCCTGAGGGATAAGTGTATATTCAGAATCTTATATTGGATTATTTTGTCTCAGTTATCTATCAGATTTGAATATTATAACAACAACTTGTGTTCAAAACACTTATTGAAAACAGGGAAACTAAAAGTTAGCTAGACATTAAAGATACTAATAGTAGGCAAGGTAGTATGAAGTAAGAGGGCTGGGTAATTAGGTTTTTCATGATGTATGCATGTTGAGTATACTCCAGCATATAGAATGCAGGATTTGATTACACAACCCTCTTAGTTGGTATGAGCTTACTATTATTAGTATTCCTACTGCCTAGTCAACTGCAAACTGTGCAACAACACTTAGGAACACCAAAACTGAAAGTAAATAGTGCAGCAGCACTTTATTCCACCACTAATCCATTACTTATAAAATAGGATAGGCCTCAAAACAAGGTTTGAGGTAAATACCGTTTACCGGTAATGGCAAATTTTCCCCTTCCAGCGTGGCCAGCTGAAAAGCATTGTGTTCCTTGCATTCTGTTATGACAAACGGACCTCCCCAAAACGAATCAAACTTGGTGTGCTTGCCTGGTCTGCTCTTGAGCTCATCCCACTTGAGTACAATATCTCCCACATTGAATTCCCTAGCTCTAGCCTTCCTATCAAAACTCTTCTTCACCTGCAACTGTTGAAACTCCATTGTTTGTCCCGCTTTTCTCCTACTTTCCTCCAATTCCATTAACTGTGCATAACACACTTGCATAGGATCTTCTTCTTCAAATAACACCATTTGAGCGGCCATATCTAGTGCTGGCAATTCTGTTTCTATTGATAACCTTGCTTCCTTCCCATAAACCAACCGATAAGGTGAGTTTCCAATAATTTGCTTTGGTGTGATTCTGTCCACCCACAAGGCTGCCTTCAGCTTTGAATGCCAATCACGTTGATTCTCTTGCAAAGTCCGTTTGATGATTCTGATTAAGTTCTTATTTGTGGACTCTGCCAATCCGTTGCCTTGAGGATAATAATTTGAGCTAGTATTGAGATATATGTTGTGTTTGATAGCCCAATCAGTCACCCTTAAGCCTACAAAAGTGAGTGCATTGTCTGACACTATGGAGTCAGGAACTCCAAACCTGTTCACAATATCATCATAAAAATTAAGAACAACCGTCTCATTAGCATCCTTCAGTGCTGCAGCCTTAGTCCATCTAGTAAAATAATCGGTTGCAGTGATGATCCACCGGTGGCTTGCACTTGACGGTGGGTTAATAGGGCCAATGAAATCAACACCCCACCTGTCAAAAGGTTGTTCTGCTTTTATAGGATGTAACGGTAATGCTGGCAGCCGTTCTTTCCCTGCAAACATAACACACTTAACACACTTCCTTACATATGCATGACAGTCCTTGAAAACATCAGGCCAATTGTAACCAGCCCTTAGGATTTTATATGCAGTAGTCCTGGGAGAGAAATGACCTCCCGAATGGCCATCATGGAATTCATGCAAGATTTTTGTAATCTGACTTGAATCAATACATCGAAGGAGGACACCATTGTGATCTTTCCTATACAATATATCATTAATCAAGACAAAAGGAACTGATTGTAACCGATAGTACCTTCTTTTTGCCTTATCTAGGTTTGCTGGACACTCACTAGTCTTTAGAAAGTGAACCATATCCTGCAACCAGCTTGATGTACTGTTATCATCAGCCATCAAATCAATCACCAGAGCTGTTTCTACTCCTTCTTCTTTTCTTGAAATTTCATTTGTAATAATCTGTTCACACAAGCCTCTTCCTCTAACCAATTTGGTGACCTGAATGTCTAAGTCGTATTCCATAACCCGTGTTATCCAACCAGCTCTTTTCACACTGAGATCTTTACTGAGGAGAAACTCTTTTACACTTGGATGAGCAACCTTCAGGTGTACCCTGTTATGAGACAACAAGTGCCGAAACTTTTTAAGGCTCTTTACAATAGCAAGGACATGCTTTTCAACAAAGCTATACCTCTGCTCATAATCTTCCAATCCTTTGCTAAAAAATGCAATAGGCTGTTCCAATCCTTCTGTGTTTTTCTGGACCAGCATTGCAGAAATAGCCTCATAACCACCATATGTATACAAAATGAAATCTTTGCTAAAGTCTGGATTTACTAGGGCAGGTGCTGTTGCAAGTGATTCCTTGATAGTTTGAAAATTCAACTTTGCTTCTTTTGTCCAGTGGAAAACAGCATTCTTCTTCAGCATGGCTGTAAGTGGTTTCAATAAATCTGCAATATTAGGCAAGAAACGCCTAACAAAATTAATCCTCCCAATGAAAGATTGTAATCCCTTCTTATGATGCGGCAGGGGTATCTCCAAGATTGCTGCTATTCTTTCCGGATCCACTGTGACACCTTGCTTAGAAACAACATAACCCAACAAGTTCCCTTCATGAACAGCAAACATGCATTTCTTAGGGTTGAGTGAAACACCAAACTCCTTGCAGTGCTCAAAAATCTGCCTTAAGTGCCCAAGATGATCTACGGCCTTCTTAGAATAAACTGTGATATCATCAAGATAAACCAAAACAAACTGGTACATCAGATTACTAAATGCCATATCCATGGCTTTCTGGAATGTTGCCCCTGCATTGGATAAACCAAAAGGCATTCTTTTGTAGGCCATGGTACCCCATTTAGTGGTAAAAGCTGTTTTATACTGATCTTCATTTCTGACCAGAATTTGGTTGTATCCTGAATAACCATCTAGAAGTGAGAATCTTTCCGAACCAGCCACATACTGCAATATTTGTTCCATTGAAGGAAGGGGATGCCTATCCTTCAAAGATGCTCTATTCAGGTCTCTAAAATCGACACATAATCTAAGCTCTCCATTCTTTTTCCTAACAGGTACAAGATTGGACACCCAGCTGGTGTGTTTGATGGGAAAGATAATGCCACTTTCAATCAGCCTAAAAACTTCCTTTTGCATTAATGGCTCTATCTTTGGGTTGATAGGACGCTGCCTTTGTCTCACTGGCTTAGCATTTGGTTCTAGCTCGATGGTATGCTGTGCTAATTCAGGATTGAAACCTTTCAAATCACCATATTCCCATGCAAAAATGTCTGCAAATTCTTGAAAAAGCTGAACATATGACTCCTTTTTAGTAGAGGAATTCACTTTACCTATCTTTAAGCTTTTCCCAGGTGCAACCTCCAACTTTTCATAATGCTCTTGCGGGACCATCAAACTGGTCTTATTCTTTTTAGCTTGATCATCCGAATTAAAAATTGACTCCAAAGTAACAAGACCCTTGGGCAATTTATTTGACTTCAGTTGAATGACTTGATCCCCATATTGTTGCTGAATTCTGTTCTGATTTGAGGTGGCGAACATATCTTCCTCCAGTAGGAATTGTAAAATTTGCTCATCCGATTCAAACACTTGCCAATTAATATTATTATCCGGAATTGAGGGCCGGATAATAATCTTGATATGCTGCTGATCATAGGTCCCTTTTATACTGTTTGGTATATCATATTGGGCTCCAACTGCAGCTAACCGATCAGCATGCTGATTTCTACTTCTTGGAACAGCTATAATGTTAAATGCATCAAAAACTTCAATGGAATCCCAAACCCTGAGCTTGTATGCTTTTAAAGTATCATTTTTTACTGCATTCAAACCTCTAACCTGGTTAACAATTAGCTCACTATCACCATACACCTTCAGGTTTTTAATTCCACGTTTTCTTGCCCACTCTAAACCTTGAATCAGCCCTTCATACTCTGCTGTATTATTGGTACAGGCAAAACCAAACTTGAAAGCTGCATAATATTTCTCACCCTTAGGTGAAACAAGCATAACCCCACCTCCTAAACCATTCCTGCTTCGTGACCCGTCAAAGAACATCTCCCAAACATCATTCTGAGATTCAATATTAGTTTCTTGTCCTTTAACCAGATTAGGCATAATTAAACCAGCTTCTTGAAACATATAATTTCCCAAACCAGCATCCACAAGGATGCTAGTTTCATCTTCCAAAACATTCTTTGCTGCCCATTCATCTAACAGGACATCCAGTATTTCACTGACCTGAGTTACAGGCTCATGAACAACTGCATACTCATCATGCTCAAAAATCATACAATTAGCATTAATGATTTTAGGCGTATAAGGCTCTATATGATTCTTAGACAACAATTCAGATCGGATAGTCACTTTGGTTCCATATCTAGTTCGGAACAACATGTGTGACCAATCGGATGATAAATATCCTCCTATTTTGGCAGTAAATTCTCTTGACAAACACAGGGCAAAATATGGGGGCAGATCTATGACATAAATATCTTGCGATATAGAGAAATTAGGACAAGCATGTAAGGTTAAACTAGCATCTTTGATAAAGCCTATAGTCCTAACAGCCGAACCATCAAGCTGTACTACGCCTTTCTCTAATAAATCATATTTCAGACCAAGTTGGTCAGCTATCTTTTTAGGCATAACAGAGCATGTAGCTCCGCTATCCACCATGCAGTTGTGTACCAAATTATCACCATTAATAAGAGAAATGTAAAACGGGGGAGGTTTCACGCTCTTACCTTGGATTGAAGTTGCTTCTTTATTGCTGTTCCCCTTCTCATCATTCTGGACAATAGTATTAGTCAACACAGCCTCCTTACCAGCATCAACAAATGTCACCTTAGGAGGAATTTCTTCGTTCAATGCCTTCTTCAAACTATTAACTTGTCCAGGAATAGCTAAAGAATCCCACATGCTCATGGTAACATTCATCTTTTTCATAGTGTCCACAATGCTGTAAGGTACAACTGAATGTACTTTCTGTTGTGTCTTGACAACAGACGTATCTGCATCCTTTTGAAACTGCTCCTTAGCTGCTGCAATAGGTACTTTCTTCAGAATGCTTGGTATTTGCGTGGATTTGAATGACGATTCTTCGGTTGCAGGTCCTTTACCTTTCTCTGATGTTTGGCCTATGTCAAGAGCTCTTTTCTTAGCTCGAGTATTGGCTGCAATCGGTGAATCGCCATTCATGCCATTAAATTCTTCATCTTGCCAGTTAAGAAAACGAGTTTCCATAGTATGCATATCCTGCTGTTGTTCAGGCGCAGCTGGAGGTATATCCGGTTGTGAGCTTGCAGCATTTTGTACCATGAGAGCTTGATTTATCATGCCATTAGAGCATGTAGACTGATTATGGGCTTGGTTGCAAGGATAACACCAGTCTACCTCTGATATTAAATTGTTTTGAGCAGGTACAATGTCTCTTAATGCATTTGCAGCATTCAAAGGTACTGGATTGTAAGGCTGATAAGACCTTTGATTAATATTTTGCCTCACACCTTGGTAATTATTCTGATAAGGATGTCTATTCTGCTGGTACTGCTGATTGTAGCCTTGACTTGGTTGCTGAAAAGTTGGCCTTGGAGCTTGGTAATGCTTCTTAATACTTGTCAACTCATTTCCCAGAGTCTGCAAAATATTTTCTATCTTTTCCTGGCTGCTCCTTATCTCTTGTATTTCATTTGACGTGCTTGCTACCGTTGTCTCTTGAGGAGCAGCAATAGGCATTGCTGGTATAACAGGCAAAGAGGCAAGAGGTGGTATATTAATTGGCATGTCAGGTTGAATAGCCGGAAAATAAGGCATTGGAGGCCTAGGTGCTATCTTACCAGCCTGTATAAGGCTATTTTCTGCTCTAATAGCAATGCCAAAAGCTTGGGGCAGCGAAGTACCACCCATTGATTGAATCATTACTGAGATATCACTATTCAAACTCTTCAGAAAATACAAAAATGCATGATCTGCACTTGGTCTTACCGCTGTTGGTATTCGTTTCCATGTCTTTTGAAAACGAGAGTTGAAATCTGTCATCTGCTCCTGAGGAGCACGCTTGATAGTTGTGAGCTGTTCCACCAGGGACAAGTGATCAGACTTGTCTTCAAAAAACTTGGTTAACAGATCCCCAAGCTCATCCCACGAGTTAACTGACCCCACAGCCAAAGTTCTGAACCATTCTAAAGCTTTTCCTTTCAAGGATGCTGCTAACAATTTCACAGCAACATCTTCTTCTGTAACGTGGTGCACATTACATAAACTTGCCACATCACGGATGTGGTCTATTGCCAGTGTTTGGCCTTCTCCAGTGAAATCTGGTAAGCCTTTTAGTGCTGCCAAAGGCATGTCATGATGCTGGGCGAAATTCAATGGGCTTCCTTGATCGAAAGGCACGGAAGCAAGGCTCTTGGTAAGGCCATAACACCAAGCTGAACTGACGTACTTGCTGCAGCAACTCTACAAGTAGGTGAGGCTGAATGTCTATCTCTTCGATTCCTGTTTACAGCTTTACCTTTTCTTTGATAAACTCTTGTAGGAGGTAATGACTTGCCTCTTTTTGTATATATGGTTCTTTTGGCTGATCTTCCTTGTCTTTTTGGTGAAGAAAGCTGCAAATATTCAAAGTTTTTCGAACTTCTAGTTTCAATTCTTCTCATAAGGCAAAATAATTATGCTCACTTGATCTTTTCACCAGGGAGTCGCCAGATGCACAAATTTATAACCTCTTACAGGTCTTTATTATGCTGACAGTGCATCAAAATCAGCATAAAATATGAAAATGAACCTCCTTTAAGGTCCCACCGGGCGTGCCAAAACTGTTAAGGCTCAAATTTGCACCCTACTAAACTACAAGTTTAGCAATCTGGCCTAACATGGGATTCACTTCTGCATGTGGGTAATGCGCAACTTGAAATGAAACCTCCGGTTCCTAGGCCGGTTCCTATTGGATAATCACCTGATACTCTCTAATATTGGACTAACTTTGCAGGGTAAAGGGTAAGAAATTACAGAAATGGAACTTAAAACTGAACTAAACTTAACTAGAACCTGGTGATACACCAAAATGTGGGAGATAAATGATAAAAAATGATCTCAGTCTACAATATTCTACATTAATTGATAAACACTTTCTTTCCTGTTATAAGTTTGCATTAGTATTTCATAATAAGGTCTTAAGATGAACCAATGAGGAATAGTAATCTTTCACTCAAAAATTTTGAACTTTTAAACACATATTATGACCTGCAAACATACACACGTTCCTATATTAAGGTACTGACTGAGACAAGTAAGCAAGGAGCAATATAACTCACAAATTTATTTTCATCAATCATGCTTGTACACAAAAATTTGGAAGGAAAACAAGGTTTGATTCCATAGAAAATCGCTCCAAAAGATGATGTTTCATATATAATATCTCCAAATCTGAGTTACAGAATTTGTGCAAAAGAAATGCTAAGGACAAGAAGCTGTCTCAGAAACACTGCTCTTGCATAAATCAGAACTGCCTACAAATGAAGTGTCCTCAGGCATTAAGTACAAAAATTCTCCAACTGATTGGGTCGGATGCAAGAAAAGGGCCTCAAAAAGAGGAGTCTAGAAGTCACCAAAAAGGGTTACAAACATGGAAAAGTCTTCTTTAATCAATAACCAACCCAACAGATCACTAGAAACAGCCTTAAAAAGCTCAACCAAGTAATAAAAGCTCCCTAAAATGGTGAAAAAGTCCAACTTCGACCCTTTACCTAAATGTGCTCCAACCTCCCTAGATTTACTCCATTTGGTTCTAACAACCTCATGTTCCTATAAAAACGTTCCTGTCTCCAAAATTATCTCAACTCCTTTTGAATATTTCCCAAGTGGTTATGCATGATCCTATATGCTCTCCTTATGATTCCAAACTGAAAAGACTTCTTCACTGAGCATTTTGAATACTGTTGTAAGAGCCCAGACAAAAACCGAACTTAAGCAATCTACTGAAAATGCTCCCAGGCTTACCAACATAGATTGAATAACAGTACACATTTTCCTTGCTCCAATTAGTCAAAAAAAATACTAATGCTAGCCACCCCTCATCTCAATCTCACAACATTGTGTAGAGAGGGCAATTTTATGTTTGAAACTTCGAAATTTTCCCAAACCTGATGTCTCCTTTTGATATAGATATTGACAAGAGAAACAACCAGCCACAATTTTTGGTGGACAAAACTTCTGTTTGAACATGTATTCCTTACGCCTCCTGACTGTGCATTTTAATCTTATGTAGAAATGAAGTTCGAGCATGGGCTCGTGACACTCATTTCATTACCAGTTGATTCTGATTTCATTGAAGTTTGCTGTTTGAACATGTGTTAAAATATTTCAAATGCTCTGTTTCTATACCAGCCTATTGCATTGAATCTGTTGGACACTATATTTCGGCCAGCAACTTGTATCGAGCACTCCGAAAGAAGTTTCATCGAAAGAGTGCTTTCATCGAAACAGAGTGTTACGTGTGAAGTACTATGCAAAAGGTCTTCGGCGGAATATCACCTTCGATAAAACTTCTTTGTGCTCATCGATACTCCAAGTTTCATCGAAAAGTGAAAACAGAAAGCAAAAAGGTAAAAAGTGATTTCGAAGGGATATCACTACCGAAGAAACTCATAAAGCATTCATCGAAATGCAAGATCTCATCGATGACATGATGTCGAACAAAAGCAAAAGTGTTTCATCGATGAGGGAGGATATCGATGGAAAAGGACTGTCGATGAAACTTCTTGAGCCTTCACCGAGGAAGGGAACTCATCGAAATATGATTTCGATGAAACTTGCAAATGACTTATCGAAAGAAAGTTCATCGATGAAAAGATGGTTTCGATGAGTCTTGAAAATGGCTTCTCGACATGGGCTACTCACCAAAAAGGTAATATCGAGGAGAATGGGCTTTCGATGAATGCTTTATGAGCTCAGTCGAAGACAAGGGTTTCATCGAAAGAGTGCTTTACTATCATTTTGGTCAAACTGTACTTCCCGCGAAAGAATTAAAGGCCCAAGTGAAGAATGTCACATCTGCAATTAAGTTTAACCACTTGAGTAGCCATTGTAGATGCAGAACATTAACTGTGCACAAGTTGCCCATACGATTACAGTTGAAGAGCCAGATTGATGCCAAGAGACTGAAAATTGCGAAGAACTTGCAGAAACTTGTGAACGACAGTCAGAAGAGCCTTGTAAAAATACTGTAAGGTTTCATATTGGAATAATATGTCCCTTAAAATAGTTTATCCATTAATGCTTTCTTTTTATGCATATCATGAATAGTAAAGTAAAAGGTTTCATATTTAAAACAAATATGTCCCTTTGATACTTCAGTTGGTTCCTTCATCGTTCCATTTTGACATTCTGAGATTAGTTACTCTAAAGGGTATGTCGGGCTCATACCCGAAGGGAGCCTCGGTCAAGGGCACATGCCAATTAGTGTAACTAATTATCTGCACATGAAACAAACACATTAGCATAAACATTTCTTTCTCCTGAAGCAGTGATTTGTGTCTTTATCTGTCCTGCCCTTTCGAAACAGAAAATAAGATAAGATGTGATAAATGGTATATTGTAGGACAATCTTTCATTGCTTAGATCTGTTTGGATCTAACACCTCTTCTCTTTTGTGCAGGAAAGCAGGGTTTGTTCAGAATCTGAAGATCGAGAAAACATTCATAAGGGCAACGGGGCAGCCAATAACTAGTCAAAGCAACCCAAGGCAATGACTGGTTATCCTCACACTCACTATTTGATTCTATCCTTTTCTGTTTTGGATATGTAGGAAAGATAGAAATGCTAAGCTCACGGCTTGTGTGAGGTTTTAAGAAACTCAGTGTATATAAATATACTTCAGATGCATGAACTCAATTTGTAATCTATCATTGTTCAATACAAATGAAAAATACGCCTTTTTTCCTTTTTAAACACTACAATGTACCTTTTGTAAATGCAATCATTTGATAAATATGCATCCTTTGGCTAAAATTACATGGGTAATGAAATTTTAGATAACAGTTACTACATAGAAATTTCTAACTTGTAAACGACTAAACATAAAGACGAAAAAATGAAAAATGACTAATCGATGAGGTCAATTAGCCTCTCCCAAAGCTCATGAGTATGAAATTGATGAGTTTTGTAGGGTTGCCTCACAATTTTGGCCATGCCAAAATTGAGGACAATAGCTGGCTCTGACTAGGGAACAAACTTCACCACTTGAAGATTGTAGAATCCAAAACTCCAAGTGCCTGTATCCATTGGGTTATAGAGTTAGGTGACAAAGACATAGATGCGAAGAAGGATGATATGACTGAAAAAAAGACTCAAGCTTGTGCAACTACACTTATTGAAAATAAAACTAACCTAACCTAAATTAACTGACAATTGAAACCTTCCTAAATGAAACCATTCATGGGCTTTCCAAAATAGCTGCCTTTCTTCAGTAGCTTGTAATGCCTTGCAGGATCATAAGCAACTTTGTATAGATGGAGCATAAACAAGGGTACTAGAACTTGGTGCAGCACTCCTTGGAAAAGATGAACAAATCCACCTTCCTCTTGGGATGAATCATATGTGATGCTGCCCCAAAGTGGAGTTTTGAAACCAGACCACTCTTGCTTCGCTGAAAATACTTTTTTGGATTCTTTCTCAAGTATATCCTCAAGCTTATGTACAAGTGGGACCTCTAGCTTTTCATTAACCTCCAACCAAGCAAGATGTATGATTGGACATCCTCTTGATCATACAAAGACCGAATCCTTCCTACTAGCTGCAACTTGAACAACTATTTTTTCAACCATAACAACCTCACGCTGAATGGAATGACCTTCTTCATGTGATTCAGATGAAAACATGATTGCATTGTATTCCTTAGTTATAGGTTGTTCACAAACTTTTGATTAGAGAGAATCATCAACAAGAATTGAACAAAACTCTTCTATACTACTCATGAAAAGATCTTCATCAAGTTTTGGGGTAGGTCTCTTACGCAAGATATGTCCAGGTTCATGACCTTGGAGCATGAAAGAATTCATTTCAACTTGAATGGGATCTTCATGCAGTCTTCCTCCATGATATCTAGCATGGTCTTTTCTTTTTGTTTAATAGCTTTCTAGAACTGCATAAACCAGATTTGAGAGTCACCAGTTGTCTTTGCCTCCTCTTGGAAGAGACCAACAATATCACTTTGTTAAAATTTAGAGTTATTCACTACTACATTTGTTGGTGATGCCTCAAGAGCAATCCTTTCTGGTGTTGAAAGTTGCTTATCTTGATTTCTAGCTACATAACTAGGAGTAGTATTTGGATATGGCCTCCAAGGAATATCTTCATAAGGGGAAGGAAATACACCTTGAGCTATTTTCTTTTTGAGGGAAAGCAACTCATTAGCCAACCTCTATACCATGGTATCTACTCTCTTGGTAGACCAGGATCCCAAAGAAGAGTTTTCTTTGGACCCATTTGGCTCTATCTTTATCTTACCCACAAGGATAAGATCATCTTCAACCTCAACTGCTAAGGTTTCTACAATTGCAAGGTCTCTTGGAACCGCTCTCCTTAACAAGAAACTCACCTTAGATGACTAAGCATTGATGAAGAAGCACTTCAAATTTGCAGTAGTAGGCTGAGAAGCAACTAGGATGCGGTTATGCAGCTTGTTGAATTTAGCAACAAATTCCCGCATGGGCTCTTGTGGTTCCTTATTCATTTGAATCAATTGCACTAAAAGCACATGATAATCTTCAACAGACTTGAACCTTGCCTCAAATAGTGTTCTGAGGCTTGCCTAAGTCATAATATAATTATTCAGAAGATGATAGAACCAATCCATAGTTGCACCTTGTAAAGTTTCAGTGAATAATCTCACAAAAACATCTTCATGTTCAACAACGAGAACACCACATGCAATATAAAAAGCAACGATACTGCTCATCAGGATGTTGAGCACCATCTCCCAAAAACTTAGGCAAATTATTTCTTGTGCCTTTTGGAAGTTCATGTAAAGGTGTTGTTAGGCTCAAAGGACCAAAAGAGGTACCCCAAGGACCCGCAATAGCCATCCTTAACGGATTATATGGTGGTATTACAAAATGATTTGCAAGTGGAACAACTGAAACTTGCAAACTTGATGCCTCACTTGGTATAGGAGACCATTGTGTAGTAGGAGGAAAATTTTGTGTCTGCTGCAAATTAATTCGAGTCTGTGGAGGTGTCGCAAAAGGAAAATTATGTTGCTGCAAAAACTCAAAAGTATTATCAACAATTCATGTTGCTCGTTGTTCATGAGTATAACTTCGATCAGCCAGACTAGAACTTTGAGAAAATCAGCAATATGGATATTACAATGAAAAGCGCACTGCAACCCAAAAAAGAAATACTGGTTGCACGTCACTCCCCAGCAGAGTCACCAAAAAACTGTTGGGTGAATATTTTGTCACTAGCATACCAATGACAAAATATATAATTCACACACTGCTATGTCGAGAAATTAATCTCTCCTCTTAGCAAGGGGAGGTTCCCTTTGAAATTTCTTCTCTAATTAACAAGAAACTAAAATCTGTGGGTAAGTTTTGGGCATATAACTCTTTTTTTTCAGAGTTTATGCATTTTCCCTCCACTTGTTACAATTCTCTATCACTTATGATACTTTGAAGAAACGAACAAACTACTCCAACAAATTACATCAAATCTTACAATCAAGAAGCACAAAGTCTTTCTTGAATGTAATTCTAACTAAGCTAATCATTACAAATAATAATAAATTTAACTTGCAGTTCAAAGTCTTCAAGTATAAATTCCCAATTCCTTAAACTACAAGTAATAGCAGCAATACAAAGCTTACTACTAATCACCTAACATCAAAAAATTTCCCAAATATGTAAACAACACAAAGTCTATTTCCACAATTAGAAAACTCTTTCATAAAATTTCACAATTTCACCAAAATATTCAAGATCATAAAGAACGATTATGAGAACTAAACATAAGATTGATTCCAATCACAATCATAATCTTCAGTCCAACACAAAGTTTAGAAACTAGCGGATCACTATCTTTATTTCCTTGTGGAGCATCGTAAAATTGTGACACTTGCAATTTCGACTGCATTTGGGTCTTCACGATGGTGGCACAACGTTGAACCTAAATGGAGACCTCAAAACCCGTTTACAACATCAAAAACTGCATCTTTCTGCACCTTGGTCTGATCCTCCTTGCACCCTGCTATCTCGGGAGGTGGGACCATGGCGCCTAGCGCCTTGGTCCCTCAGGACCATGGTGCCTAGCGCCCTAGTCCCTGGCCCTATTTTGGGCCTGGTGTCTTGTTGGGCATCGCATCTTCAAGTTTGCAATTTGGAAAATAATGCTCCTAGGTCGGCCTAAGGTCGGAAAAATCAGTCTCCTAACCCTAATTGACAAGTATATAAACTACATTTCCACTCCCAGAAAAGGAGGAGGGAAGACATATGTGTGCAAGAGGCGGAAGCGATAGGCAAACATTCAAACCCCTAATCATCCTCTCTTTTCTATGTGTAGGTTGCAGGTACGCGACTGTAATTGAAGATCTGGAATCCTTGTGCAGAGACGAACATATCCCCCTTCATTTTGCAGATTTTTCGAAGGACCGTGTGCACTCCGGGCGCCATCGTCCCGTCAAATTTCGCTCAAACTTACAGGACAACATCGTCTTGACATTTTACTACTAATTTTAGGTCTGCAGCTTCATCCCATGTCTCTATTTCTGTCTACAAGCTAATCTTTCTCACTTTCACATACACTCCCAATTCAATCCTCCTATCTATATTCTTTACAAAAGAGGGTATCCTTGCTGTCTCAACCCTTGAAACTCATCTAGAATTCAAACTTGCATTGTGTGGGATTGGATCTTGTGAGTTTCTACCCCTCTTTTGAATGTAAAGTCTCTCCTAAGTGAAAACCGTCAACCCTAGTGACCTCCTTTCTCTTTCCTGGGAGTGGGGGAACACCTAGGGTTCGATTTTCCGCTTTACATTTTGGTGAACCCGACATGAACATCCTAATTTTGATTATTCATGGTTAGATCTGAAAAAATTTGCTTCCTTAATTACATTTCCATGTTTGATCTTTTGCAAATTTTAGAGGTTAATTGCATAAAAACCTTATATTTTCTTTTTAGTAATTGAGCTTGTGAAATGTTTAAATGTTAATGTTTGTTTCAGATCTACCCTTCTATTGCGATTTGTCAATTCATATTCGAGCTTTAAATCTGAAAATTAAGTGGTTAAGTGTCAAAACCCTAATTTTTAAAACCCTCTTGATTCAACCTTTGACCGATGATTTCACTGATCAGAACACCTCCAAATCGGCTGAAACTTTGGATTCCACAACAAGATCATAATATCTCTCATCCTTGAAAATTTTGAGAAAAGTTGCGAGGACTGTGTGCACCCCGAGCGCCATTGTCCCCGACATTTTTTTCGAAATTTCAAGAGCTAGATCTTACTGTATTTTTCTGCTAGAATCCAGAATCTTGGCTGATTTCATCAATTCTAACACTTTCAAAATTAAAGTCAAAGTTGGTCTAGTGATTGCTTGGATTAAGGCTTCTAATCATTCAAAAATTGTTGAAATTGAAATTTTGTGTTAAAATTGTGTTTCTTACTATCCTAAATCTGAAAAGTGTGTTGGCATGCATTCGAAGTTTCAGTGCTTTATTTAAATTTTTGCAGTTTGTGACTTTTGAAATTAAGTGTTTAATTGCAACAACTTTGATTTCCGCTTCCAAAATTGAATTTTGCGTGAAATTGAGTCAACTGTTAAATTTCAAAGCTTGCATTGCCTTTAGTATTCCCTCTAAAATCATAAAATTCAAAATTTCAGTTTCCCTCTCTTTTTCAAAATTCAAAATTTGCATTTTTCAACAATCTTGGTAGGGTTCAATTTTGAGATTGCAACTTTAATTTGGCCTATCTATAGATCGTAAAATCACTCAATTCTTTCAGATTAGCTTTAAAATCATCATAACTTTCATCCCTGAAAATTTCAAAAAAAGTTGCGAGGACCGTGTGCACTCCGTTCGCCACGGTCCCTGACATTTTTTCCAAAATTTTGGGAGATTGTCATGATTGCATTTAACAGCTTAAATCTAGGAGATTGGCTAGTTTTATTGAAATTTGCTACCTCTAAATTCGAAAATAAATTCAAAATTCAAGATTTCAATTTTCAAGATAACAATTACAATTAAGTGCTACCCGCTTGGCCCTAATTTTCAATTGTGCCTACCTTTCTTGGAAGTCGTGTTTCCCTCTTCTTTCACAAAGTTCAAATTGGATAATCATTATCTCATTGTTCAATTTTGCCAACTTTATTTTTTCAAAATTCAAAATCTTCTCTCTCTCTAGTGCATGAGTTTTACAACAATAAGCCCTACTTACACTATTCCCGTTAGACGAAGCCTTAGAATTAAGTCTTTCCAAGGTTTAATTACCGAGGAGATGGAACCTAATTTGAATGGCCTTTTTAACGAAGACATGGGTAATTCCTCTAATCCTCTTAATGATGAAGAAGCTCTCCATGAGGTTTTTGTAGAACAACTTTCGAAATTGGATAACCAATTTGATGATTTTCAGCAATGGATGCCTCAAGAATACCTCGGTAGTCAAGCTCTTTCATTAATTGAGGGTCTAAAACGTATGGTTCAAACTGATAAGAATGGAATTGACATTTTGCATAGTATTGCACACATCATGGATTCGAATGTGATGCCTATGAAGAGTTGTGCCGAAACTTTAGGTTATACACAACCTCCTACTCACGTCAATCATTCTATTCCTTTAACAACTTCTATTGCTAGTATACCTACTTTTACATCAAACATAATGACTACTTCAATACAAAACATTCCACCTATGATCACCAGTCACAGGGGAAATCCTTCTTCTTCAATCAACCCTCTTCCTTCATTCAATCCGACTTCTTCATTCATTCCTTCAATGAGTGTTCCTATTACATCTCCACAAATGAACATGACGCAAGGGGGAAATTCATTTAACCATTCCATTCCTCCTTGTAGTGTTCCTTCTTTCCAATCATCTCCTATGACTAACTATCATAGTGTCCCACCACCTTACTCTAAATCAATACCGTCTTTCAATAATATAATACCTCCATCACAATCTAGCATGTCTAATATGAACTCTTCGACTGAAGCGACCATTAACAATCTTGCACAAACTGTCTCTTCTTTACAGAAACAAATTGCCTCTATGAATCAATCTAAGTTTAGTGTGCCCACATTTGATGTTGCGAGCCCACTTTCGCTTGACATTGTTCGAGCTATCCCCCCTAAGCATGTTGAAATCCCGCAGTTGGAGCTTTATAATGGTAAAGGTGATCCTCTAACACATGTTAAGACCTTTCAAACAATATGTACCGATTTTGCTTATGACCAAAGGTTGCTTGCGAAACTGTTTACTAGAACATTAAGAGATAAGGCTTTACAATGGTATTGCTCATTGCCTTCCTATTCTATTACTTCTTTCCAACAACTTGCAAATGCTTTTATTCAACAATTTCAAAACAATATAGATCCTAAAGTTACTTTGATTGATTTAATGCATTGTAAACAAGGTGTTAAAGAGAAAGTGACTGATTTCATTGGTAGATATAAGCATTTGCATGCTCAAATTTCTTTTCCAGTACCTGACAATGATATTCAAAGGATCTTTATTTCTAATTTACAAAAAGATATTAGAGAAAAACTTTTGTTTTCTAAGTTTACTTCTTTCCAACAGTTGAGCGCAACTCTTCACAATTATCAACTGACTGTGAGCCAAATGGAACAAGCAAATCCTATGGCTCCGAGTGATAAGGGTGATGGTAGTCAACAACCATTTGGGAATTTTAAACCGAACATAGAGTTCATTAAGTTCAATGAAAACATCACCAACAACAATGTGAATGCAGCATCAGGTGTGCCTCTTATTTCTAAGTTTTTTAAGAAAGAAAGAAAGTTTACTCCTTTGAATGAATCATTGCATAGTATTATGAATAAGTTATTGGAACAAAATGTGCTTACTCTCCCTCCTATAAAGCAAATAGATCCTGCAAAGGTGAAGTCACCCTATTTTGATAACAAATCTTTTTGTCAATTTCATCGTCAACTTGGGCATGATACTGAAAAATGTTTTGCTTTAAAGGGTAAAATTCAAGATTTGATTGATAATAATACTATCTCTGTTTCAGGTGTGAATGATAAAGGCAACACATCTGTAGCTCTTCCTAACCAAAATCTTAAGATTTTTACTAATCCATTACCTTCTCATACCTCTAATGTGATTGAGACTAATGATTCCTCTTTCTCACCTGATGGTCTTGTGTCTATGACTCCGAATGTGATTAACTTTGTAGAACAATAGAAAATCCCTAAAGAGCCTTCCATCACATTTGATTCCAGTGAAACTATCAGGGAACCTGATGGTCCTTTATATATAGTTGCAAAAGTCAAGAATACATCTTGCTGTGGAGTGCTTATTGATCCTTCTTGCATGGTTAATGTCATTACTGAAGAATTTCTTTTTACTTTGCAATTGAATCAAGTGATCTATGACAAAACAAATGTGGTTGTGAAACTATTTGATGCATTTTCTTCTCCTACAATTGGTTCTATTACATTACCTATTGAGGTCCATAACAAATCCCTTGATGTGAACTTTGCTATTATTCCATCATCCAAACAATTTTGTGTGAAGCTAGGCTATCCTTGGTTATCTTCCATGAAAGCTATTGCTTCTCCTATTCACAAGTGTTTGAAATTTCCCCATAATGGTGAAGTTGTTACTGTCAATCATAGTCTCTTTAAACTAGCTGAAAGAACTTCTAGCGTTCCTGTTGATTATTTTTGGCCCAAACAATTCCAATCTCTTCCACCGCGAAGTGATCATCTCTTCAAATCTTATCAAAAGTGGAAAAAAGATATGATCCTATCTCTAAGTGAACCTAGAACACCCAAACTTGATATTCCTATCATTCTTGAGAAGGAATTTTTTCCTTTGAAAGATAAAACTAATGTCTTTCCTCAAGAAGATTCCCAACCCATCCCTATGGATGTGACTATGTCTATGTCTAATAAACTTTCTAAAGGTAGACCTATACCTCCTCATCATGATGGACTTGGTCTCCTTCCTAAACCAGATATTCCTCCTCTATATGGAGCAGTTCCTCCTCCTTCCTCTTATAAAGAGAAGAGACCTTCCTCTTCTCCTATTGTCTAACCTAAGAGACCACAACCCAAACACCCAAGTGATAAGGATGAGAACATTCCTCCTCCTCAATCTTCTCAACTTCCTACTAAGACTAGATGAAATTGTTCTGCATGTGAACGCTGATGAAAGCATCATCTTAGAGCTTGTGCAGCTGCCTCTCAAACTTTGCTATCCCCAAAAACACCTTCAGCTAGTATTATTCCATTTTCTCCTCAGCCGAAAAGTGAGCCAAAATCTCCTAAACATAAGATGCATGATGGTTTTGATCCTGTGCGAGTTAAAGATCCTATTTTTTAAAATCTTGATGATATAGATGAAAATGTTATTCATGATGAAAATGTTACTCCTCTTGCTTCTGATAGTGAATATGACTATGTTGATGTTGATAACCATTTATCTAACAAATTTTCTAAAGCACTTATCCTAGCTCCTGGACAAGAACAACGTGGCTTGGAACATGAACATAGCCCTTGTTTGGATCTTGTGATAGCTCCATCTGCTGTGTTGGATGTTCCTCCTCTAGCGTGTTTCCTGCCTTCCCGAAATATTGATCAACAAGATTAGGGGGTGGATGATGTGCTAGACTAGTTCATTAGCATAGCAGACTCTCTCCTCCTCTCTTGATCTCTTTTGTTACTTCTTCTATGTGTTATTCCCATTCGTCTATTTGTTGTCCTTAGTTTTGTCTACTTGAGGACGATGCAAAGCATTGAGATCTCTTTTGATCTCTCTCATGTTGACTCAAAAGACACATGTGCTCCCTTCTTCTAGGTGACCTTCCTTGTTTGGGGAATGAAGAACAGTTATGTATACATACATATGATATAGATGAATTATTATACAGCATACTGACCCCAAGGAAAGTGAAGTCACCTCGTGCTTTGTGTTTTGTGTCTATTATCCTTGGGTTTATCTCACACTTGGGGGCTAAATCCTTGTGATAACATGCTCCTTTCCCTTTTCATTTCTTATGTGTATCACTACCTTAAAGCAATCACCCCCGATGAGGCGTGTGCGATCGCTTTAACGTAGGGGGCATACACTCCGTCCATATCTCTTCAAGATTCCTAAAAATTTCTTGGTGAACTTAGCTTTGCCTTAAAAATTTTTGGTATTTTTTGCATGACTCATAGTGAGGGAACCTTCCTATCGACAGTCATGGTTCTCCCTCGTGATCTTCCCTTTTACTTTGTTAATCAAAGTCGTAAGATCCTTAGTCCACTGGGGGCTTGGTGTATCTTGCTTCCTTGACGTGGTGAAAAGTCTTTCAATGTTGTTTCCTTGTACTTTACCGGAAGTATGGGCGTACGCTTATACTCCCGCTGAAGTGGGGGCTAAATGTAGCATCGTAAAATTGTGACACTTGCAATTTTGACTGCATTTGGGTCTTCACGATGGCGGCGCAATGTTGAACCTAAATGGAGACCTCGAAACCTGTTTACGACATCAAAAACTGCATCTTTCTACACCTTGGCCTGATCCTCCTTGCACCCTGCTATCCCGGGAGGTGTCCCTGGCCCTATTTTGGGCCCGGTCTCTTGTTGGGCATTGGGCCTTCAAGTTTGCAATTTGGAAAATAATGCTCCTAGGTCGGCCTAAGGTCAAAAAAATCAGTCTCCTAACCCTAATTGACAAGTAGATAAACTACATTTCCCCTCCCAGAAAAGGAGGAGGGAAGACATATGTGTGCAAGAGGCAGAAGCGATAGGCAAACATTCAAACATTCAAACATTCAAGCATTCAAGCATTCCTTCAAGCAATTGAGCATTCTAGGTCTCCATTCAAGGCTAGGTGTTGCATTCAAGACAAGTATTCAACCATTGAAGAGGAGATCACCTACAACATATAACATACAACATCATTACACCTTCGCATGTAAGAATACAAACATTCTTACAACAAGGTATCAGTACTTGATTACATTACAAACATTTACATTTATAGCATTCTCATTTCTTGGTTAATTCCAAAACTGAGGTTTGACTTGAAGGCAAACCCCTAATCCCTAACCCCCCAATCGTCCTCTCTTTTCTGTGTGTAGGTTGTAGGTACATGGCTGTAATTGAAGATATGGAATCCTTGTGCAGAGACGAACAAATCCCCCTTTGTTTCATGGATTTTTCAAAGGATCGTGTGCACTCCGGGTGCCATCGTCCCATCAACTTTCACTCAAACTTGTAGGACAGCATCGTCTTGACATTTTACTACTAATTTCAGGTCTGCAGCTTCATCCCATGTTTCTATTTCCGTCTACAAGCTAATCTTTCTTACTTTCACATACACTCCTAATTCAATCCTCCTATCTACATTCTTTACAAAAGAGGGTATCCTTGCTGTCTCAACCCTTGAAACTCATCTAGAATTCAAACTTGCATTGTGTGGGATTGGATCTTGTGAGTTTCTACCCCTCTTTTGAATGTAAAGTCTCTCCTAAGTGAAAACTGTCAACCCTAGTGACCTCCTTTCTCTTTCCTGGGAGTGGGGGAACACCTAGGGTTCGATTTTCCGCTTTACACCTTGAATCCACTTTTACATCAAATGCACAAAGTCTTAATTGAGGTAAAAATTTGTCAGAGTTTTGCTAAGCATAAAAAAGATAAATATTTACAAATGAGGCTCCTCTATATATAGGAGAGGAGTGGAGAAAAAGGTGGGCACTGTTGACTAATTCAACTGCACAGTCCCACTTGACTACAACTACAACAAAAAGAAAATATGCAGCTGTGAGAAAACTTGCAACATCTAACAATGAAACTACATAAAAAGATAGTGTCAATGTGACACTTTATTCATTTTTCTCCTCCTCATTGGATTTATAAAATTCTTCAAACCAACCCAAAGCAACTTGCATCTCAACTTTGTCTCGCACCATATCAACAATCTCATCAGCACATCTTCTTTTCTCTGTCGATTTTCTGGGAGAGGGCTCAAACGTTTCAACATTGATCATTAGTATCTCGAAGATCATCAACATCAGAAGAGAAAATTCCATCAATTGGGATGAGAATCCAAGGTCAAAAAGAACTTAGGAGAAAAACTAGGAAAAATTTGCAGGTCGAACATTAAAGTCCGACTTGTCAGTTACAAACATGACTAACTGACATGTCGAAGAAAAAAGTATGACCTATCAGTCACTAACATGACTAACTGACATGTTAGAGAAAAAAGTCCAACGTGTCAGTCACTAACATGACTAACTGACATGTCAGAGAAAAAATTTGGACCTTTCAGTCACTAACATGACTAATTGACATGTCGGAGAAAAAAAATCCGATGTGTCAGTCACTAACATGACTAACTGACATGTCGGAGAAAAAAGTCTGACCTGTCAGTCACTAACATGTCTAACTGGCATGTCAGAGAAAAAAGTCCGACCTGTTAGTCACTAACATGACTAACTGGCATGTCGGAGAAAAAAGTCCAACATGTCAGTCACTAACATGACTAACTGACATATTGGAGAAAAAAGTCCAACCTGTTAGTCACTAACATGACTAATTGACATGTCAGAGAAAAAAGTTTGACCTCTCAATCACTAAAATGACTGACATGTCGGAGAAAAAAAGTCCGACCTGTCAGTCACTAATATGACTAACTGACATGTTGGAGAAAAAAAGTCCAACCTGTTAGTCACTAACATGACTAACTGACATGTCGGAGAAAAATGTCCGACCTTTTAGTTACTAACATGACTAAGTGACATGTTAGAGAAAAAATTCTGACCTTTCAGTTACTAACATGACTAACAAACATGTTAGAGAAAGCAGTCCGACATTTTAGTTTCTACATAGAAATTTCTAACTTCTAAATGACTAAACATAAAGATGAAAAATGAAAAGCGACTAATCGTCCTTTCCCGAAGCTCGTGAGGTACGAAGCAGACGAGTTTCGCAAGGTTGCCTCACAATTTTGGCCATGTCGAAATCAAGGACAACAATTTGGATAAATTATTTCAGATTTGAATATTCATTCAATTTGCAAATTCAAATTTTCATCTCCAAGTCAAATTTCACAATTCAAATTTAAAATTAAGTGGCTAATTGCAAAAACCCTAGTTTTTAAATGTTAAGCTTGTGGATTGTTTAAATTTTGAATCTCCCTCTCATTACTAATTCAAATTTCAAATCACAATCTTGGATCAAATTTAAATTTAAAAATTAAGAGGTTAAAAGAAACCTAATTTTTATTTAAATCAATTCTTTTAACATTTTACTTTTAAATTTTAAAATTAAGAGGTTATCCTTACAAGGCCCTAATTTTAAATTTAAATCTCTTGTGGATAATTTTAATTTTCAATTAAGAGATTATTTTTACATAATCCTAATTTTCAATTTTCAATTTGTCAATCTCATAAATTAAAATAAATTAAGAGGTTTTATTGATAAAATCCTAATTTATTTTTGTCATGGAAACCAATAAATTTGATCTATTTGCTATTTCCCTTATGATTGCATTGATTTTCACATACACTTATTATAATCATGTGTCAGATAACGACTTCTTTCACTCCATGTTACTTATTTTCATTCATAGTACTTGGACATATTGCATTTTTAGAATTTCTAAATTGCTTCCTTTTCATCAACTAGATGTCAAAGCAGGCATTTATCATTTACGTTTCTTTATGGTGAATTTTTTAGGAAAGTGTATTGCTTTTGTAGATCCCAATCCTCGAAATGTTCATGAAACACCTCACAATTGTACCTCTCCAAGGGTATCTAATGAGAATGCCGAACAAGTCAATTCTCTTATCAATGATCTCTCTAATGGAGAGCAAGCATTGAAGAGAAACATGGCCCCATATTCTTCTCACGCACATGGGGGGAAAAATCAAAATATTGGTATTTCTATTTCTTTAGATCCCCCTTATTCTACTAGAGCCTATATTAAACATCAAAACATTTGTAGAGAAGATGATGTCATGCATTTCATTCATGATCTTTCTCCAAATATAACACAAAGTAAAGATGAGGCCTTATGCCTTAGATGATAAGGATCTCCCTTCCCAACCTACCAAAGAGTATATGAATGATGAAAGAAAGGAAAATCCTCCTTCACAAGATATTCTTTCTTCATTTACTAATCCTTTCATTCCTTTTAAACATCTTTACACTAAAAATTCTGAAGAAATTTATTATGATATTCCCCCTCCTTATCAATAAAAAGACTCTTATAGGAGTGGCTTTAACACAATATCAAAACAAGGTTTTAGAGGACAATAACTTGAGAAATTTGATCAAGGCATTCGAGTCCCTATAAACCCTCCTACACAAGTGACCACAGAAGGCCTAGGAAACAATAATAAATCTTCTATGGATGATCCCCTTAGGATTCAAGACTTCAAAGATCATCTTGCTAGACAAAGAAGGTGTCAAGAGGCTAAAAGGGCTTCTTCCTCAAAAGTTCCTTTTTGTTCATTTCATCAAACTCATGATCATGATGCTAATGATTGTGTGGATTTTTGAGAAGGCATAAAAAGGCTTGTTGATAATGGAACTATTAAACTCATTTATGACAATCCTTCTTCTTCTAATAACAACTCGCGTCCTCAATTTCAAAATAATAATCCTATACCCACTAATAATCAAGAAATATAAGCAACTAGAATCTTTTGGAAGTTGAAGTATGATAAGAATTTTGTCTTTCCCTTTGTGAAGTTTAGCAATAAGCGTAAACAGGGAAATTAATATTGCCTTTATCATGGTGGCTCTCATTCTCTTGGAAAGTGTAAAGAATTTAAATAATTTGTTCAAGAACAATATGACCATGCTCGTATATGTCTTTCACAAGATCTTTCTCTCTTTCTAGGTAAAACGATAGTGCCCTAGCACTTCCTTTACCCTCATGTTTCTCCTCACCCTATGACATAAGTGGTTAACTTAACTGAGGGCTCTTTGTCATTAGGGGTGGTGTTGTTTAAAATTCAAATATCTTGGGATAGCAACATGCTTCTCTCTAATATCTTCTCTTCCTTTTATGGATTGCATTATTCATAAATTTATGTTCTTTCTTACATGGAATTATCCTTCATGCAAGCATAGGCTTGTTCTTTGGCTAGGACATATTCCTTGCTGGAAATGATACATATTTTATGAATAATCTCTACTTGGGGAGGATTTATGATCTCTCATCTATCTAGCTCTTTCTCTTTGAAGATTTTACCTCTTCTTGTGTTTTTCTTTATTCATAATGTGATATCCTTTCTTGCATAGTATTATTCTCCATGTGAATACATGTGTGTCCCTTGTGAGGACCTATTCTTTGTTTGAAATGACATATCTTTTATGAATAACCTCTCTTTAGAAGATGTGTAGTTCTTCTCCTTGTCTTCTTGATTGGGGGGCAAGGGTGTCTTTCTCTTTCTCTCTTTCTATCTAATCTATCACTATTCCCTTTAGAGGTTGCACTTTTCATGTGTTGATATCCTTTCCTGCACTGTCATGTCTCTTATAATTAATCCCTCCTTAGGGGAATATGTGATCTTTCTTTCTCTTTCTCTCTCTTTGAAGATTACCTCTTCTTTTGAGATGCATTTTACATATATTAATGTCTTTTCTTACATTGAATATTTATTCATGTGAGTTTATTGTGCATTTACTCATGACTAATGTCTCCTTAAAAGACTATGTAATTCTTCTCATTGTCCTTACACTTAGGCGGGCAATGATTTCATCTTATCTCTCTTGTCTAAGGATCTAGTTTACCTTTGTTGAGTGATGTTTGTTCATGATTTCATATCATTCCTTGTGTGAAGTTATTGTTTTCTCAAGGATTCTCTCTTATAGAAGAGGTGTAAGTCCTTGGCTACAACCTCTTCTCCACTTGGCAATCTATATCTATCATAAACTTACCCCTTGCATTGGGTCAAAAGTATGTCATCCTTCATCAATTATCTCTTTCACCTAGCAATAGGAGGGAGGTATGGATTCTTGTTCTCCTTGCCTTATTTTGGTAGAAGATGTTATGTTTCTTCAAGATAGCTCCTCCTGGAGGTAGATATATTTCAAGAAAAGATCTCTTCTCCTCCAAGGATCTCCTTTACATTCGTTGCAAGATATCTCTTTTTCAACTATCTTATCCTCACTTGAAGAGTATCCCCTCTCTAGCTTGGATTTATGACATTGTTTCTTAAAGGATATCTCCTTGTTGTTGAAGGTTAGGTATCCTTGTTTCTAGCTTCCTTAAGACATCAACATATAACTATGTTGACATCTTTAGGGGGGCATCCACATTGCTCCCCTTGTACCGTATTGTACTATGCTCTTGCATATAATTTTTGCATGTCTTAAACGGGGTGTTCATTCTCGCAACTAGAGTAAAAAATCTTAGAGCAAGATGCTTCACACTCAAAACCAGACGTAGAATTTGGTATATGTCTTAGATGAGGTTAACATATCACCGAAAACAACAGTCTTAAACAGGATGCCCTCGAAACTAGGCATGTATATTTGCCACTTGACAATTACACATTTGCACACAACCAATCACCCCTTGGCATTTTCATTTATATTACATGTCTTAAACAGGTTGAAGCACACTAAAAAATAGAGCAAATACTCTTACATGGGGTGTTATATACCTGAAACAAGACATCAATTGCACACACGCACGAGGATGGGTTGAACTAGGTAAAAATAGATAGACTATTCTTACTCTCCTCTCCACATGGATCACCTAGATAAAAACATCTAGGGGCGACTTGTCCATATCCTTCCCCACCATGGATCACCTAGATAAAAACATCTAGGGGCAAGTAGTCCATGTCCTCTCTCTCTCATTCTTCTCATGGATCACTAGGATAAATAAATCTAGCGTGTATTCATGATATCTCTCCTTCCTCTCATGAACTCATAACATTTCTATTGATAGTTCATGGATGATCCTTTCTTTTCTCTTTTATGTGATCATGTATGTGCATGAGATGACATTTTCAAGAAGGATATTAGCTGTTGAGACATTTTGATATCAAGGTCTCTTCGGCTAGTTGACTTGAGGTCTTGTTTTCGGTCTTTATCTTTTTGGTCTTGCGTGTCTTTGTGTCTTGGACTTTGTTGTCTTTGTTTGTGTTTTTGATTTTGTTTTGTGTTCCCTTGCATATGTTTGAGTGATTTGAGATCCTAAGATTGGGGGCTTTATTCCTCAAAATTACTGACATCTTATACTCCTTGTGATCTTGCTCTGCATTCCTCTCTCTTCTTCTACTTTACCATGAGTATTTACGTAATCTCATACTCCTACTAAAATGGGGGCTAAATGTAGCATCCTATAATTGCACCCCTTGCAATTTTGATCGCATTTTGGGTCCTCACCTTACTAGTCTCATCCCCATGCTTGATCAGGACCTATTTATGCCTCTTTTATGCAGCCAAACCTCATTTTTGCATCTTACAACTTGCACAACCCTTAAATCCTGGCCCAAACTAGGGTAGGACTAGGGCGCCACACCCTGGTCCTCCCTAGGTAAGACCTATCTTGAGGCCCCTCCCCCTTAGCCCTATTTCAATTGTGAGCGGGATATAAATCCCTTATGTTGGACTATATCGAAACATTAAGAAATCAACGATGAGCAAGTATATAAGGAGGTTTTCCCCTCTCATTTTGATATACAAGCAGGAGATGATATAATACACTCATACAATAATAAGGCAAGGAGACAACATCAAGCATTCCTCAAGGCTACATATTCCGCATTCATCAATTGTGGAGCATTATTTCATCATTCATTTGCAAGCATGTGTGTGTGTTAAGGTTTTTTCATGTTCATGCCATTTCATACAACATATGTGAATACATCTAAGAAGCAAAGAATCATCATCATCTATTGCAGATCTGAAGGTTACCTTTCCATCAGTTATTTCAAGTATTTGTATTATTTCATTCAACGTTGATTCCAACCGGGGTTTGACTAAGGAAAACCCCTATTCCCAACCTCTTTCTCTTTCTTTCCGTGTCTAGGAAATAGGTGCGAAACTGTACTTCTAGAATTAAGATTTATTTGCAGAGACGAAAAAACCATTTTCGACGTGTGGAAAGTTTGGAGGACCGATAGGAGGGCACCCTTGTACAAACACACGGTTCCTGCAAATCTTGCCAGATTTCACACAGTAGCTCCAAATCATCTCAAACTTCTCAGATCCAAGTGCACGACTAAATCTTGAATCTTAGCTCATTGTTTCCACCTATTTTGTCTTCAATTTCATCACTTTATCTATTCAACTTACCAAAGAGGGTCAACTACATTTCAATTTCAACCAATCTACTTAGTATTAAGTCCTTGCATCATTTAGGATTGGATCTAGTAGATTCAACCCCTCTTTTAAATGTAAAGTTTCCCTAAGTGAAAATTGAGCTTAGCAAATCCTCCACCCCTCAAGTGGCAAATTGGCTAAGGTTCTCCAATTTTCCACTTTACAGTATTTATATTTAATTAATGATTTTATATTATTTTTATTTATTAAGGATTGTTTATTATTTATTTATATAGTTTTGGCTTTAATATTTATTTGAGTCCTATGGTTTAATTATTTAATTGGGCCTTTGTATTTTATTATGCCTTGGTTTATTTATTTAATTGGTTTCTTACATTATTATTTACCTTTTTATCACCTTTTGGGTTATTAATTTAATTAATTATTTTACCTACCTATTTTCTTATTGGTTGTGATATTGGGTAAGTTTAAATAATATTATTTTAATATATTATGCCTCAAATTGAAGTAGGGGTTGGTAAGAAATATATTTTAATAGATTATTTCTATTGGCCAACATATTCTATGATTTTTATATGATTGTCTATATATGAGTTTTATGAGCATTGTCAAGGGTTGGCCTTCTTGGGAATTTTCCTGTGCTTGAAGATTTGGTGTTGAAGCTTGGCTTGGTTGGATTTTGGTTAGGAATTTCTCTTCATCAATTTTTTGTAGACCTTTACTTCAAATTCTAGGTTGGAGATTTTACCCATCTTTGAATTTGATTTTGAAAAGATTATATGCATAGTGTTTGTGCAAAGATTGTCTGTGGGTTAGGAAATTGATATTTCTTTGAAATTAATTATATAATTCAATAAATATTGATTTGGGACTATTGTATTATGAAAGTACATTTTTTGGGTTGATGTCGTGATTGACCTTGTCCCTTTACCTGTGCATTGTTGTGAGCTTTGATCTATTTGGAATTGCTTTGGTGTTGTTTCTCTAGCCTACGTTCTTCTTCAGTTTTAAATCCCAAAAGCAGCCTTGCTTTACCATTTCCCGTCATTGATCTTGCCATAACTGTGTTGTTCCTTTCTGAGTGTAAATGCATATTCTTTTTTGGAAACAATGAAGAAGGACAACTGAGAGGGGGGAGTGAATCAGTTGTCACCGGCTCTAGCACTTTCAACCTTTAATGCAAATTTGATTAACTGCAGTAACAAAAAAGATAAACAAAATCATAACACCAAGATTTTGACATGGAAAACTTGGTCAAGGGAGAAACCATGGTGGGACCCTACCCAAAATGAAATGATACTCTTCAGTAGTATGTGAAATAATTACAATGGAGAAAGCACATGCATTCAGGCACACCGCCTATAGCTCACTTCTCAAGATACAATAACCCAAAAGGCTAAAACCTTCAAGAAAGGTTCACTACCTTACAGAGAAGTCTCCCTAACTTACAAAAAAATTCAGAAAACTATCTGAAATCAAGTGAATTGAAAGAATAGCATCTGCTAATGCTTGATGACAGTTTTGGTTAAGCACATTTTTCTGCTCTGCAACTGTTTAATCTTTGCTCAAACACAATACCAGAGGATGTAATCATTTGTTCTCACCTTCTCAATTATCTGATAATGCAGACATTTGACTTACACATGAATTACATGAATAATGCATTCATATATACCGATCATCAACCATGACGACAAGGTCAACTCAACCCAAAAAGGCTTAATTACAAAAATCTCATTACACGATACAAATATAAACCACCCAACCAATATTATGATATGAATGACATAGTATGGACCCAAATCAAATATCCAAATATGCAACACCACCGGAAATATCTCCAAGATCAACCACAACACGCTACACCACCAAAAAGGTCTCACTTAATGATGAACGCTACCGGATCAATAAGATCACCAACACCACACACAAAGAGCAATACAAACCATTAAATAAAATAGGACATAACTAGAGAACACCAACAAGTACATTAGAATCATCCGCAACCGCTGTACCAACACCACTTATTCAAATCTTCATCGATCAATAACTGAAACTCAAGAACACTCAAACAACAACAACTATCACATGGAAATATAACTTGTAGAGTACCAAATCACAGACCATCTAACATGAAGATGAACATGATCATCAAATACAATATCCCAAAATCTTAGCTCAAGATCCAATCACACCGAAATATACCAGAGGAAATACTAAACTCTACAAACTGAACACTGAAATACCAAACCATAAACCGGATCAAATAATATGATTAATCAAACTTCTGGATCATTGAAAGCATTACAAAATGATATAAGGATACTAAAAATATTCCATTTCAACACCACCTAACCAAAAAACCAATCCAAACAATCTCTGCAATCATTGAAACACCAAAACACAGGAATATGTTGACATCAATGACAACAACATATCCTAGAAGCAACAATGTCCAACAATCTATCCCTTTGGCATTGATGGCAACATATGAATGTGAAAAACAATCAGTGCAAAGAAAGAAATCATCTCCAGCAAACTCCCCCTAAGATAAGGCAGTTTTTCACATGCTTCCTCTCCCCCTTTGACATCAATGACAAAGGTTCTCAAAATAGAAAACCAAATTCACTTTTCCCCCTTTGAACCAACTCAACTAAACCACATACAAACCAATCCACCAAAGGAGTAGCACCAACTCATCAATCCAGACAAGAAGATAAGACTATGAAGTCTACCAGATTGATGCAACTCAATGTATCTAGTTTTCATCAGGAGGGGTAGATACCCCTAACTTGTCTCTTAGGTAGACAAATGTCTCTACAGGCAAAGGCTTAGTAAATATATCTGAAATTTGTTCCTTTGTAGACACATATTCCAACTTCACTTCTTCTTTACTGACTTTCTCCCTCAAGAAGTGATATTTAATTGATACATGTTTTTTCTTTGAATGTTGCATAGGATTCTTTGACATATTAATAGCACTGGAATTATCACAATAAATGATAGTAGGCTCATCATAAGTTATTCTGATATCTTTCAACATCTGGTTCATCCAAACTACCTGAGTACAATTACTAGCAGTAGCAATGTACTCAACTTTAGCAGTAGATAAATAAACCGAATCTTGTTTTTTACTAGCCCATGAAACCAATTTCTTACCCAAAAAGAATGCACCACAGGAGGTACTCTTCCAGTCATCTACATCACCATCCCAATCAACATTAGTGTAAGCACAAAGCATAAAATCACCATTCTTTGGATACCACAAACCATAATCCACAGTCTCCTTCAAATATCTAAATATCCTCTTCACAACAGTTACATAACTTTCCTTAGGATCAGCTTGATATCTAGTAGCCATGCACACAACATGCATAATGTTAGGTCTACTTTGAGTCAAGTATAATAGTCCACCAATCATAGATCTATAAAGTTTGATTAGCCTTCGGAGATTCATCATTCTTGGACAATTTGCAACTAGTCACCATAGGAGTTCCAACTGGTTTGGAGTCATCTAATCCAAACTTCTTCAATAATTCCCTTACATACTTAGCTTGTGATATAAAAATACCTTTTCCAGTCTGTGAAATCTACAAACCTAAGAAAAATTTCATCTCACCTATCACAAACATCTCAAATCCTTTTTGCATATCACTGGGAAACTTCATACACAATTCATCATCTCCTCGAAAAATTATATCATCAACAAAGACTTCAACAATCAAAATGTTATTATTCTCAATTTTGAAATATAGATTACTATCGACAGTATTTTTATTGAATCCTAGCTTTAGCAAGTACTTATCCAATCTTGCATACCAAGCTCTAGGGGCTTGCTTTAATCCATAAAGTGCTTTCTTTAGTTTGCATACCATGTCTCCATCATCTAATAATGAAAATCCATCAAGTTTCTTAATGTAGACTTCTTCCTAGAGATCACCATTCAAAAAGATAGATTTGATATCCATCTGATATACCTTGAAATCTTTATAAGCAGAATATGCGAGCAACAATGTAACAACTTAAAGTCTTCCTACTGGAGCAAAGGTCTCCTCATAATCAATTCCTTCTTGTTGTGAATATCCTTTGCAAACCAATCTAGCTTTGTTTCTAACAACTTCACCGATTTCATTCAATTTGTTTCTAAATGCCCATTTAGTACCAATCACATTCTTGTCTTTAAGTCTAGGCACAAGTTCCCATGTGTTATTCTTTTCAATCTGATTCAATTCTTCTTCCATAGCTTTTATCCAATTTTCATCTTCACAAGCTTAAACAACATCTTTAGGTTCAATCTTAGACAGCAAACATACCTCTTCAACAACAAGTCTTCTTCTAGTCATAACACCTTTTCTTTTGTCACCAATGATCTTATTATCAGAGTGATGCAATCTTACATACTTCTAGGTCTTTAGATTGTTCTGATTCTTAGGTTCCTACACTTCCTCACTGGTAGCAGCAATATCCGGATTGACTGTCTCTATCGGATCATTTTGCTTCAACACTTTGGTCTGATTCTGCTTTGAAACAATATATTGATCATCATCTTCAAATGATCTAATTTCCCTTCCAAATTTCTCATCTACCTGCACATTTTCACTTTATACTATCTTTCTCAGTCTCTTGTTGTAGCACAGGTACACTTTTCTCTTTGTAGAATATCCCAAGAAGATTCCTTCATCACATCTTGTATCAAACTTTCCTATATCCTCATCTCTCTTGATATAAAATTTTCTTCCAAAAATTATGAAGTATCTAACATTAGAAACATGACCAAACCATAGCTCATAAGGGGTCTTACCGGAATCACCTTTTATATGCACCCGATTGAATGTGTAAACAACAATGCTAACAACTTCTCTCCAGTAGATCTTCAGCACATTCCCTTCAATCAACATAGTCCTTGCAACATCCCATATGGTTTTGTTCTTCCTTTAAACAACTCCATTCTACTAAGGGGTTCTAGGAGCAGATAACTGTCTTCTTATCCCATTCTTCTCACAAAATGAATCAAACTCACTGGAGAAGAATTCTCCTCCTCTGTCAGATCTCAAGCACTTCAGTTTCAGTCCTGTCTCAGTCTCAACCTTAGTTTTGAATATCTTGAATTTGTCCAATGCTTCTGATTTCTCTCTTACAAAAACAACCCATACCATTCTGGAATAGTAATCAATCAACAACATGAAATATCTATCTCCCTGCACACTTCTCACTCTTGTAGGTCCACATAGGTCAGTATGCACAAGATCTAATAATCCACTAGATGTATTCTTCTTACTCTTAAAATAAATTCTTGTTTTCTTTCCCATTTGACATTCTTTACATACCAGATTAGTAGGTTTGACAATCTTTGGAAAATCTCTAACAACTTGACTAGTACTGATCTTAATCATGGAATCAAAGTTAACATGACACATCCTTCTATGCCATAACCAACTTTCATCAATTTGTGCAATCAAGAAACTTTTCTCACTGGCATTCAAATGAAAGATATTACCTTTTGTTTGAGTTCTAGTTGCAATCTACCATTCTTGAATTGCAAATTATATCCCTTTTCAACCATCTGTCCAACACTCAAAAGATTATGCTTCAAACCTTCAACATACAAAACATCATCAGTGTTATTCTTACCATTAAAAGAAATAGAACCTCTACCACAGATCACACATGCGTTGTTGTCTCCAAATATTACTATTCTACCATCATACTTTTCCATATTTATAAACTTTCTTTTATCACCAGTCATATGATGTGAACAACCACTGTCTATCGCCCATTGATCTTTCTCTTCAACTTCAATAGCTAAAGCTTACTCCTCAATAGTGCAACTTGTGGAGTCAGTAGGTACCGGTCCATCTTCTCTAATTGCAATAAACACAATTTCATCTCCAAACTTTCCATTCTCGGATTCTTCATCTGTAACACCTTCATCAGCAACATAATAGCAATTATTATGTTATTTATACTTCTGGTTAGGCCTATAAGGCTTATCATACTTCTCATGCTTCTCATATCAATAATTATTTTCATACTTATCATGTTTGTCATACCTATCATACTTAGACATTCTCTCTGGACACCTAGAAGCAAAATGTCCTATTTTATTGCAAGAGAAACATTTCAAAGGAAATTTTCCATCATACTTACCAACACCTTTAGGCAATCTCTCGGAAATTAGTGCTTCAAGATCATCTAACTCTCTTTCTTTCTCTTCCATTTCCCTTCTGTCTCTCTCTCATATATGGATATCCTGCATGAACTATCTCTTGGATCATATCTCTGCTTTCCGAATACAGATGCTCTAAATGTTGTCTCAGATTTTCCATGTGATTCTCCAAATTCACTTAGCTCAAATGCAACAATTTTTCCAACTAGCATGTCTCTTGTAGCAGTAGTCACACTCCAGATCTCATCAATATTAGCCACCTTATGTTTGTAAGAAGGAGGCAATGATCTTAGAACCTTAGCAACAATCTCATCTTCATAAAGAGTTCCACTGGCACATCTGATACCTAGAACAACCTCATTCACCTTAGCCATAAAAGATGTTATGTTCTCATCTTTTCTCATCTTCAAGGATTCATGTTTTCCTTTCAAACTTTTCAACTTAGTGACTTTAACTTGTTTATCTTGGTCCCTGACCTGAAGATGAAGGGTAGGAGCTTGTCCCTTGTCCCTTGTTCTTTTTCTTATAATTCTTGTATGAATATGTAATTAATTGTTGTCCCTTGTTCCCCGAGGCCAAATACCCTGACTTCCAAAGGAGGGCTATTGGTTAGGCCTCGTAATTCTCTGTTTCCCTATTGGCCTACCCTGATGGCTGAAGGGAAGGGACCCTCCCAAGAGGGGCCTTGACTTGAAGACAAAGGGCAGGAGTAGTTAATTGATTATTGACTGACTCTACTGACTCTAAGGAGGGCTTTCCCCATAGCCCCAAAAGGCGAAGGGGAAGAAAGCCTGAACTACAGAGGCATGAGAGGAAGTCAAAACAATGAATGGAGGGGAGGGGCTTTCTTGAAGTACTAAGTGAGGGAAGTATCCTCCCAAGGGGATACTTCACTAACGAAGATGAAGGAAAGTGGGGGGTAGGGGCCTGGGGTAGGGGTAGGCCAAGAATAAGACAACTTGTCCTTGTCCTTGTCCTTGAAATTAGAATTATTGTATTAATATGTAATTCTTTCTTCTCCTAGTTGGCCTTCCCTGATGACTTCAGGGAAGGGACCCTCCCAAGAGGGGTCCTTACCTTAAGATGAAGGGCAAGAGCAGTGAATTGATTTCCTGACTAGACTTCCTCTGAGGAGGGATTTCCCCCATAGCCCCAAAAGGCAAAGGGGGGAGAAAGCCCAAACTACAGAGGAAGGATAGGAAGGAAAAACAATGAACAGAGAGGTCAGCTTGCCCCGACTGAAGGGAAGGGAACCTCCCAAGAGGGGCCCTTACCTGATAGACCGAGGGCAGGAGAGACAGGGGGCCCAGCCAACAAGAATAAGACAACTTGTCCCTCGTCCCTGCCGGACAAGAAGAAAGAACTCATTTAGGGCACTCCACAATGCTTCTTTTCTCTGATATTATGTTCTACTTCCTTGATCTCATTAGGAGTGGTTGGACCATTCTGATGAACATTGTAATCATTCTTTGTAATCTTCTAGTAATCCTCTCCAAGGCTTTTCAGATGCACTTCCATCCAGTTCTTCCATACTGTGAAATTATTTCCATCAAATCTCAGACTCTCCTTCTTGAACACATAAATTGTCATCCTGGATCTCCTCAAGTGATCAAGCTTCTTCCAAAGGATCTAGCTCTGATACCAATTGTTGGCAACAATGAAGAAGGATAACTGAGAAGGGGGGGTGAATTAGTTGTCACCAGATATAGAACTTTCAACCTTTAATGCAAATCTAATTAACTACAGTAACAACAAAGATAAACAAAATAATAGCACAACACATAACACCAAGATTTTGACATGGAAAACCCAGTCAAGGGAAAAAGCATTGTGGGACCCTACCCACAATGAAATGATACTCTGTAGTAGTATGTGAAATAATTACAATGGGGAAGGCACATGCATTCAGGAACACTGCCTAGAGCTCACTGCTCAAGATACAATAAACCAAAAGGATACAACCTTCAAGGAATGTTCACTACCTTATAGAGAAGTCTCACTGTCTTACAAAAAAATTCAGACAACTATCTGAAATCAAGTGAACTTAAATCTAATAACATCTACTAATGCTTGATGGCAGTTCTGATTAAGCACATTTGTCTTCTCTGCAACTCTTCAATCTCTGCTCAAACACAACACCGAAGGATGTAATCATTTGTTCGCACCTTCTCAATTCTCCGCTAATGCAGACACTTCAATTACACATGAATTACACGAATAATGCATACCTTGACAACAAGGTCGACTCAACCCAAAAAGGCTTAATTAAAAAAATCTCATTAGGGTAAATGCACAAAGTTGGGTCCCAATCTCGAGGAAGTCTGCGGGTTGGGAAAAGAGCCCGCTAGAAATGGATGCCTGATTTTTACAACTTGGCCACCCATTTCGCTTCGAGTGCCCGAGGCATTCAAAAATGGGCATACGTTTTTCGGAAACATGTGCCCGTTTTGGTTCAGATGCCTGAAGCTAAATGGGCGTCCGTTTTTTAAATGTATATTTTTTTTTAAACCATTTTCCATCATTTTCACTATTTCAAAAATGGGTAAACAGTTCAGAGAAGCACGAACACCCATTTTTTTCATCCAAGTTGATCCCCCCTAGACCATTTTTTACCTCCTTCCAGGTACGTGGTTTTGTTTTTATAATTCTTTTTTACTTATTTTTATTATTTTTCATAAAAAAATGTTAATTTATTGTTATTTTTTAATTGTAGTGTTTTAAAGTTTGAAAAACATTTTTTATTTTATTTAATTTCATGTTTAAAATATTTTTTAGCTTTTAAATATTGCAAAAAGCATGAAAAGTAAAAAATAGTAAAAACTTAAAACTGTAGGAAAAAAAACAAAAACAAAAACATAAATGAACAATAAACATTAGACACGAAAAATAGACAATAAACTCTGGACAGAAAAACAAACAATAAACCCTAGATAGAAAAAAAAAATGAACAATAAACCCTAGAAAATAAACAAACAACAAACCCTAAACAATTAAAAAACAATAAACCCCCCTTCTCTCTCTCTCACCCGTACATGTTACCCTCTCTGTCATTACGCTCTCTCTCTCACACACACACATTATACCCCCACTCTCTCCCTCTCTCTCTCATACACACATTACCCCCCTCTCTCTCTCACGTTACCCTCTCTCTTTCATTACCCTCTCTCTATCATTACCTACTCTCTATCTCTCATTAGCTATTCTCTCTCTAACTTGTTGTATCTCAAATTACCTACTCTCCCCCTCTTTCTCTCTCTCTATTTTAATCATGTGTACAAGTTTGAATGTTTAAATTTATATTTCTAAATGTTGTATTTAATTATAGGATTCTTTTGTAAAAGTTAGATGTTTAATTTATGTTTAAATTGAACTTTAAAATGATAATGAATATGAATGTGCTTTTTTGTGTGTGTGAAAAATAGGGTTCTTAAATTTGATAATACTCTAACTATCACTATTAATCCTCACTACTTCCTAACTTATCCCAATCTCTAAAGATATACTATATATTTACAACCATGATAACATGTCATATACTTTGACTTAATAGTGGAAAGAGAAACCACAACCTGTCACCTACTCATCCAAATAATTGCACCACCACATAGACTAAATACATAGTCAATGTTAGACTTCCTAATGTCAACATCCCATATCCAATTTGAGTTTAAAAGTCCCTATATTTTTAATAACATGTGGAACAATCCTACTACTAAACTTTCTTCTTTCCAAACTTTGTGCTTTGAAAACATGGTTGTTGAAAGCATTTTTTCTAAAGATCCTTGATAACAAATAGAGAAATCCAAAGTACCATAAAGATATCTAAAAAATCTCTTGAATGCAACCTTGTGATTCTTTTTAAGATTAGCCATAAACCAACTCAAAACCCCCATTGTTTGGTAATTTATTGTCTAGTGTAGGCCATAGCATACATGAGGCTCCCAATCACACTACCACAAAGCACATGACTCATGTCCTCCAAATCTTTAAGTGCAGACAAATATTGCTCAAATAATTCATGTTTTTTCATAATTCTAGGTGTAGCAAAATGTTGTTTCTAGTTAGTTTATATTTTTTCCATATTTATAGGTGTAGACATATCTCTCAGTATATCTCAAATAAAACTAGAAACAATTTTTTTCATATACACAATTATCACAAAAGTGAAAATAAAAAATAATTAGTTGATCCCTCAACAAGATTTTTATTTTTTAAATATCTAAGTTCTTTTTCACTAATGTGGCCCATGTGTTATTGCTACACCATAGTATATTTATTTAAAACCCTATGGAACTCTTAGATGTAAGGGTGAGTCACTGAGATGCTAGATATTAAATTGCAACCTAGAGGTAGTATGTCCATAAAGTCCAATGGCTACCAAAGTGATAGATTTCCACTAAATGTTAGCTCTTATTGAAGTAACATTAAGTGTTGTTAAAGTGTCATAAAAAGTTGTCAAAGTTTCAACTTGTCATCAAAGTGACATTATTGGTGAAGTATCCCAATTGTTTCTAAAATGACATTATTATACTAAATTTCAACTACTCCTAAAGTCCACCTTCTACCAATGTCGTAATGTACATCTAAATATGTTTTTGAACGTAAAAAATATTACACTAAATGTAAAATTATGCCTCAATGAGAAATAGAATTTTAACATGAACTCTCCTAGCAAGAACTATCACTTCATAAATAAATTACACCATGGACTTGTGGAGGACTACTTACACACTTGTACCATTCATTTAACTAACTAATAATAGATTAAATTTTAATCTTAATATATGAAAGGATCTTGAGAGGCTCTTAACCTTCTATGGTTGAATTTGATCTTTGACTCTATCACATCCAATAGTATTAAGAATTGAATTATCACCTAGATATATATTTCCACCATTGACGTCTCATAAGTATACAATCACTCCTTATGAAAAGTCATATGGAAAGAATCTCTATATTTAATCGTCCATGTATCCTCACATATATGCATTCCAAATATATAAAAATTATATCACTATTGTCATCCTAATAATTTATTGAATCTAAATCATCATTTAATTCATTCTTGTAATATTTTTCTTGCATTCATTTTTATGTGGATTTTCTTGACATAATTATATTTAGCTTAACATAGGAGTTATTGAGAGACTTAGATCTCACTTTAGATTTGGAGCTTTGTCCTTTTTCTTATTTTTTCTCTTTTCTTTATCCTTTTATCTTCCTCTAATAACCAATGCATCCTTTAAAAAAATTAGAGTTTTTTTTTGTTTTAACTCCTCCAAGAGTAGAGAACCTACCATTTATTCAAGCTTCAACTTAGTGTAGTACTACTAGTTGTGATCACTAAATCATCCCATGATTCTAGCAAAGAACACAACAAAGTAGTACATGTATTGACAAGTTCATACATATAACTTATGACTTTAATGGATTTAATTAAAACCGAAAGAGAGTAGTTGAATCGATTCCTATCAAGTTGAAAATATAAAGTGGTAGCCTAATTGAAGATAACGGTTAAATATTGCAAGGGTACTAAATTGTAATTCCATGGAAGTTACCTTCTTTGAAAAGATGAACTAGAGATCACTATAGGAACCAAAAATCATAGGCTTTCCAATTCACCCATAGTCCTCCCCAATCAAATAGGTTATTGGAAACACTAAGATCTTCAAAAGGGTAGAGAAAAACCATGATATCCGACCAAGAAGATAACACAAACTACGTAACTACACAATGCTACCATTAAACTATGATTAGAAGCCTCTCATAACAAGATAGTCAACTATTATGGGTCCCAATGTACAACTATCATAGGTATTGTAATCATCAATCTCTCTATAACAAACATACAAATGCACCATGATGGCCCAAAATGCCAACTAAAAAAAAATCTTAATCGAGAATGAGACCTCAGTGGAGTCTAGAGGAGATGATTATTCATTATCTAAATCAGTGGAGTCATTTTATTCATTATCTATTCTCTCTCTCTCTCATGATTATTTTTATGATTTTGATGGAACTTATACTAATGCATCTTTAGATTTTAAATCAAATTCATGTTCCTTATATAATATTGATCTATCTTAAATCAAATTAATTTATCAAATTCATGTTCCTTATGTTAAATAAAATTCATGTTCCATATTAAAAATGATTTATATAATGATTATTAAAATGATATATATTAAGAAAAATAGGTAAAAAGGTACTGTTTGAGTTGCATGGGCATTATGATGTTTTATTTTGTAGAATATTTCTTATACTTTGATTTAAGTGCATAATATTTTTTAAATGATGCTTATTATTAAAATAGATCCACCTATTAATAATATAGATCTATTTGAGTTTCCTTTTTTTATATTTAAGTTGGTAAATTATATTTAATTATAAGTTTTTTTGGAAGGTGAAATGTAAATTAAATAGTAATTATAAATTTTCATGTTTGTATATATATGTAGATTATTTTCACATAATGGATGAGTTTGAGATAGATGAGCTATTGGGTCTAGCACCACCTCCCCCTCCACCCCCTCCACCTCCACCTCCACCTCCACCTCCACCTCCACCCGATCAATTGAGGCAGACCATTAGGAGGAATATTGATTCTTTGATTAGAGATATCTGCACAATTAGACGCGAGCCTCATCCTCCTCCACAACTATTACGCCGTGCAGATAGTATACAAGGGATTGTTTAGCCTGTATAGGCTTTAGATAGTGAGTTGGATAGCTATCTTAGTTGGAAGGAGGGATTGCGTGCTTTTTACACTGATGGCCTATCATATAAACAAGTCAATGAATTAAAAAAACAAAAATGGATTTGAAACAATATTTTGTGAACCCTAAGATGGGTGAAGAGATAGACTCGAAGAAGCCACAAATCTCTATTCGATGGTGTAGGCACCCTGGCATAGCTAGACACTTTTGGGAGCAGTGGTGGTTGGTCTTTGACTATCTGCCACACTCCAATCATGAGGTGCCCATGTATTTTTTGAAAAAATTGTGGGCCGAATTTGAATTGGGTAAAAAACATATTTACTTTGACATTAGATCATTTCAAGGAGTCAGGAGAGACATGCCCCAAGATAGGTTGGGGGCCAAATTGAGCGACAAAGTTAGAAACCATGTGTGCAATGATCCCTTGGTTCCTCTTCCTACACGAGTTGTTCTAGCACCTGCCCATCATCAAGCAATGGATTCTGCTCTTGGTTCATTGAGGGCCCTGTCGGGCAATTTGGTACAACAATTGTGTGAGGTGAGGGATGCCCCCAGCTTAGCACATGTTTGCACGAGTTGCGGGAATGTATGTATGGGTCCACAGAGTGAGGCTGCCCCTGGAGGAGATGGTGATTTTGATGATGCTAATGATGCCCATGGTGGTTATGATGATGCCGAGGAGGCTGCACATGTTGATGCCATCTCTTCATATGTTGATCTCTTGTGCACAGATGATGATCAGCCTAGAGAGGTACAAATTTATTTATATAATTTAGAGTGCAATATTAAATTCCTTATATATACACATATGAACCATAACACGAGTCAATTTTTCTGAACAGAGGATGGATCATACCATGTCATTGAAAATAAATTTTTTCTCATTTGGTGGGTTGCAAAACAAACTTGATATAAACTCCTTTATAGTTTCAGGTGGTATATTTATACCACATTCTTGCAACATTCCATTACTATACATGGTAACACATATATATTGAAATACATCATAATGGTAGCGAAATTGAACATGAGTTTTGCAACAACATGTGACTCTTTCCTTGTTAATTCGAACTTACCAAGGTTTACACTTTTCAAAAGACCTTTGACAAATGCTAATAGTCGACACCTTATCATCCAAATTTTTTTTGTACAATTCAGTTTGAGTCATGTCCAATAGGTATTTTGGATGTGAATCATGAATTTTTGACCCAACTCTTAATTTAAGAACATCTCTAGCATTAGGTGATACTCTCGTATTATCGTGCCATAATTTTTTGATCAAAGTTTTGACTTCACTAGTAAATTTCATATCAGACCTTGGTAGTCTACCACTAAAAGTCCACAAATTGTTTGCCAGATCACTTTCAAAGCTAACTCTTCTTTTTATAGCTCTTGACAAATTTTTACGATGTATATTAAGGTATCCACTTATGTTACTCATCATTCCTTTATCATAAGTTATTTGGCTTACTAAAGCTATTGTTATTGCCCATCATGCCACATTTTTATCTTTAGAATGACTTTTCTTTTCGATTGTATCAAAGGCGCTAGCAACAGTTGATACAACTTATTTTAAAGAGTCATCCTTCTTCTTGGGTTTGACATAAAAGCCTAACTTCTTCCTCACTTTTCGCATTTTAGTCATTTTAATTAGTTGTACCATTAATTGACATTGAAACCGAAATTTATTATTATAAAAAATGTCTAAACAATCTATTTGCATGTGTCCTAATCTGTCTCCATGAAACCAAGCCACAAAGATTGTCTACTACATCACTTTTAATTTTAAAATTTTCATTCCTTTGATTATCATTCAAACATGTTTCATTTTCAATTGGTGTTTCCATGTCTCCATCCACATTATTGGTTTCAGTTGCAGGTGGATTTTCAATTTCATTTGGAGTTTTAATTTCGGTTTCAATTTCAGTTTCAAGTTGAGATCCAGTTTCATTTGGGGTTTCAATTTGGATTTCAATTTCAGTTTCAACTTGAGTTCTAATTTCATTTGGGGTTTGATTTTCAGTTAGTGTTTGATTTAATAAGTAATCCGCTTCTACAAAATCACCAATTTCTTCATGAGAAAAAACATAGGGCTGTGAAGACATACATGTATCCAATAATGGATTAGAAGATGCACCTGAATTAAATGGTTCTATTGTGTTTTTTTTCATCAACATTTATGGTCTCATTGATGTTCTCCTCTTCTGAAATGATTGCGAAACTTGAAGCTCCTTGTCTCATTCTTGCTCTTCTCTCTTGTTGATCTATTGCCTCCTTCTCCCTATTTGCTGCAATCTCCTCAGTTGTCAGATTTTTTCTTTGCCTCTTCCTGCTTTGATTTGATCCCATGGCTGCACCAAATCTTGAATTCGAATCGATCTCCTTACCAAATCGATAATAAGACAAAAAAAGAGAATGATTAATCAAAACATTCTCTTTGTAGATTGTACCTGTCAGGCAATGATTGAAAAGTCATTGAATCTTTGGGATTTGTGCTTGTGGGCCAGATTCTGGCCCAACAGATCTTTTCAGAAAGGGGTGCCCATTATTTAATGAAATGGGTGCCTGTTTCACTTTCAACGGTACAAAGCAAAATGTGCATCCATTTTTTAAAATTAGGGATGGGAAACAACCCTTAGCCTTATTTTTTGCTTCAAGATAGGCTTGGTCCCACCAAGCCTATGCTTGGACCTCCAAAAAAATGGCTAAGGTAAAACGACATCAGATTTCTACCTTGGCCTAATTTTTTGAGGGTCTTCCTGATTGAATTTTTTGACGAAATGAAAACCCATTAGAGTTTTCAAAGTCTTGATTTCAAAAATGTAAATTTCATAGTGATAAGATTATTTTTACTATTTTTATATTATTTATTAATCAAAAGTGGTACCTAAACCTAAAATACCAAGGTTCAGTAAAATTTTAATAACTTTTTTGTTTTTAGGATTTTAGAAAAATAAATTATATGACATCGATATACATACAATTCTTTTTAATATTAAAAAAAAAATTGAAAAATATAAAATTTTCATCAAATTATGGTGGTCGTACACCCAATGTTTTGAAAATATACTTTGTTGTCAGTTAAAAATTAATTAAAAAAATATATTCAATGAAAAAATAAGAAAAAATATTTTGATCAATATCTGGTGTCTTAGGTATCGTTTCCCAGAAGGATTTGCAAAAATTCATTTATTTGCATAAAAAAAGGGTGGTTGTACACGTGGTATGGTCCTGAAACAGGCATTTTGAAAAGCTGGTTTTTAAACATGCCTACTAAAAAGTGATTTCTACCATTTGGGTATTAAAATAAATTACATATTTGAAAAATAGACTCCGAGCACTACATTTTTTATTACGGAAGTTTTTTGAGATTCAATCTCTAAGTGCATCAAATTTTGACATCAATCGACAGAAAATTTGAAAAAAAAAAGAAAACACTTCCACTTTTTGCCCAAAAGTGGGACTCAACTTCTTGCAACCACCCATTACACGATACAAATATAAACCACCAGACCAATATTATGATATGAATGACATAACATGGACCCAAATCAAATATCCAAACATGCAACACCACCGAAAATATCTCCAAGATCAACCACAACACGCTACACCACCGAATAGGTCGCACTTAATGAAGAACACCACCAAATCAATAAGATCACCAACACCACGTACATAGATCAATGTAGACCATTAAATAAAATAGGACATAACTAGGAAACATCAGAAAGTACGTTAGAATCATCTGCAACACCTATACCAACACCACTTATTCAAATCTTCATCGATCAACATCTGAAACTCAAGAACACTCAAACAACAACAGCTGTCACGTGGAAATATGAATTCCATAGCACCAAATCATGAATAATCTGACATGAAGATGAACATGATCATAAAAAAAAATATCCCAAAATTTCAGCTCAAGATCCGATTACACCGAAATATACCAGAGGAAAATCAAACTCTGCAAAATTGAACACTGAAATAACAAACCATAAACCGGATCAAATAATATGATTAATCAAAATTTTGGACATTGAAAGCATTACAGAATGATATAAGGATACTACAAATATTTCGTTTCAACACCACCAAACCAATAAACCAATCCAAACAATCTTTGCAATCACCGGAACACCAAAACACGGGAATATGTTGACATCAATGACAACAACATATCCTAGTAGCAACAATGTCCGAAATTCTTTAGAGTGATGGTATTAATGGTGTGCCTTAGTTTTATTTGAATAGTCAATTGAGTTATTGTGTTTATTTTGTGGCCTTGTTTTATAATGGAATCGCCTTGTAAGTGAATTCATAGTGTCGTATTTTGCCCAAAAGATGATTTATGCCTTAGCCAATTAATTGGGTTGTCATCTGGCTTGTTCCTTTTCTCTCTAAGTCAGATGCACTATTATGTTGAGTGAATGTGCTAACAGTTTGGTTGGATGTGCTATTTTTTTGTTTATATGTGTCATCCTACGAATCATATGCAATGTATCATTCAATATATGTGCTATACTTTAGGATATATGCATTGTTTGGATTAGTGAAGGCGTCATTTGGGTTGGTATATGTGTTGCAGGAATGCACATAAGTGCTACTTCATGTGTTAAATGAACTAAATCATTTTGTGAAAGCATTGTTCCAGTTAATATATGCATTTCTCTACTGAGAAAATGCGCTAAACTTCTTATTATGGCTTTTTGTTAGTTTTGAGCTTTCCGAGCTTTCTGATTTGGTATTTTGATAGTCCAGAGTCTGAGTCTGAGTATTCTGAGTGTCCTGAGGTGACCTGAGACTATATTATTGATTATAATTGGCCATTTCTATTATTATATGTTAAGCAAGATGGTGTGTCTTATTGTTATTTATCAGGGCTCATATTGGTTTTATTCTTGATATTGCGGAGTTGAATTCTTGTTGCTTATAAGGTTGCAATTATTGGTACATGTTATGCATATATGTGTTAATTGTTATTTGATTTGGGGACCTTGGATAACTAGGTTAGATGTGGTTGAGAGCCCTTGGTTGTGTTATGTTATGTTATTACCCAAAAGTCTATGTGCATGCTAGGGGGAGTGAGCTTCAAAGTGAGTGACTGGGGTCATGAGTAGTAGATAGCCAGGTTACCCAAGTTCTAGGCTACCAGGATACCCCAATGGAAGTTTATCTTGTAATCAATTGATAACTTAATTAATTATTCCTAAGAGGGAAGGCTAGAAGTAATTCACCTTAATAAGATAAGAAATGGATATTGTGGCCCTAATACCTTGCCCAAGGGTAATAATGTAGATCTGTGATAGGATTGGGTAGGACTTGGTAATCCAGGTAAGCTAATCTCCCTTACTTCCTCAAGGTTGATATGGTTCTACATGAGTATCACGGAATCTAGGACAAGAGCCCATGGTTGCTATTTTTGTTTTATGGTGATAGCATGCGATGACACTCATTCCCTACATGTAGGTCCTAGCACCTTAAGCCTTGCATGTGGTAAGCCTCTGGAGGTCTTATGTCTTATGTTTTTTTGCACTTTTTTTTCTAGTTGTGTGATGTGTGGAAGTATTGTCCTTTGCTTTTTCAGTGTCAACCTAGATCTAGAGTGTGTGAAGGATCTTGTATCATCTCCTAGCAGGGGGTGATTCCTTATGGTTCCACATGTTTGGGTGGTTTGATGCCTTCTTCCATTGGGATGTTCTTCAATGGATTCTCTTGTGCGTGAATGTGGATTCTTTATTATGGATAGTTTCTTGGAGTAGATTGGTGTACTATGATTCATGTGGAATTTACATTAGTAGGATTTATGAGATAGTAGTATTTGTAGATTGAAACTATGCATTGTGATGTAACAAGATATTGAACTCATATGTAATGGAAAAGATGTAATGGCATATAGTCAAGACTCTTGTATTGGATTATAATGTTGTAATTCTTGTTGAATTCATATTGTATGTTGGATATTGTTCATTTATAAAGAAAGGAATTGGAACTATGGTTAGTGTTAAGGTGTTATGGATTAATTGTAATGGAATTAGAATATATGTTCCTAGATTAGAAAAGAGTATATTCTTTTATTGCCTTATCTTGGAATGGTTATGTACTTAGTATTATGTTAATGCACATGATTGATAATGATAAAGAGATGAATAGAGATGTTGTAGGTGATGTTTAGTAATGGAATAATAAAGGAATAATAATGTATAAGAAATTGGGATTAGGAAAATTTGGATTGGTACTCTAAAATGAATCTAAATGGGATTAATAGCAATTGAAATGTGTTAGAATATTTTCATGGAAGTTAGATAAATGGTTGTTCTTTTATGTTGATGTTAGTAGCAATTGTTGAAAGTAAATAATAGTTTAAATAATGGCGTTGAGGAACCATAGGGAATGTAATTGATGAATTATGTGATGATGTCTATTTCCACTTGCGTATTGTGATCTTATTATTATTCTTAAGTTGATTATTCACATATTGTATATGGATGATTAATGCTTTTGAGTATTCTAGTTGCCTTGTTGCATTAGATAATGATGTAAAAACAAATAGTATCTCTATTTGCATGATAGTTATATTTCTCTAGGGTATTTTGGTGGGCATTACATCTGGTATCAGAGCCCATTCTCATACACTAGGTACTCTGGTTTAATATGAGCCCATTGTACATAGTACCACTATAATTTAGGCTAGCCATGTGGTTTATCCTTGCTAGTTGTTTTCTTGCATTAGTAGCCTTAGATTTTATCTTATAGTTTCCTTATGTCTTGCTTAGACAAGATGCCTAATAGAGGTAGGGGTCATGGATGTGGTGGTCGCATGGGTACTCAACAAAATCCTCATCATGAGGTTTCTAAAGAGTCACGCCATGTGGAGAAGTAGTAGGATTAGCAAGGTGGTGATGCGGTTCCGTAGTTGGTTAATGTAATTTAGAAGATTCTTGGTCGTTCGAGGTGGAGATAGGAGGAGAATCAGTAGGAGGAATCTTGTCATTATGGTCATCAAGATAGAGAGGAGTATCAGGAGCAAGTGAGGGAGTGTTCGCATTTTCCTTAGAGGAGAATTGATGTAGTACCCAATCAGGATGCGTCTGTAGTTGGTCACATGAGGGATCTTCTTAGGTCTTGTCCCCCCACTTTTGATGGATCTAGAAGTGGTTTGGAGGCTGAGTCTTGGCTCTTGGATTTGGGTTGGTGTTTTTCTATGTATCCTTATAGTAGTAACAACAAGGTTAGGTATGTGATCATGCATCTTCATGATTTTGCTTCTACTTGGTGGCGTATGGAGGAGCAGAAGTTGCATTTAGAGATTGCGACAATTTCATGGGAGTTGTTTCTAGAGCAATTTCGTGCTCATTTCTTGTCAGATCTTTGGAGGCAGAGGATGATTGATGAGCTCCACAATTTGAGGTAGCAGAATATGTTAGTTGAGAAATATGAGTGTAAGTTATTTGAGCTTAAGCAATATGTTGAGATTGCATATGATGAGGCTATGTTGGTGTAGCATTTTGTTAGAGGTCTTGACGACCATATCAATGGAGGAGTTTGGGTTCTTCAACCCAAGACTATGGAGGTAGTTGTAGAGAAGGCACGCTTGGTGAGGAGAACCTAACTTTGACTTTAGGAGGTATGCCAGGTGTGCAGACTATTAGTTCTCCAGCTTCAGGATGAGTTGTGAGAGGTGCATAGTCGCAAGCATTAGGATTTGATAGGAGCTACCCTTCATCTTTCAGGAGTGGATGTTTCTAGTGGAAGAAGAGTTCTTAGACTCATAATTTTGTCCACAGGCATAGACCACAGGGTGATAGAGAGTGTAGCAAGCAGCATGCTATCCACTTTCAAGCTTCTCAGTCAATGTAGGGTTTCTCAACAAATCTCTAATAGGGGTAGTTTCCAGCAGTCCAGTGCACAAACAACTAGCCATGGTTTTAGTAGAGGAGGTTGTTTCACTTCTGGCCAACAATGTCATTTTATGATGAATTACCCTCAGAGATCCACTCGGATGTCTATTCAGAGGCCAATAGCTTCAAAGCCTACAAGATCTCATCATGTATTTGTGGCAATTGATAACCGTCAGGCTGAGCATCAGGGTACAATCATAAAGACTTTAGGTGAGATAGGTGGTATTTCTTTCTCAATATTATTTGATTTTGGTGCTTTAGATTCTTTTATATCTCCATATTTAGTAGAGCGATACAAAATTTCTATGGCAAATAAAAGGTGATAGGTGGAAAGTTGAGTTAGTCGTGGGGTCTAAGGTTGTAGTGGATTCCCTTGTGCATGGTTGTGTATTAGATTTGGCAGTGTGTTCCACCATAATGTACCTTCGTGTTCTTTCCTTGGGGTCCTATGGAGTTGTGTTAAGCATGGATTATCTTTAGGCTCATCAGGATAGGATTGATTGTCATGGTAAGAGGGTGTAGTGTCTTGATGATAGTGGCGAGAATGTGGAGATAGTGGGTGTGTAGCGACCTATTTCTCTTCGCATGATCTTTGCCATGCAGTTGAAGCATTGTGTGTGGTAGGGTTGTCATTTGTTTGCAGTTAGGGTGAATGATTTGGATGAGGGAGAGAGTCGTGATGATTTCTTTCATCGTCATCATATCCTCCAAGAGTTTTCAGATGTTTTTCCTAGTGAGATTCTAGGTATGCCACCTAAGCATGACATTGATTGTTGGATAGACTTGTTCTTTGGAGAAGAGCCTATATATAAGGCACCTTATAACATGACTACTCAGGAGTTGAGTGAGTTGCAGTTGTAGCTGGAGGAATTGTTGGCTAAGGGATTTATTCATCCTAGTGTCTCTCCTTGGGTAGCACCTATTTTGTTTGTTAAGAAGAAGGATGGATCTCTTTGCTTGTGCATAGATTATCGGTGGTTGAATAAGGTGATGGTGAAGAATCATTATCCTTTGTTGAGGATTGATTACCTCTTTGATCAGATTAAGTATGCTAAGGTTTTCTCTAAGATAGATCTTAAGTCAGGGTATCACCAGTTGTGGATTCATGAGGCAGATATTCATCAAACAGATTTTCGTACTTGATATGGACATTATGAGTTTATAGTGGTAAATTTTGGGCTTACTAATGTGCCCTCAATATTCATGAGCTTGATGAATGAAGTAATTAGGACTTATCTTGATAGATTTGTGCTTGTGTTCCTTGATGATATATTGGTGTATTCGAGGACCGTAGAGGGGCATGAGGAGCATATGAGGTAGGTTTTGTAGTGTCTTCATGAGAACTAGTTGTATGCCAATATGGCTAAGTGTGAGTTATTTTGAACCAAGGTTAAGTATCTTGTCCATTTTATTTCAAGTGAGGGTATCACAGTGGATCCCTCTAAGATTCAAGCTATTGTAGATTGGTCAGCACCTACTAATGTGGGTGAAGTTCGTGGTTTCATGGGTCTTGCAGGTTATTATCATTGATTTGTTCAGGGATTTTTGAAGATTGCTAATCCTATCACTTCTTTTCAGAGGAAAGGGAAGAATTTTGTTTGGTTATATCAGTGTGAGGTTGCTTTTCAAATCCTCAAGGAGCGTTTGACTAGTGCACCTATTCTAGCAGTGCCTAATCCTTTAGGTAATTTTGTGGTGTGCACAGATGCTTCTTTGGAGGGTTTAGGAGCAATTATTATATAGGATGGTCATATGATATCTTATGAGTCGTGTAAACTTAAAGATCATGAGTTGAACTACCCCATTCATGATTTAGAGTTAGTAGAAGTGGTTCATGCTTTGGTGAGATGGAGGCATTTTCTCCTTGGGCATCAGTTCAAGTTGCATAGTGATCATTGCAATTTGCAGTATATCTTCACCCAAAAAATATGAATGTTAGGCAATGGCATTGGATGGAGTTCTTGTGTGAGTATGATTTTGAGGTAAAGTATATCCAAGGTAAGGAGAATGTTGTCGCAAATGTTGTGAGTTGTAGGAGGCGTGAGGTTTTAGTTATGACTCTCAACATGGATTTGAGGAGTCTGATTCTTAGTGTGCTTCCTTCGGATGGTTGGTACCAGGAAGTTAGTGTAGAGATTGCTTCAGTTAGAGCTCTTGAGGGAATATTTGTAGCCTATGTATTGGAGTCAGATGGTCTTCTTCATCATTTGAGATGTATTTATGTTCCACCTTCAGATGGACTTCGAGCTTTGATCTTGTTAGAGGCACATCGTGCACCTTACTCGACACATCCAGGTGTTAAGAAGATGCATGCAGATCTTCTTCAGTTGTATCATTGGGCCAACATGAGGCAAGATATAGCAGATTTTGTGTCTTGTTGTTTGGAGTGTCTGTGTGTGAAGTCAAAGTATTAGCATCCAGCAGGTTTGTTGCAGTCGAAACTGATTCCAGATTGGAAATGAGATATCATATCAATGGATTTTACTTTTGGAATACCCATGTCTTCTCATCTTCATGATGCTATCATGGTCACCATTGATAGGTTAGCCAAAGTGGCACACTTCTCTTCGATCAGATCTTCCTACACAACAACAATAGTAGCACAAGTTTCCATGGAGGATGTGGTGAGATTGCATGGTATTCCTTGTCAGATTATATTAGATCATGATCTAGTCTTCACTTCAGCATTGTGGACTTCTCTTTAGCATGATTTAGGAGCTTAGTTGAACTTTAGTTCAACGCATCATCTCAAGACAGATGGTCAAACTGAGAGAGTTAATCATGTTTTGGAGGATATGTTATAGATTTATGTCATAGATTGATAGTTTCAATGGGAGGATTATCTCTATTTGGTCATAGTTCAATTGGTATTTGTCCTTTTCAAGCTTTGTATGGTCGACCATGTCATATGCCTTTGAGTTGGGATCGTTTGGAGGATAGAGTGATTCTTGGTTCAAAGATGTTGTTTGATATGGAGCAGCAAGTGACTCATATTTGTTAGCATTTAATAGTAGCATAGGATAGACAAAAGAATTATGTGGATGCTCATCATGTGGATCGACAATTTTTAGTGGGTGACAAGGTATTCTTGAGGGTTCATCCACGAAAGATTCTTATCCATTATGGAAAAGACTCTAAGTTGGCACTTTGTTTTGTGGGACCATTTGAGAATTTGGAGAGGATTGGCCATGTGTCTTATCACCTTGCCTTGCCACCCAGCTTGTCACACATCCATGATGTGTTTCATGTATCAGTTTGAGGTCGTATTTTCCTGATATGACCCATATTTTGGATTGGAATGCATTGCAAGTAGAGGACAAGCAACTTTCCTTAGATCCCATGTGCATTCTATAGTGTCAAGGGATGACCCTTAGGGGTCGCGACATAGAGAAGGTAAAGGTCCAATGGGACCCGAATGATGAATCTTCGGTGACATGGGAGGATGCATGACAGACGAGAGAGTTATTTCCCTACTTGTTTTTAGGCTTCCAGGAGTAATCCTGGGACAAGGGGGGGGAGGAAAGATACTTATGGATTTATCTATGATTTGGATACTTCCTTATCGATGATAGGCATATCATATATGCCATTGACATTATGATTTCATATGGATGATGCTAGTCATGGACTATTATTATGATGGACTCTTGATTGATGATCTCATGCACTTATTACTCATGTGGGGTTTATATTTGTTATGGTCATTTGATGATATTACACTGTCTGCTAACCACACTTTATGACTATAATTGATTTGATGATTATGATTGTACTTGATTGTCATGATTGTCTTCTACTGCGGTTATGTTAGAGATGATGTCATACTACTCATTCATGAGCATGATATGATGTTTTGATTTCCTTTCACTTGTCTATTTATTTTATGATATATGCTTTTGTATGTGGTGACAGGGTTCTAGGTATTAGACATCGACTGCAACTGGCTTCACAAGTTTGAACGTGTCTTCATCCCAATGGTATGTTGATCGAAGGTGACATGAGATCCCATTCTACACTCTAGGTTTAAGTTGGCACCCTGTCAGTCCTTGTATCGTGGTTAGTGTTGTCTTGTGGTATTTATGTTACCCTATGTTGGGTTGTCTTGAGGAGTTGTGATTATTGTTAATTTAATTATTAATAAATTAATTTTGTTAACATAGTTTATAATAATGAATTAAATTAATGGATTTCCATTAATATTTAATATTAATAAGAGATTATTAGTTGAGATTTAATATTTATTAATGTTTATCCTTTGGATTTATATTTAATTAACGACTTTATATTATTGTTATTTACTAAGGATTATTTATTATTTATTTATATAGTTGTGGCTTTAATATTTATTTGGGTCCTATGGTTTAATTATTTAATTAGGCCTTTGTATTTTATTGTGCCTTGGTTTATTTATTTCATTGGTTGTTTACATTATTATTTCCCTTTTTATCCCCTTTTGGGTTATTAATTAATTATTTATTCTACCTACCCTATTTTATTATTGGTTGTGAGATTGGGTAAGTTTAAATAATATCATTTTAATATATTATTGCTCAAATTGAGGTAGGGGTTGGTATGAAATATATTTTAATAGATTATTTTCATTGGCCAACATGTTCTACGATTTTTTAATGATTTTCTATATATTGAGTTTTATGAGCATTGTTGAGGATTGCCCTTCTCGAAAAAAAATTGTGCTTGAATATTTGGTGTTGAAGCTTGGCTTGATTGGATTTTAGTTGGGAATTTCTCTTCATCAAGTTTTCATAGACCCTTACTTCAATTTCTAGGTTGGATTTTTGCCCATCTTCGCATTTGATTTTGAAAAGATTGTATGCACAGTGTTTGTAGAAATATTATCTACGGGTCAAGAAATTGATATTGTTGTGAGATTAATTATATAATTCAATAATATTGATTTGGGGCTATTGCATTTTGAAAGTAAATTTTCTGGGCTAATGTTGTGATTGGCCTTGTCCCTTTACCCATGTGTTGATGTGAGCTTCGATTTATTTTGAATTGTTGTGGTGTTGTTTCTCTGGCCTGTGTTCTTCATCATTTTTTAATCCCTGAAGGGGCCTTGGTTTACCGTAACTTTCCATCTATTGATCTTGCCACAATTGTGTTGTGTCTTTCTGAGTGTAAATGTATATTCTCTGGAGTGATGTCATTAATGGTTTGCCTTAGTTTTATTCAAGCAGTCAATTGAGTTATTGTGTTTATTTTATGGACTTGTTTTATGATGGAATCACCTTGTAAGTGAATTGGTAGTGTTGTATTTTGCCCAGAAGATGATTTATTCCTTAGTCAATTAATTGGGTTGTCATCTGGGTCATTCCTTTTCTCTCTGAGTTAGATGTGCTATTATGTTGAGTGAATGTGCTAACATTTTGGCTAGATGTGCTATTGTTTTATTTATATGCATTTTTCGATGAATCTTATGCACTGTATCATTTGATATATGTGCTATACTTCGAGATATATGTGTTGTCTGGATTAGTGTTGTATGATCTTATGGGGTCATAAACATGTACATGGTCCAAGAAGGGGTTGAACGCATGAGTTAGTTCATGCGTGCATGTGTGATGACCCTTTAGGACCACATTGTATTCTAAGGGGTCATATGTGATCCTAAGGGGTCACACATGTGTTATAACATGAATGTGTGACCCCTTAGGACCACATATGATCCCTTTTAACATCCTAGTAGTGTATACAATATACCCCTTATGACCCAACTACTAGGATGTTAAAAGGGCTCATATGTGGTCCTAAGGGGTCACGCATGTGTTCTGACACATGTGTGACCCCTTAGGATCACATATGACCCCTTAGAAAAAAATGTGGTCCTAAAGGCCCGTCGCACACATGCACGCATTCTAACTCATGGTATAATATGGACATGGCTTAAAAGGGGATGAAGGCCTAATTGGGACATGTGGAAAGAAAGGGGATCAAACTAAATTATACGACATGTGGCTTAAAAGGGGAATGAATTTGAAAATAGGAGATGGCTTAAGGGGGCACACAAATGTGTTCTAGAATGTACATGTGTGACCCCTTAGGACCACATATGACCCCTTAGGACACTATGTGATCCTATGGGGTCATACACATGTACATGGTCCTAGAAGGGTTTGAACACATGAGTTAGTTCATGCATGCATGTGGGAAAACCCTTTAGGACCACATTGTGTTCTAAGGGGTCATATGTGATCCTAAGGGGTCACGAATGTGTTAAAACACATCCGTGACCCCTTAGGACCACATATGAGCCCTTTTAACATCCTAGTAGTGTATACAATATACCCCAACTACTAGGATGTTAAAAGGGCTCATATGTGGTCCTAAGAGATCACACATGTGTTTTAACACATGCGTGACCCCTTAGGATCACACATGACCCCTTAGAACACAATGTGGTCCTAAAGGCCCGTCACATACATGCATACATTCTAACTCATGGTATAATATGGACATGGCTTAAAAGGGGATGTAGGCCTAATTGGGACATGTGGCAACAAAGGGGATCAAACTAAATTATAGGACATGCGACTTAAAAGGGGAATGAATTTTAAAATAGGAGATGGCTTAAGGGGAAACACACATGTGTTCTAGAATGTACATGTGTGACCCCTTAAGACCACATACAACCCCTTAGGGTCCACTATGTGATCCTATGGGGTCATACACATGTACATGGTCCTAGAAGGGATTGAATGCATGAGTTAGTTCACGCGTGCATGTGTGACAACCCTTTAGGACCACATTGTGTTCTAAGGGGTCATATATGTGATCCTAAGGGGTGACACATGTGTTAGAACACATGCGTGACCCCTTAGGACCACATATGAGCCCTTTTAACATCCTAGTAGTGTATACAATATACCCCAACTACTAGGACGTTAAAAGGGCTCATATGTGGTCCTAAGGGGTCATGCATGTGTTCTAACACATGTGTGAGCCCTTAGGGTCACATATATGACCCCTTAGAATATAATGTGCTACTAAAGGCCTATCACACATGCATGCATTCTAACTCATACGTTCGACCCCTTAGGACCATGTACATGTATGACCCCATAGGATCGTGCATAGTGTCCTAAGGGGTCATGTATGTGGTCCTAAGGGGTCACACCTGAACATTAGAACATGTATTTGTAACCCCTTAAGACCACATACATGACCCCTTTGGACACTATGCACAATCCTATGGGGTCATATGTGTTAGTAAGGGGTTGAACGTATGTGTTAGAACATATGTGTACATGACCCTTTAGGACCACATATTCAATGACCCCTTGGGATAATAGGATGTTAAAAGGGGTCATATGTGGTGGACTAAGGGGTCACGCATGTGCTAACACACATGCGTGACTCCTTACAACCAAATATGACCCCTTAGGATTTGATGTGATCCTATGTGGTCATAGGGGGTATGTTGTATACACTAGATGTTAAAAGGGGTCATATGTGGTCCTAAGGGGTCATGTGCATACATGTTAAAACACACACATGACCCCTTAGGACATGATGTGATCCTATGGGGTCATATGTGGTCCTAAGTAGTTGTGCATGTGTTAGAACACATGCGTGACCCCTTAGGACTAGATATGACCCCTTACGGTCCACTGTGATTCTATATGGTCATATTAGGTCATAAGGGTCATATGGTCATGTATGTCATCCTATAAGTTTTGGTTTTTCAACATTTTCATTTTCTTTTAAGAAAATGTTTTGGTTTTGGTTTTTCTACGGTTTAGTTAAATTTCTATGTTTTGGTTTTTGCTTTGGTAAATTTTAACAATGTTTTAGTTTCATTTTTGTTGTAACTTTTTGGTTTTGGTTTTCATTTTGATTTTTGTTTTGATTTTGTATTTTGTTTTGGTTTTGATTTTTTTTGGGGGTTTTGGTTTCATTTCAAGGTTTTCAACATTTTTATTAAATTCATTCATCAACCATGAAAAATTAATTTTACAAAAAAATTACTATCATTAAAACCTAGATTAACATTTAAAAAAATCCTAATCTAATCAATTCATAAAAAAAAATCATTATCAATAATTAAAAAATAAATTTCAAAATATATTTAACTAATTTTTAAACTAAAAACATAATTTTCTAATTGCAAAAATAATTTTTAAACTAAAAATCAAATTTTTTTAACAAAAAAAATAATTTTTAAACTAAAAATCAAATTTTTTAAATTAAAAAATTAATTTAAATATGAATTATTGAAAAAAAGGGTGTTGGGCATACCTGGATGTTGGCATTCCAATTACAATGAGAGATTGTTGGCATTTCAATAAGGATATTGAGAAGGTTGTTGATGATTATGGATATAACTGATTAAGGATGTTTACTGTCTTAATATTATTATTTTGTCATTATGTCAAGCAATTGATTTTCTAATTCAGTATGATGTTGCCATATCTTAAGAAGTATGATTTGATGAGTATAAAGATGTCGGTAAAAGACACAGAAAGAAAGTGATGAATAAGGGGAGAAATAAGTTATTCAATGGGCAACTATCACCGAGTTAGACAATGATGAGATCATAATGTTTAGATTGTTTTGATATCCTACATATGTTGTTGATTGTAAGGTAATACTATACTATGTCATCAAGTAAAGAACCTAGTTGGTAAACCCTAAGGAACCTAGTTGGTAAACCCTAAGGAACCTAGTCGGTAAACCCTAAGGTTATCGCTATCGGTTAATGAAGGCGGAATGTCTACCGAGTAAAGTTTAGTATTTACCGAGTTGCAACCGAGCTGTAACAGAATGCATTGGATGATTAAAAGCATTATTTAATGAAGGAAACTGATGAGCTAGAGTTGATTAAATGATTGGTAAGCTATGCATGAAGTTTGTTAAGAATCTATGGCAATGGAAGATTGGCAGGAAGATCTATAGCTCAGATTGAACCGCAATACCCTAGCACAAGTTCCAAGAAATGTATGCAAGTTCCTAGGTGAGGTAAAACATTTTTAGATCGAAGGATACATTGAATCTGGTCAAGTTTTGAAGATCTGATGGCTATGATTGATCATGGGAAATGTGATCAAGGAGATTCAGCAGTTAGCAAATTGTTTATAAATAAGGAATTGTTGATAAACAATGTATGCAGGCAAGTGTAAGCATAGGAATGCTACATAGTGATTACCGAGCACAGAAGCTTGAAGATGTGTTTTGATTAACAGAGTATAGAGCCCAGTAGGAGGACAAGATAAGTCCTATGACTAGATTGTATTGAGCAAATAAGAATCTTCTTTAGCATTTTAGATGTGAAGTTGTAGATACATTTTTATTACTGTTATTTTGTAAAGTGACAGAAAATCTCTTAATCGAGTGGACTTAACAGTCTTATTTGTAAAACCCTCTAGCGAGGTAACATTCTACTTGAGTATTTGAAATCCTTTGACAAGGTCACTTCTAACAAAGTGAAGATCCTAACAGATCAGAGGGAAATCCCTTAACCGGGTCACATTTAGCAATGTGTTTTGTAATCTTTAACAGTATTTGCTTTTAACCGAACATACTCTAGAAGAGTATATTTCTTAGTGGGTCCAAAACCCCACAGTGGTTTTTCCCTATTTGGGTTTCCACATTAAATCTGTTGTTGAATATATTGTGATGTTATCTGTTTATGAGTTTGCATGTTTTACAGTTTTGGCTACATATATCTGTTAAAGCTACCAAGGTTGAATTTGTTGATTTTATGGAAGATTAAGTTTGTATGATTCACCCCCCTCTCATCTTGTTAGCTTGGCATCTGTACTTAACATTTAGTATCAGATCATAACAATATAACAATTGGTATCAGAGCTTTGGACTTAGGAAGGAAAAGTTTAAAGGTACTTGAGGCAAAGATCCAAAGATGTATAAGAGGGATGCACCAAACTTGAACAAGTCTAGTTTCTATACATGGCAGAAAAGGATGAAGCTGCACTTATCAGGAGTTGGAGAATATGCAACATATTATCTAGACATTGATTTCATTACACCAAGCACCTATCCATTGACAATGAAAGAGATAAAAGTGAAGCAAGAATACACTCAAGCAATGATTGAAATATCATCAACATTGACCGACTCAGAGTTTAATGACCTAGAAGGCTGCAATGATGCAAAAGCAATGTGGGACAAGCTCATATCTGTGTATGGCGGTGATGAACATGTTCAAAGAGAAAAAGTGGATAGTCTAAGAGGACAACTTGAATCTATGAGGATGAATGAAGGTGAGAACATAACCCAGTACAGTACAAGACTAAAGGAAATTGTCAACCAAATCAAAGGAGCAGGAGGAACCATTGAAGAAAAGGATGTCACAAGTAAGTTATTAAGAACCCTTCTACCTGCTTATGCAATCTAAGTCTCTGCAATCAATAAATTGAGGTTTGTACCCAATATGCCAGTTTCTTTAGATGCTACTATTGGTAAGCTACATGCATTTGGGTTAAGTGATTTTGATAATAGTGGGTCTTTGATAAATAAAGTTGAATCTGCATTCAGTTCATTTCATCTTGGTGAATCTAATGATTACAATGATAGAATGAGTAAGTATTCCGAAGGGAATCACAGTGGAGTAAGTGAAAGATTTTGTAAGAATATGGAGGAAGTACACAAACTGTATGAGGAAATCAGAAAGCAAGAAGAGTTTGAAGCACTACTAGCCAGAAGGTTACGAAGAGGCAAAAGTAAGTACAAAGGAAAACTACCTTTGAAATGTTTCAGTTGTGATAAGATAGGACATATGGTTTCTAACTGTCCTGACAAAGACTCTATTGAAAAGAGAGATTACCGAGATGATAGACAAAAAGATAATCATTATAGAGGATACCAAGAATTCAAAAGAAGAGATAGAAAATCATGCCTAATTGCCGATGAGGAATCCAATGATGATAAATCAGATGAAACTAATACAGAGGAAGTTGTTTATGTGGCTATCAAAGATGGATCAAATGAAGAAAGGTATGAAGAAAAAGCTTTAGTATCTCATATAAATACTAATGATTCTTGGATCATAGATAGTGGATTCTCACATCACATGATAGGTGATAAACTCAAGTTTGTTAAATTAGAAGATTATGATGGAGGCTATTTAAGATTTGGTAATGATGCACCATGTCCAGTAAAAGGTAAAGGATCCATAACACTTCTTGACAATGCTAAATGCAATGATGTTTATTGGGTTGAAGGTTTGAAATATAATTTGTTGAGTGTAGCACAGCTAAACAACACAGGTTACCAAATATAATTTCAGAAAGGAATTGTCAAAGTTCATGACAAGCATGGAAATTTGGCTGCTACCAGGACTCAAACAAAAGGTAACACATTTCATCTTGACTCAACTTGGAATAATTGTCTTTATGCAAAGATAGATGATACCTGGTTATGGCACAAAAGGTTTTGTCATGTAAATTTTGATAATCTGATCAAAATAAGTCAGAAGCACCGAGTAAGAGGTCTACCGAGTTTGGAAAAACCTGAGAATGCTATGTGCCGAGGATGCCAGATGGGTAAGATGACAAGATCAAGATTTACAAGTAAGTCCTACACCTCTAAGGGAATTTTAGATCTTGTGCATACTGATCTTTGTGGTCCTATGAAAGTTCAAAGTTATTATGGTGACAAATATTTCATATTATTTGTGAATGATTATTCAAGGATGATGTCAGTTATGTTTTTAAAAGAAAAATTAGAAGATTTTCAAATATTTAAATGGTACAAGGCAAGAGTTGAAAATGGAACAAGAAGACAACTGAAATGTCTTAGATCTGATAGAGGAGGAGAATTTACCTCTAATGAGTTTAACTTATTCTGCAATGATCATGGTATAAAAAGACAAGTCTCTGCACTGAGAACTCCACAGCAAAATGGGATAGCTGAGAGAAGAAACAGATCTATTGTGGATTGTGCCAGAACCCTGATGATTGAAAAGAAAGTGCCACAAACATTTTGGAGAGAAGCAATAAGCACAACTGTTTACACCTTGAACCGAGTACAACTAAAGAAAGGAACTTTGAAGACACCTTATGAAATCTGGTATGACAAGAAACCTAATGTAAGTTACTTCAAAATCTTTGGAAATAGATGCTATGTACATAAAGATGATAGAAATGGAAAGTTTGATTAGAAAAGTGAAGAAGGAACATTTCTTGGTTATTCTTCTAGAAGCAAAGCATTTAAATGTTTGATCAAATCATCTAACAAAATAGTAGAAAGTGCAAATGTAAAAATTAATGAATTTGCAGATAGAAATGATGAAGGAAATTCCAAGGAACCAGAAGATTATGAAGAATTTGTCTATGTTCAATCGACAAGTCCTACCGAGAGAGTTACTGAAGAAAATAAAGAGGATACTCAGTTACCGAGTGATGAAGAAGATCATACAGAGCCTACCGAGCCTATATTAGCCAAGTATGTCAGAAGGAATCATGCATCAAGTCAAATTATAGGAGATAAGGATGATCCAGTGATGACAAGGAACAAACTGAGATAGAACACATGTCTAATATCTGAATTTGAACCTAGAATAGTAAAAGAGGCATTTAACAGTGAAGATTGGGTAAATGCTATGATAGAAGAGATTGATCAAATCAAGAAGAATGACACATGGACACTGGTCCCAAGACCGAAGGACAAAAATGTAATCTGTACAAAGTGGATTTTTAGAAACAAGCTAAATGAAAAAGGTGAGGTCATTCGAAATAAAGAAAGACTAGTTTGCAAAGGATATGCTCAAGAAGAAGGAATTGATTATGGCAAGACCTTTGCACCTATGGTAAGACTTGAAGGAGTAAGAACATTGTTGGCATATGCTGCTTTAAAAAATTTCAAGGTATATCAAATGGATGTCAAATCTGCATTTCTGAATGGTATATTAGAAGAAGAAGTTTATATTGAACAACCTAAAAGATTTGTTGAAGACAAGAATAAAGATCAGGTATGTAAATTGAACAAAGCATTATATGGTTTGAAACAAGCACCTAGAGCATGGTATGAGAGATTGCACTTTTATTTGATCAAGATTGGTTTTATAAGAACAAGTGAAAATAGCAATATGTACATGAAGAATGATGAAGACAATGGAATACTGATCTCAGCCATATTTGTTGATGACATTATATTTTGTGGGAATGATTCTCTATGCAAAACTTTGGTAATGAAATGTGCAAAGAATTTGAGATGTCACTAATCGGTGAGATAAAGTATTTTATAGGTTTATAGATACTGCAAATGAAAGATGAGATTTTCATTACTCAATCCAAGTACATAAAGGAAATCTTGAAGAAATTTGGAATGGAGGATTCAAAACTAGTAAGCACTCCTATGACTACCAACTGTAAATTATCAAAGAATGATGAATCTACATTTGTTGATGAGACACTTTACCGATCCTTGATTGGAAAGTTACAATATGTTGTTCACAATAGACTAGATATAGCACATGTAGTAGGTATAGTTGCAAGATTTTCTGCAAATCCCAAAGACACACATATGACAACAATCAAAAGAATTTTCAGATACCTGAGAGGCACTGAAGATTATGGCTTAGTATATCAGAAGGGAAATGATTTTGATTTAAAAGTGTATAGTGATGCTGATTGGGCAGGCAACATTGATGACAGGAAAAGCACAAGTGGAGGAGCTTTCTTTTTAGGAGAAAGACTAGTAAGTTGGCTTAGCAAGAAACAAGGATGTGTTTCATAGTCAACAACAGAAGGAGAATATGTTGCTGCAGCATTGAATTGCACTAATATAGCATGGATCAAACAACTGTTGAAAGGCATAAATGAGAAAGTTACCAAGCCAGTAACTATATTATGTGATAATACTAGTGCCATTAACATTTCAAAGAATCTTGTAATGCACTCTAAGACAAAGCACATCTATATCAAATATCATTATCTTAGAGAAGAAGCTCAAGAGAAGAAAATGGTGTTGGAATATGTTAGCACAAAGGAACAAATAGCAGATATCTTCACCAAGCCACTGCCAAGGGACACTTTTGAGTATCTCAGTAGCAAGTTAGGGGTCCTACCCCTATCTTCTACTCATTGATAGAGTTCGGTGAAAGCATCAATTCGATGAATCTAAAAAATATTATGTGTGGATTGATGCTTATTTACACACTTTAGGAGGTTTTCTAAAGGTGTGCAGAAATCAAATATAGAAAATAGGAATTGAAGACATAATGCTCTGACCGAGACTAAGTTGATACATAACAACAAGGAATTCACTTCTCAGAGGAAGAAATCATGTTTTAGTTCTTTTACTTCTTGGGATTGTTGTCAAAGGGGGAGAAGACTATTGTATGGGGGAGAAGATTGATGACAGGGGGAGAGCATTTCAGAATCTCACAACAATCTGAATCCGAATCAATAAGGTTAAATCAATTGGTTTTACCATCAATGCCAAAGGGGGAGATTGTTGGCATTCCAATTACAATGAGAGATTGTTGGCATTTCAATAAGGATATTGAGAAGGTTGTTGATGATTATGGATATAACTGATTAAGGATGTTTACTGTCTTAATATTATTATTTTGTCATTGATGTCAAGAAATTGATTTTCTAATTCAGTATGATGTTGCCATATCTTAAGAAGTATGATTTGATGAGTATAAAGATGTCGATAAAAGACATAGAAAGAAAGTGATGAATAAGGGGAGAAATAAGTTATTCAATGGGCAAATATTACCGAGTTATACAATGATGAGATCATGATGTTTAGATTGTTTTGATATCCTACATATGTTGTTGATTGTAAGGTAATACTATACTATGTCACCGAGTAAAGAACCTAGTTGGTAAACCCTAAGGTTATCGCTATTGGTTAATGAAGGCGAAATGTCTACCGAGTAAAGTTTAGCATTTACCGAGTTGCAACCGAGCTGTAACAAAATGCATTGGATGATTAAAAGCATTATTTAATGAAGGAAACTGATGAGCTGGAGTTGATTAAATGATTGGTAAGCCATGCATGAAGTTTGTTAAGAATCTATGGCAATGGAAGATCGACTGGAAGATCTACAACTCAGATTGAACCGCAATACCTTAGCACAAGTTCCAAGAAATGTATGCAAGTTCCTAGGTGAGGTAAAACATTTTCAGATCGAAGGATACATTGAACCTGGTCAAGTTTTGAAGATCTAATGTCTATGATTGATCATGGGAAATGTGATCAAGGAGATTCAGTGGTTAGCAAATTGTCTATAAATAAGGAATTGTTGATAAACAATGTATGCGGGCAAGTGTAAGCATAGGAATGCTACATAGTGATTACCGAGCACAAAAGCTTGAAGATGTGTTTTGATTAATAGAGTATAGAGCCCACTAGGAGGACAAGATAAGTCCTATGACTAGATTGTATTGAGCAAATAAGAATTTGCTTTAGCATTTTAGATGTGAAGTTGGAGATACATTTTTATTACTGTTATTTTGTAAAGTGAGAGAAAATCTCTTAACCAAGTGGACTTAATAGTCTTATTTGTAAAACCCTCTAGCAAGGTAACATTCTAGTTGAGTGTTTGAAATCCTTTCACAAGGTCACTTCTAACAAAGTGAAGATCCTAACAGATTTGAGGGAAATCCCTTAATCGGGTCACATCTAGCAATGTGTTTTGTAATCTTTAATTGGATTTGCTTTTAATCGAGCATACTCTAGAAGAGTATATTTCTTAGTGGATCCGAAATCCCACAGTATTTTTTTCCTATTTGGGTTTCCACGTTAAATCTGGTGTTGAATGTGTTGTGATGTTATCTGTTTATGAGTTTGCATGTTTTACAGTTTTGGTTACATAAATTTGTTAAAGCTATCAAGGTTGAATCTGTTGATTTTATGGAAGATTAAGTTTGTATGATTTACCGCCACCCTCTCATCTTGTTAGCTTTGCATCTGTACTCAACATTTAGTATCAGATCATAACAATATAACACTGGAAGCCTTGCAGGCAGCTTGCTAGCAACTTTTGGGGAGGGCTCCACTCCTTCAATTGGGATCCCATGTGGCAAAAATGAACTCCACCCCGTTTAAAAAAATAAAATTATATATTTGAAATGAGATCCCATTTTAAAATGAAACAAGATCTTCTTTCATTTTAACATGGGATCCCATTTCATTTTAAAAGAGGATCCCATTTGGGGTTCTAGGCTCAGGATCCTGTTTGGTTTTTGGCTTGAGATCCTGTGCGTAGGCGGGATCCCGATTCGTCTCCTATTGACTCCGCCTGATTTGCACTTTTTGACTAAGGCTAAAAATTCCACATTAAGTGGACACAACTTCTTGCACTTACCCATATGTTGTGGTAGTATTATTGGCATTATTATTTTATTTAGAAGATTTTCCCTTATCATGTTTTAGGAATGGTTCCTTAAACATCACATATTCCTCATTGGAAGTGTGACCATCAACTTCTATGTTGCCTTTGTCAATGAGATCTTGTATAATTCTCTTCAATCTATGATGATTGCTAGTCTTATATTCTTTTCTCTTATGATACTCACAAAACTCATTATCATTCCACCATGCAAGTTTTACTTTTGGTTCATAAGGTGGATTGTCCGGTATTGTTATAAGCTCGTTTGCAACCAATTTCTTAATTATTGTCTCAATTGTCTCTCCCAATGGAGTATATTTTCTTTTAGGCTTTGATGACCTTTGAGCAATCACTTGATTATTGGAATTGGATGAGCTTTCTCTAGGGAAATTCATCTTTGGTTGTACCATACTTGCATCTACTACCTCATCATTAATGGTGTTCTTACTTTTGTGCCAAAAGTGGGGCTTGTCTTTCCCATTTGAGTCATCTTTGTTGTCTTTAAATAGCTTAATAGTACCTTGTTCAATAAGGACTTTTTCAACTGCCAATCCCTTTTCAATGACTTCCTTAATAGTAGACAAACAAGCTTTCCTCAATTCATATCCAATGTCCTTATTAACATTTTGAGTGAACATTTCAACCATTTGTTTTTATGGGATATCACAAGAGCATCGACTAGATAAAATTCTCCACTGTTGTAAGAATGATGCAAAGGACTCTCCATTTTTCTGCTTGGTATTGCACAAAGTAGGCACTGATATTTCAATGTCCTATGAGAAGTGTTGTATGAAAGCTTTTGCCAAATCACTCCATGACTTGATTCCTCGTAGAATTTGAGAACCATTCCATAGCTTGTACACCTAAAATTTATGGAAATAGTTGCATCAAATATGTTTTCTCTCTTGCTACCTCAATTCAAGCCATGAAAAATTCTCTTATATGTGCTTTAGGATCTCCTTTGCCTCTACACTTGTCAAATTTTGGTGCCCCAAAATGTGGAGGGAATGGAGGCATTGGTATGCTCTTGTCAAATGTGTAAGGAAATATGTCTTTCATTGTGTATTCTTGCTTTTGTGCATGTGCATATCTATCATCTAGTTTTGCAAATCCTTGATTTGTTATTGAAAGTCATTTCTAGGTGGTGTCTTATCTCTTTGAGTTAGTCCCATGCCTAAGCCACTAGACAAAGGAGGAGAGATGTAATGCATGTATGGATGATATTGATCATGGATGTGTTCATATGGAGGGGGAACATAATTATAGCTAGCATATGGACCACTTGTTATGGTTTTATACTAAGGAGCATTAGGTCTAGGTCGATTGTACATGTCATGACCATGAGGATAGGAGGTATCATAAGAATGATCTTGAATATTACCCCCAAATTGGAAAAGGGGTCTCCTTGTGTCATGATTTTGTATGGTCCCTTGGGTATAATTATATGCATTGGTATGATATTGGATGTTATCATGTGTATTAGTATTTCTTTTCCATGTGAGAGTATGACCATGGGGTTGTTCATGAGAGTTTTTAGCAAAATTGGTATGAGCATGAGTGTTTGTAACTTTTGGTTTTTGAAATAAAGATGATGGTGACTTAGGCATGAGACGTTCTCTCCTATTATGACCATTATGTCATATAGGATTTGTATTTACTTAATTCACTTGATTTGGATCATCCTCCAAAATTTGTGACTCATCAAAATCATGAGGCAATCTTGCTCCACTTTGTGCCATCACTTGAAACAAATATTGACAGTCTCTTCTCATGATTTACTCAACCATTGTATTGAACCTTGGATCTATTGTAGCCTCTTCAATGTCTGCGAAAGTGATGGATTCATTGTCATTGTCATTGTTGTTCTCATTTTTTGGTGGATTACTGTGATTCTCAAAGATTTGTGGGTTTTAAAATTCATCTCCATCAAACTCATCGGTACTCATGTTGAGAGATCTTAGAGCTTCCTTGACTTCTCTTCTAGACCTTTGTGAATGAGTTTCAACCATGAACTAAACCTTGGCTAAAATGAGAGATGAAAGGAAATCTGAAGACTATGGAGGACCAAGAAGGAATATGAGATGGAATGAATCTAGGGTTGTCTTGGAATGTTCAAGAATGTAGGTCCAAGATATGTGTGATCTAAAGTAAGGTGTGGCTTCCAAAGAGGTGGTAGATCTCTTGATGAGGTAAGTTGATCTTGACTAAAGAGAACCAAATGGAACCCAAGTTGATAGATCTGATGCGAGAACACCTAGTGATATACTGTAGTATGTTTTTAAAATATGATATTGACTACTAAACAACCTTTTGACTCAAGTTTGAAAGTGTGCATGAGGACTACACATGATGACTAAAAATGGCTAAAAATGTGTGACAAAGCCATGATAAGGATTGGTTGCTAAAAATGAAGCCCTAGGGGAAACTTCCTTAGAAGGTCTTTGATCTCAAGACAGATGCATTGTGAGTTCACAGATGCAGTATTAAACCACTTACACATTGTTTCATAGTTCATAGATGTGCTTTCCACTATTGATAATGTAAATTCAATTCAAAATACGGAAACACAATTCTGCCATTTACAGATGTGGTTTCTAAGCACAAACACTATTTAATCCAACATAGATGCAATTTTTGTTGTTTTGACAATATTTTCTAAGTCTGATGTGCAAATGCAAATATGCAATGGTGTTTTGCCTAGACGCAATTTTAAGTCTAAAAAATGTACAAACAAACACATACATGGCTAGAAAGATCAAATACACATTGATATAAAAAAGAAACACGTTTTTGACAGTTTTGCATACTTTTATCCAAATTTCCAATTGTTGAGTGTGACCATATCTTAAAATGTTGAATGTCTCGTGGCAAGAAAACATAGAAAACAAAAGGGAAAACTTTAAGAAACCCCCCTGTTGGACAAGGTGTAAAAACTTGGTGAAAGGTGTATAATTGCTGAGGAAAATATTAATTTTACTAGCAAAATTTTGCTATTTATGGAGAAAAAATAATAATCTCCATTAGCGAATCATTCATGATCGCTCAAAGTTTTTGAAAAATCCTGGTGAATTGTAATGTTTTTAAAACAAAAAAAAAAAATTTGCATGGGCGAATTGTAATGTTTTTAAAACTAGAAAAAATATTTACATTGGCAATTTCAACCTATTTTCAAACCATAAAAAAAAAATATTGGCAATTTCAACCTATTTTCAAACCATAAAAAAAAATATTGGCAATTTCAACCTATTTTCAAACCATAAAAAAATATATTGGTGATTTCATCCTATTTTCAAACCATTAAAAAAATATATTGGCAATTTCAACCTCTTTCCAAAATGTAAAAAAAATATATTGGCACCTCAGTAGTCTCTGTCAAGTCATTAAAACACGTGGCACATAGTCATCATCCCTCTGCTTGAAAGACTGCCCATTATAAAATCTTGCGACCTAGCAACAAGCCTTTACGACTCTATCTCTAGCTCACAAGCTAAAAATGCTAAGCCTTCATAACCTCGAGAGCTAACGACTAAGGGAAACTAAACCTCCACTCACTAATTCTCGACCTCAAAATGTTAAGTCCTCATCACCGCAATGACCTGGAGATAGTGGTAACTTTAACCCTTGTCGCGTACTTGCCAACATAAAACTGTTTATCTCTTAACCGCTAGTACTTCACTCGCAAGCTCATGGCTTGATCATGTCTTCAGACATTTAACCTCACAAGCTGGCGATAACCATAAAACTTAACCACAAACTATCTAGCCACTAGCTTGCGATCTAAAAATGCTAACATTAAAAAAACATGAGAGCTAGCAACAACAGTATGAAATGAGTTACTCGCTAACTCTCACGGCTATAATGCATGACATCAGACCAACTCGAGACCTCGCGACCAAAGTAATTTCATTAACAATCTCCAGCTCGCTAACATAAAACGCTAACACCCAAAAAGCTAGAGACCTCATGATATAAACCCAAACCAACTTGTCACCAGCTCACGACTTGATCACCTCTTCAGACATTTAACCTCGCAAGATGGCAATAACCATAAATTATCTACTCGCTATCTCGCAACCTAAAAATGATAATATTAAACAAACATGAGAGCTAGCGACAACTGTATGAAATGACTTACTTTCTAACTCTCATGGCTATAATGCATGACATTAGACCAACTCAAAACCTCATGACCAAAGCAATTTCACTAATAATAGCTAGCTCGCTAACATAAAATGCTAACACCCAAAAAGCTAGAGACCTCAAGATTTAAACCCAAAACAACTTGTCGCCAGCTCGTGGCTTGATCATGTCTTCAGACATTTAACCTCACAAGGTGGCGATAACCATAAAACTTAACCACAAATTGTCTAGTCACTAGCTCGTGACCTAAAAATGCTAACATTAAACAATTATGAGAGCTAGCGACAACTGTGGTGGCAAGATAATATGTATGAGGATTTTTTAAGGCTTGGATGTCGACTCATTCCTAAGGGACTAGTTTGAAGGTTTCTCCTGAGTCGAGGTTGATTAGACAAGCAAGGATGACAGTTTCAGAGGCATAAAAGGATTGGATAGCTTCTGAGTTAGAGATGGGAGATCACGTATTTCTCTAAGAAATTAGAGGTTGCTTGTTGTCAGGGATTCTGAAGTAGATATTGTAGAATCAAGGAGGAATAAAATTAGAACAAAATCATTCACATAAGATTAGCCTTAGTAGGATGCAGTGGATTTGATACGAATGGCTTCTAGAGTCCATAGCTGGTAGGGTGAGTTGAAAAGTACCAAAATGATGATTTTTCACGTGAATGATAGAATGAGCATCACCAAATGAAGTGTTAAAAATTTATAAATGCAATGGGGTGGTGACTTAATTGGTATAAGAGAAAAGAAACCTTTTTCATTTTCTGAGATTGGTTTTTTCCTCAGAAAGGAAGATGATGTTTGAGCAGGATCGTGCATGGAGTTGTTGTGTGCTCTATGATATCGGATGGGTTATTATTATTTTTTTTTTCCTGTATGAGTTTTTTTATTGTCAGAGGGGTTGTGACAGTGATAAGGATTTCCAGAGGGGGTGTGAAAGCCTTTTCTTATCAAGAAAGTCCACGCATGGCACATCCTCTACTTCTACTCTGCCACTGGATGGCAGTGGGTTCGAAGAAGGAGCCCGCAGAGGAATGATTAAAGAAGGATTTATTTGGGTGGGGAGTGGCAGCTAGTCATCTTTTTGATAGCATGGAAGCTATGACGCCTCCCCAACATATTATGTTTACCCTAAAGCTCCTCTTTCCACTTTCTCTAATCCTGGGCATGAAGGCTCGAGCTCCTCTTTCCACTTTCTCTGATCCTAGGCATGAACGTTGAAGTTCCTCCTCTATTTTAGGGGTGACTTTACTTCTTGCTAGGACCCAATATCCCTTCCGAGAAGGGAAACACTCTATTGGATAGAACATAACACCTCAGACTCCATCCGAAGGCATCAAAGGGATAATGGCATGGCTCAACTAGTTTTGCTTCTACCAATTTTCAATTGAAACTTTTGATTATGGGTGCTAGCGCATGGATAAAGAATATTTTTGTAACAGAATTGCATATGGCCTTTTAGGCCTAATTGCTGAGAGTAAATGTTCTATTGACATGTGTCTCTTGGCCTGAAGCTTGTTGCTCCCTTTTCTTCTATAAAAAGGGAAATCAAGGCCACTAGAAGGGTTCCTTTTTGGGGGGTCTCTTGAGGGTTCAAAAATTCGGGTGCCTTTGGGGTTCCTTTTTTGCTTCCAGTAGTGAGTCTAGGTGAAGGGAGAAAGTTGTATAGTCATTTACAGAGAAAATGAAAACCATTTAGTTTCAAGCTTTGTGCAAGTTCTTGAAGGAATTATATGTAAATTTATTTTGTGATAGAAGTAGTAATTTTATTCAATAGAAATAAAATTATGATCTATTTCTCTCCGGTGTATAATTCTATCATCTTTCAAATGAAAAGAATCAATAGTTTTGTCATTTGTTGCATTGTTTTGATTAAGTAAAAGCAGGTATTTGAAAGGTACCCAAATCTTGTACAAGCTAGGAGAACAGAACTGCAAGATAAAAGTGCCTGATCACTTCAAAAAGACAAAATGATCCCACCGAAAGGGATCAACTAACATAACATATCATTAAAAACTCAGAACAGACAGTGAAAGGAAAGCACAGAGATAGCAAAAAGATAGAACCTAGGACACCAACAGAGACCTAAATACTATTCATAATTTTCTCAGCATGAACAACCATTTGTTTCATGTTGTTCGCTGAGGTCTTCAGTTCCTCCAGCTCACGACCTTTGATGTCGCCCTTGATCTTTGTGTTAGCTCTAGTCCTCCTTTCATGACCCTTATTGTCTAGCTACTCTTTATCACCATCCTTCTCAACATTGTTCTCAAACCTGTTGATAAGGATGTTCATGTTGTCCACCGACGATTTGAGGATTTGGAAATTTTGGTCTACAATCTTCTTGACGTTGAGTTCCAACTTGTCAATTCTGCTGCCGAAGTCATTCATTTTATTTTCCATTTCCTTTCTATCTCCCATCTCATTGACCTTTTTTTCCATTGCTATGGTTTTTCCAACCATACATTCAATAGATTCTGCATTATGCAGAACGACAACCAATTCTTTAACATGTTCAGCCAGGGGCTTATCACCAACCGTAACTCTTGCAATAGCCTGCGTATCTATTTTTAAACTGTTGATATCCTTTACCATGGTAGCAATGGTCTCACAAGGCTTTAACAGTATCATTGTCACCACTGCCACTTATCCCCTTTATCCTCCTTTTGCAAACTTGTGGTATTCACAACCTCAATATTGCCCATCACCGGGTTACCCTCCCCTTCTTTATCCTAACCCTCAACCTTCTTGTTTTCTTCGGCCTCCTCCTCAGAATCAACCAAAATGTGGTTGATGTCTGAATTGTTACCCTTTTTAGTATTCTTCATCTGAGTCTTCTTTCCAATAGCTTTCCCTTTCTTTTTTTAACAAATTTTTTCTCAAAGGATTCGGTTTCAAAATCCGACATTTATGATTCCACAATAATCCTTCTCTTCTTGGCCCTATTCCTCCCTTTTTTGCTAGTTTCTTCCGATTCTCCCTTGGTCTCCGATTCAAAGTTAAATCCACTAGCTTCACTCTTTGTTGTCTCATCTCTTGCATTTTTGCCTTTAATAGGCTTTTTAATGCACTTCCCCTTAAGCATTTTATAAACCGAGACCATAAGCCCCTGGTGGAGGGCGTGGTCGCCTTTAGGGTCCTTCTGAACCTCCTTTATAGTATGATCCATTGAGCATGCTAGGTAATAGGGTAGGCTCACCTTTTCCCCATGATAGAAATGGTTGAGAAAAACAAAGTGATGCCCGTAGGCTCTAGTAAACCTACCATCTAAGGTAATGTATGCAGTAGAAGCGAATAAAACAAACCTTCATGGCCTGCAAATTCTCTTCGAAGCATGGTAGGAGTTGTCGATTTTAATCATCTTTCTCCTCTCTTCATCTATGATAGGAAACTTATTTGTTGCTATATCTGATATACCTCAATCCCTGTAAAATTTCATTCCCTCAGTAGTCATCCTTGTGGCCTCAGCAATGACCTCTTCATCAACATTCATCATTTGGGATCCGATAAGGATTTTTCCATTTTCCAGCTCTTGATGAAATAGCTAGTGATTGTGGGGTCTTTCCCACTTAACTTCTCCATGAAAACATTCAGACCCCCCTGCTGAAGGATATCCCAGACTTCTTTGTTCTTTCTCTAGTCAGAGTAGGAAGTAGGTTCGAATCTTTTCTTGTTACCTCCCATTTTTCTAGCACCTTCCTTGCAATTCCTTCTCTCAACTTGATAACCTCTCCTCTGGTTTTTGTGGGTATTCTGTAAGAATGCCCAGAATCCGTGCTAGATAATAATGATAAGACACCTATATAAATTCTCATTATCTTCGATAAAACCTTGCATCGAAAAAGGTGGAAGGGGCATTATAAATAATGATTAAAAGTACCACATTGCCTTGTCTGGCTTTGGTCCTCATTAAGCAGGGATTTCATTTCACTTGCAATCTCCATTTCACCATAACTAGTAATGATGTCTCCTGATTGGCAAGCCAGGTTGGCTGCCCAATCAGTGCAGGAGTTGGCCTCCCTATACACGTGTAAAAACACACATTTCAAATTCTTCGCTGATTTTCCTAGTTGCTTTAATAGAATTAATAATTGACCAATAAGGCGGGAATTTCATATTTAAACAATTGATTATGTTTAAAGAGTCTCCTTCACACCAAACTTTAGTGCATTTAGCTTCCTTGGCAAGGATCATCCCATGGTAAGCCGCCATGGCTTCGACAACATGATTAGTTTGATTTCCTATTGGAATACATTTTATGATTTTTCATATTCCCCATTCATCCCTTAGGACCACTCCACATCCTGCAACACCCGGGTTACCCTTTGAGGCCCCATCAAAATTGATTTTCATCCATCCCTTGGGCAAACTAATCCATTTCACACCCTCTCTAGGGTTGATCTGAAAGCACTCTTGACCCATTAATCTCCACTTTTTGTAGATAAATTGATCATCCTTATCTTGAGGATTATCAATACCACCTATCATATTCATATTTTCCACTATACTTCTTATTTTTTCAAACACAATTTTAGCCTTAGTAGTCTTTTCTCTGAAAGCTCTATCATTTCTCTCTTTCCATATGCCCCAACACATGTGAGGTAAAGCAATTTTCCATAATAAGGTTGTGGATTTATTTCTTGAAGGATGATGCCAAGAATTGAAAATCTCCTGAATCGACTCGGGGAAACCCCAACTGACTTTGAAGTGATCCAGACAACTTCCCTAGACATCGGTAGAGAAAGGGCAGTGAAAGAGCATATGATTTATAGTCTCCTCATTCTGCTTACAAAGAATACAAAAACTAGGTGTACTAATACCTCTTTTTCTGATATTCTCAGTAGTAAGAATTTTATCTTGAAGGGTTGTCCAGAAGAAAATGTTTATCCTAGGGGTGAGGCCTTTCACCCATGCTTTAGCCTAGCATGGGCTTTCCATGTTGTAGAACTATTGATGATACAGAGAAGCCACTGTAAAAGTACCACTAGCTGTGAATTTCCAAATTAAATGGTCTTCTTCGTCAACCCTCACCATAGAGTTCATGACTTTATTCAAACTACCCAAAGACTTGTCCACCTGAGATAAGTCCTTCCACTATCCATCTTTCTAGTAATCCTCCACCTTGGTTCCAAATCTTTCCTTACATTGGTTCTGAAATCTTCTCCACTCAAGGTTTTCATTCAAAGGGATCTCCAGAAGCCAAGGGTCATCCCAGAAATGGATAAGATTCCCTTTCCCCAATTTCCATTTTGCACCTTTGACAATTAAGTCTCTTGTTCTAGAGACATTTTTCCAAATATTGGATCCAATTGGGATAATCTCTGCTTTGAGGAAGCTTTGAAGTGTCAGACATTGAATTTTATATTTGTTATCCCATATCATTTTCCACTCTCCTTGATTTCTATATCCTCTCCAAATCTACTTGGCCATAAGGAACTCATTTATGTCTCTTATTCTTCTAAGGCCCAGACCTACTTTATTTATAGGCTTGAAGACTTTCTCCCATGCAATCAAGTTCATTCTCTTCTTCTCCTCAACCCCTGTCCATAAAAAAGTTCTCTGAATCTTTTCAATGGCCTCCGCATACTTAGCAGGAATCCTAAATAGACTGATGGTGTAGAGAGGAATACTTTGAAGAGTGGATTTCAGTAATTGAACCTTACCTGCTTGACTAAGAAGAGCACCCTTCTAGCCAGACAGCTTCTTGTGGAATTTATCCACCAAGGCTCCCCAAAAAGTATCCGGAGGATCATGGCATAAGGGAAACCCCAAGTAAGAAGTAGGCAGACTACCAATTTGACAACCCAGAATATTACTAATTTTAATCCTTCTTCTCTCTGGGGTATTGATAAAATAAACAAAGCTTTTAGACTAGTTTATAAGTTGACCAGTGGCATCTCCATAGTTATCCAAAGCAAAGAGTTTTTAGTGGTGAATATTCACCAATTGGCAAATTCTGCATGAATAGTGAGGGGCACAATCATGGTCAAATCACCTAGAATTTTGAAGAACAATGCAAATATTTGTAATCTGGTTTCGCCATTGACCACACACCATCAACATGCATGCCCGTAATATTCACTTGGAATCACTCAGACATGGGTATTAGATCCCCTCTGCTATTCGCTAGCAATAGTAAAATGACCATGTACCCAGGACCTAATTCTCCAATGGTAAATTAAATGTTCATTGCACGCGTCGGCCAAATTCGCCAATATCAATTAAAACATTATAAGCATTCGAGGACCCATTTCGCCTAGCTTAAATTAAATGTTCATTGCATGCCCGCGCAATTCACCAAAAATGCAATTAAATTAAATGTTTATTGGCAATTGCGACGCCCGGGCCCTGTGTAATTCGCCAAAAATACAATCATGGATTGCTATAAATACACTATTTCTTACACTCTTTCTTACAATTTGTTCATGTTTGATTAGTAAATTGGGAGCTCTCGAGTCTTGATTCGCATTCCACAAATTGAGTTGGAAAGTCAAAGTTCATTGTAGGGCAGAGGGCCAGAGTTACAATCCTGCAACCAGGCCCAGGCATTCATTCCTGATTCCTGATTCAGAGAATTGAGAAGGCATAAAGGTGAGTAATCATTTCTTCATACTTGATAGTATTAGTTTTAACTTTTAATTTGTAGTGAGAGGTCAAGACTCAAGATGTCATAGTTAGAAATGGGTGAGACTCCTTAGGGTGGTGAAGGGATTGGGATATAGAAGCCTCAGATAGTCGGACTGAGTCCATTTGGGATACAGAAGCCTCAGACAGTCGGACTAAGTCATTGAAGTGAATTAGCAGTCAGTTTATAGGTATTTATAATTATACTATAGTTCTTGAGTCATATTACAATTTCAATTTGCAAAATTGCAATACTATAGTTGTCATTGATGATTTTTGATATTGTATTCCTTGAATTTGTCAATCAGAAGTAGAATGGATGCTTATTTCATATTTTTAATTGTGAATTTGAATTATTACTAAACAATTGAATTATTAGTAAATTGGTATTTGGTTCCACATTATGTTGAACATGAAATGTAGCAACTTGTGTCACAAGATCCATAAAATTATTCATATTGCATAACTGTTACTGCTAGAACCTTTCTACTGTTCTACATTAAATGCTTAAAATGATGTTCATGGTGATTAGAGTTTTGTGTTTGTTTTTTGTCTTAGTTGGCTAGTAAACCGAAGTTGTCGTGCATTGAAAATCTGAGTTGTCCTCTCTTTATTTGTCCATGTCAATGTCAAGTGTGGTCAAACGGTTGGTCAGACATGTTTAATGTTTCATCTCTAACTCGCAAATAAATTTCATGTTTAACAATTTAAGTGGCGAGTTAGTGAGTGTTGGTTTGGGTTTAAATCGCGATGTCTCTAGTTTTTTGAGTGTTAGCATTTTATGTTAGCAAGGTGGAGATTGTTAATGAAATTGCTTTGGTTGTGAGGTCTTGAATTGGTTTGATGCCATACATTATAGCCGCGAGAGTTAGCGAGTAAGTACTAAGTCATTAATGGTCTATGTGCCACTTCTCTCACTTGTTTATGACGGTAATTAACATAAGACATCGATAAACAGTTTTTCAGATTTTATGTTTATCGCTAGCTCGCAGGTCCTTTATCATCAAGTCAGTTTCAGTCATGAGCTTGCGAGTACTGGGAGATTTTAGTTGTCGCTACCTCGCAAGATGTTTTGCACTCGACCATTTTATGTTGCGAGGTTGCGACTGGGTGTGATTTTATGTTGTCGTACGGTCGCGAGGTGTTCGTGGTTAAGTCATTTTAATTTGCGATCATGCGATGCAGTTGGCATCGTAGCTTAGTTGGTTTCATCGCTTGCTTGTAGGTTTTGAAGTTGTTTAGCATTTTAAGTTAAGATCAGGTGACAGGTAAGTTTTGATTTTATTTTGTGGTCATCGCATGCTCGCGGGTTTGTAAGTCTTAAGTCAAAAAGTGTTGCGAGCATGCAATGAAATAAGTTATTTTGTTAGATTTGTAGTGGTCGCCAGCTCGTAGGTAAAGAAAGAATATTACAAATGTTGTTGCGAGGTTGTGACTAAAGGGCTTGATGAAGATCAACGGCTATTGCTCACTCGCAAGATTCTTTGAGGATTTATAAAAGGGGTTGCGAGCTTGCGATTAAGAGGATTTGGTAGAATTGTCGCTAACTCACCAGTTCCTTTTCTAATTGTTATAACCAGTTGAGAGTGTGAGATTAAAGATGGGGATTGACACGTGGACTTGTTTGTCGGGTTCTGTAAAAGTTTGTGGTTAGGTTTAATGGTTATCGCTAGCTCGCAAAGTTAAATGTATGAAGACCTGATCAAGCCGTGAGCTTGCGAGTGAAGTGCTAGCGGTTAAGAGATAAACAGTTTTATGTTGGCGAGTATGTGACAAGGGTTAAAGTTACCACTATCTCCAAGTCACAGTGGTGATGAGGACTTAACATTTTGTGGTCGAGAATTGGCAAGTGCCGGTTCAGTTTCCCTCAGTCGCTAGATCTTGAGGTTACAAAGGCTTAGCATTTTTAGCTTGTGAGTTGGAGATAGAGTCGTAAGGGCTTGTCGCTAGGTCACGAGATTTTCTAATGGGCAGTCTTCCAGGCAGAGAGTTGACAATTGTGTGCCACATGTTTTAATTACTTAAAAGTTAATATCTTGAAATCGCCAATATTTTTTTTTTATGGTTTGAAAATAGCTTGAAATCGCCAATATTTTATTTCTATGGTTTGAAAATAGGTTGAAATCGCCAATAATTTTTTTTAATGGTTTGAAAATAGGTTGAAATCACCAATGCAAATATTTTTCTGGTTTTAAAAATATTACAATTCGCCCATGCAATTATTTTTTGGGTTTTAAAAACAGTACAATTCGCTAGGATTTTTCACAAACTTTGAGCGATCACGGCTAATTCGCCAATGGAGATTATTGTTTTTCTTCATAAACCGCAAAAATTCGCCAGTAAAATTATAATTTTCTTCAGAATTATACAACTTTCGCTAGGTTTTTACACCTTGTCCACGGGAGGGGTTTCTTAAAGTTTTCCCTGATCCAAAGCCTTTTTTAATCTTCTAGAATCCTTCACTGTAGCTTTCCCCATTATTATAGAGTCATCAACAAACTGTTGATGGGAACATATTTGATCCACTGAAGAAGGATTCAAACCACAAAACTCCCTTTTCTCAACCAGCTTTCCAATACATCTCCCCAGACATTCCACCATAATGATAAAGATAATCGGGGATAGAGGGTCCCCTTGCCTGAGACCTCTAGAAGCTTTAAAGAAAGGAGAAGGAGATCCATTCATTAAAATAGAGAAAGAGGTTGAAGAGACAAGTTGCCTGATAAGGCTAACACTTCTGGAGCTGAAGCCAAAAGTAGAGAGAACATCCATCATAAAATCCCAATCCACTCTATCATAGGCTTTAGAGAGGTCAAGCTTCAGAAAAAAACCTTCTTTTCTAGAGAAAGACAAAGAGTGGATATTTTCATGGATAGAGATGATTGAATCCAAAATTTGTCTACCCAGGACAAAATCGCTTTGCTGAGGCGAAATGATGGAGGGGAGAAACTTAAGAATTCTAGAGGTAAGAACCTTGGAGATTATCTTATAAAGAGAGTTGCATAGACTAATAGGTCGAAAGAGATCCATTGAGTCAGCCCCCATCTTTCTGGGGATAAGAGCAATAAAAGTACCATTAACTTCTTTGAAAATTTTTCTAGCACCAAAAAAGTCTTTCACAGCTCTGGTAACATCATCTCCAATAATATGCCAGTACATTTGAAAGAAGAACATGGGAAAGCCGTTCGGACCTGGGGCCTTGTTGCCCTCATAGGAGTTGACAGCTATCAGAATTTCATCATGGGAAGGGATGGCAGTCAGGTGAGCATTCTTATCATCCCCTAAAATGGTAGGTATACTGTCCAGGAGGTCCCTTTGGGCCTGTGTATCCAAATTCTAATCCTTAGCAAGTAAATTGGAGAAAAAGTCCATAGCAACCCTGCTCATGGGATCATCTTCTACAACACATCTCCCATTCACTTTAATCTAAACAATTCTGTTAATGGCCTTATGTCTTAAGGTGGACATATGGAAGTATTTAGTATTCCTATCCCCTTCCTTCAACCAGGCATTTCTTGATCTGTGTTTCCAGTAGGTTTCCTCTTTAGCTATAATATCATGATATCTCATAAGAATAGCATCTTCAGTATCTCTAGATGTATTAGTGTAACCATTATTCTGTATCTCATCCTGGATTTCCTTGAGCTCTAAGAGGGTTGTAGCTTTTGAGGTAAAGATATTCCCAAAGCATTCCTTATTCCACTTCTTAACATTATCTTTAACAATCTTCAACTTTTTGACCACTTTGTACATGGCATTTCCTTCAATACTGACCTGCCACCAGTCCTTAATCTTACTTTCCAGATCTGAGTGTCTAGTTCACATCTTTTCAAATCTATAAGGGAAATGTCTCCTTCTATTCTTTGCTTCAGCTGTAAAGGTTATTGGGTAATGATCTGATCCTGCCCTTATGTGAGAAGATAAAGAGTAGTCATGAAGGTTAAACCAATCTAAAGAAAGGAGAGCTCTATCAAGTCTAACCTGAATCAAATTCTCACCACTTCTTATATTAGTCCAAGTGTATTTGACTCCTTGTAGCTCCAAGTCATGAATGGAATTACTATTTATAAAATCTATCAAGTCAAATCTACTGTCCAAATTAGCTTGACTCCCTCCCTTTTTATCATTTTTCTTCAAGGGGGTGTTGAAATCTCCCATAATTATCCAGCTATCCTCAGCAAACCTGCTTCTTAACCTAATAAGATTTCTCCACATCTCACTTCTACCAGTCTTCGTGTTAGGAGCATATAAGTTAGTTAGGACCCAAGTGATGCCATTCTTAAGGTGCTTAAATCTAATGCAAGCCAAGTTATTGTCCTAAATCAACACCTCACCTTCTACATTGTTTTTGTTCCAGAAGGTAACAATTCCTCCTGATGCACCTTCTGAACTCCCTCTGCTGACTCCTCCATTTTTAAACATATTCAGGCTTTCAACTTTATCTTTTGCCATCTTAGTTTCTTGAATCAAAAAAATATCAGGATTTTTATCTCTAATCATACTTTTAACTAAATCATGTTTGTGAGGGCTGTTCAGTCCTCAAATATTCCAAGAGATGATTTTCATGGATTTTTAGAAATACCTGCCTCAAAGATGGTTCTTTGGGTACCATCTGCTATATTCCTACTTGTTTCCATTGATCTCTTTTTGGCATTTGAATGTCTTCCTCGAGAAGTGTGTTGCGCTCCCACATCCCCAAGCCTGCTTCTAGTGTTTCTAGTCAACGTACTATTGATGAGGTTATTGTTATTCTTTTTTTTTTGCTTGTTCTTTCTTTTGTCCTCTACTGCTTCTTCTTCCTCCTGCTTTGTTTCATTCTCCCCCAGCACCTTTTTGATGTCTTCCTCATCTCCCCATTTTGGATCTTGTTCTCCGAAAAGGCCAGCTTTACTTTTGCTGGGGAAGCTAATGAGATTTCCGATAGCCCTTGGCCCAGGATGTTATCAGGTTGGGCCTCCTAGAACCAGTCTAATTCTTTATCTAGATCTTGAGAGTTTGAAACAAGGTTAAAATTATCTCCTTCCTCTTTTTTATCTGTGGGATTTTTATCTCCTTTACTCTCACATTTATCTGAGACTAACTTTATCTTATCCTCTTCTAGTTCCTCTTTCTGAATGTTGTCTTTTTTTCCATGCTCTGAATCCTTATCACTCGGCTCCAACTCCTGATGATCTATTTTTATGCTATCTACTTTCTTTAGTTCATTTCCCACTTCACTGGTGAGTTCTTCCTCCATCCATCCAATCTGGGACTATTTCTCCTGATTTGGGTCATTGGACTCCAAGGCTTTTAGAGGCCTATCCACTTTTTTCCAAACCTTATTTTGGAGGTAGGATTTACCCTCGATACTTGGGCATTTTTTAGCCCAATGTCCAACTTTTTTACAATGAAATCAGGCAAAAGGGATTGTTTCATAAACAATATTCTGCTTCCACTTCCCCATTTTAGATTCTATCTCTATTCCCTCTAGCATGTTCGTGTTAGGTCCAACTCCAACACAAATCCTAGCATAAATCAGCCTTCTTCTAGATGTCGTGACTTGGTCAATTGTGATATCCCAGCTATATTCTCGACCATATAAATAAGCTCCCCATTTTGGATCTTGTTGCATTGTTATGGTGTATGTAATTTTTCATTTCATGCTTCGATCTAAGGGGTCAATTAAATACTTGAGTGGAATTACAAAGTGGTAGGGCTTATGCATGGATTTAGATAAGTAGTTCAGGTTGGGATTGCAGATGAGATATATTGTAAGGCAATATTGTCTTATATCTTATACTATTACATAAAATTATTTCACATTTTCACTTTACATCTTGTAACTTCAGGTACCCAATGGAGTAAGGCACTGATCAAAACTTTTAATTGTCTTTAAATATCAGTTTTGTTTTCAATTTCATTGACAAATCGCTATAATTTGTTGAATATCAGAATACATTTCTTTTCATGTTTGTTATTGTCTGTTCTACCCGTCTCATGCTTTGATTAGGTTGAGGATCACTGGAGGACTTTTCATCCTTGAGCATTCTCCCCATCATTGAGCCCGTATATGAGGTCATCTGCTTTGTTTCAGTGAATATTTGAGTGTGGTGGAGAGATCATAAAATTCGCTAAAGGGATCACCCTCCCGGGTTGTGCCAGGGCCCAAAGTGTAGAAGGATTTGTAGAATCCTTGTCAATTGGTCCAAGTTCTTGAGGATTTTAATAGTTCGAGTTGGCTTCTCCATAGATATTTGAAGAATCAGCTTGGTTTCTGCCTCTTGTAGTGTAAACCCATTTGGGAACCAATAATTGGAAAGTGACTTCTTTTGTGACATCTCCATATTGATGCAAGTATCATGGTATAGTAGACTATATATGTGATCTCTTATTGAGACAATGATCATATAAAAAAGAAAAAATTCTCATCCATGATGAATCAACCATTTATCTATCGGGTAAATTGTGATATCCCAGCTATAGTCTTGACCATATTGCTTAGGAAAGGAATTGGAAAAAGTCATGATTTTGTTGGGCAAGCTTTTATTTAGAGAGGAATTTTAAGTTCTTTTTTAAATAGCAATAGGTAGTGTGGATGATACCCTAATGATTCCATACCCAGAAGATTATGGTGATAAGGGATAAAATGTGCGAAAGAGGCCCATTCTAGAGGTTAAAGATGAATTTAAATTTGCAGAAAGGCTTCCTATTATGCCCAGGAATGTGGAACTTCTGTTAGTCTAGAATCATATTAAGGATGCACCTCATTGTAATTGGTGGGTGGATTACTTAAGGGAAGAGGGTTTTGAGGTCCCAGAAAACTTGTCAAACATATCGATGGATAAGATACAAGAAATCTTGAATGTTAACAGAGGAATGTATATATATATATACACACACACACATATAATGGTAAGGATATAAAGGCTTAGATACATGTTGATTATAGGTATGAGGAAATGCCAACTTTATGGAGGAGGGAAAACATGTACATGATATAACACCTCCATATATATTACATAAACATCCATGGCATATAAAATCATAAGAGTATTAAGAATGAAAGGGTCAAACACCACAATAGATAGGAATACAACATAATTAGTAAAACATGCATGCAACTCAATTAAAGGGAATATCTTTTGAGGATCCAATTCCATGATAGATGTTGTAGACAAAGAAGTAAGAACACAGTCTAAGGTTGGGTAGGTAAGAAAAAATATATACAACACAATTAAATCCCAAACCCTAAACAATATGTAATAATGAAATACAAATGAGGGTAGATCCAAACTCTAATCAAATCTAATATAAAAGAATGCAATCATAAAATCAGATCTCAAAAAAATCACACTTTCATAATCAAAGGAAAACAAGAAAACACATTCACCCACAATGAATCAACTATTATAATTGGAAGGTCACTTCTTTTGTGACATCTCCATATTGATGCAAGTATCATGGTATAAGATACTATATAAGTGATCTCTTATTGAGACAATGATCATATAAACAAGCAAAAAGTCTCATCCATAATGAATCAACTATTATATCAATTGAAGGATCACTTCTATTGTGACATCTCCCTATTTTTATTACTTATGGAGGTTGTACTTATTCACAACTCACTGATTTGACACAAAGGAGATAAATAAGCTGAAAATCATATTTGTGTTGATATTATATAATCACTTCCATCATACAATGTTCAGAGATTCAAAATTTGCAACTCAAAGACTCGAAGAACACTATTCAGACTTCTATATTTCTCTATAAAATTATAAATAGCTACAGAATACTCATGTTACCATGTATCTTTCCTATCAATGACCGAGACCTATGACTCAATAAACCTGGACTTTACAAAATTTCTCAGCCCCTTTCTAAGTGATCATGGTATTCCTTTTATAACCAAGGAATACAAACAAGCTACCAATCACTAAGGAAACTGGAAACTAGAGCAGAATCTGAAACTCTGACTTGGCAGCTTTGTTTATGGGTATTCAGGATAATGTCTTTAACTCAATGAAGGTCATCTGTAGTTGTCACAGCGAAATCAAGATGCCTTTTCAAACACTTATCCTCCCTTTTAGTATCGCTCAGGTGCAAGGCCATTCTACTCTGCAGAACAGACAAAAACAAAATAATCATTCAAATTTTAGTTTGGGCCCTTTTGCCCTTGTTCATAATTATTTCCTATCTAGCTACTTCTTTATCTGTAGGCCAAAAAAACTTCTTAACCTCCTCTAACTATCCAACGACCTCATTCTACTGAGCATCAGTTATAGCCCATGCATCAATAACAAACTTTAAAAAATCCACCTTTGGCTTGTATAGTGCGTCCAACACTTCATTAAAACCAAGAATATCCATGTCATTGCCTAGGTGGAGTAAAGTCTCTGTAGTTTCTACTATCATCTCCAATTCATATTTCCAAACATCCAATTGCTTCAGATTTCCCTCTTTGTCATATATGGCAGGAATGAAAACACTATATCCATCAATGAATTTCTGTAGTTTCCCTTTATTAGTTGGTCCTTTCCCTTGAAAAATGAAAACAAAGAGTTCAAAGTGCCTACAATATCCTTGGTATCAGTTATTTTCTCTGGTAGGTCATCCCTGTAAAATATAGCAACTTCCAATTTATCCATTAATATGTTCCTTCCTGACCACACATTGAATAATGGTTCCAAAAATGAGATGGTAGAAAAAAACACATGACCAGCTTCCTTCAGAGAAATGTGAAAGTTATGAACATCTTTAATTTGACCTTTTAACATATCAATTCTATGTTGGAGAACCTCCAACAAAGAAAAAACCCCTTTCTCATTTATGGTTTCCTCCAACATCTCTATCCTCCCAGCATACTCCTCAAGTTGAATCTTGATTTGGTCAGGAAATGCTACCTCAATCGAAACAAGAACAAACTCCCCAGGTACATTGGTGGCAGCATCCACCATCTCTGCAGTATGGCCATGTGATCTACTCTGCATATTGGCTAATTTTTCAGTCAGCTCCTTGATTTGATCCTCCATCTCTGCACTCTTCATTATCTCTTCTTCATACTTCTTTGCAATTACAACTAGCTCCTTATATGTTTCAACATTTCTTTTATGCAAGTAAACTATTTTAGCTTTATTCATATAGGAGACATGTCTCATTAAATCTGCAATTTCACTATCCCCAGTGTCTTGTAGATTCCAAATTAATCTATCTCCCCTTCTCTCCCCTTGAATATTCATGAGATGGGGCTTCTATGTGGCAGGGGCAAGTGACTAGATTACAAGTCTCTTGGATTTGGCATCAAATCTTGATCCTCTTATAAAATCACCTACATCAACCTCTAATATGAAAAGAGGATCCAATTGCCTTTTGATTTGATCAATAATGAAGGTGGAGTGAATGTCCCACCTAGGCAACAACAACATTCCACTATTTTCTACAAGGAATCTTGCTTGTTCCACCGTTAAATCCTCACTGTCAGGATCATACACCTGGAGGTCTTGAACAATTTGTTCATTTTTCTCTTTACCTCCCTCTCCCAAATCCAATTCTTTTCTCAATTCATTCTGCTTAATTTTGATTAGGAAACTTTTGAACTCATTTGTTTTTATGAAAGAACCATCTTCTACAAAAGAATTTGATGGCATAATCCTTTCATCCATATGAGTAGCTAGATGTAAATCCACTTCTCCCACTTCTTCTTCAGCTGGCTTCTCCCTAAGCCTCTGTCTAATAGCTTGAAAGCATTTACCTTTCTCAACAACTACTTCCTTACTAGGGTCCTTTCTTACCAATGCTCCCCATTGCTCAACCTTCTATCTTTTCACAGATGGTTCCCTCACAGATTCCACCTCATAACCACTCTTAACAATGTCAACATCCATTACCAACTGATCAATAGGCGTATTGCCTTGAGAGGACAATTCATCCTCTGGTTCTTGTGGCTCCTTTTTTCCTGATATTTGAGCCATTAAGTCCTCATAAGAATTGAGCATCTTCTCCATTCTTTCCAAATAACACTCTTGATGATAAAAACCAACGAAAGTGGGGTCACTCTCTTTGAATTCTTGTTCTAACCTCATCAAATTACCCCATTTCCTTCTTCTTTGTTGCACAACTATCCTTTCTATCAAATTCCCGACTACATCCTTTTCATCAAGAAGCTCATGATGTTTCACTTGTGCCCAAGCTGTCATTCTCTTTAGTGCAAGTTTCATAAACTTCTTAGGGTCACAAAGCCTAGAATAAGCAGTTACCATTCTGTATTGTTTTAACCAATTATTAATTTCATCTAAGGCTCTTTTGCCAATGGTAAAGTCAGGAACTACCTATAACCTAGGCAGAAAAGTGCCCTTTCAATAAATATTATTTATCAACTAAAGTGAGCTACCAAATAAATTCAATTATGGCTAATCTCATTGGAACAAATTTTGGTAAAATGTGTGGGGGTTGAGGACACCCATATACCCTCATGACAATAAAATTATCAAAGAAATAAAAATACCCCTAGTTATGAGTAATGGGCCAATTACAGACAAACTGTTGTGGCCTCACAAGCCTCCTCACACCTAGGATAAGTCTTTCGTTCTTTGTTCCTAACATATATGTGATAGGTAAAACAATCCAATTTTGAAATATAAGGAAAAGAGGAATTGTAAGTGCTACTATTTCCAACCTATGTCCACTTTTGTACTGGCATAGGCATGCCGAACTCCACTCTTTCCAATACCAATTCTTTGTTTATCTTTTCTGCATTGTAGTACAAAATCAAGTGCAGGAATATGGAATAGTGTTTGAAATTAATGACAGAAGCATTCTTCTGGATGTCCACCAAGGCGTCACGGATGTGCTGCACCAAATATCTCACATATTCATAATCTGTATTGACTTCTAGGTGCTGGATGTTCATTGCCATCATTAGAAGCTCAGCTGGCACCGTACTGCTCCCATCCATCCCCAACACCTTACATAATCCATAAAATGTGCACTTCATATAGAAATAGAAAGTACTCAAATCAAACGGCTCCTCCACATTGTCAGGAATTGGAATCAGAGATCGACTGCCAGACCTAGGCATGTATCAGAGAATTGCGTGCTTCTTCAGAATATTCTTATGATTCTCATAATCCTACTTTTCTCTATCTAGGTCTATATCCTTGCAAATTACATGAGATATCTAGAAAGCTTCAACAAAACTAGCCCTATTAATGGTAACTAGGGTGGATTTATCCTTCTTTCAAATTACCCTAGTTATAGGGCAATATTCCTTCACCAACTCTCTAACCAGGTCTAGATCCATGTATACATCAGGCACAACTAGTTTAGCCATGTTCAAGTCCCAAGGATTAGACATGGGCACTCCCTTTACCCTGCTGTTCTAGAAGTACGAAAAATAGATAAGCGCCAAAAATATTAGGGGTCTCTGGGTTTCTACACTAGTTGCATGTGTCTTTCCAGGCATACTCATTCATGTACAACCCATAAGATGTCCTTGGCAATAATTCAATAAATTCTTCTGAATATTTCATCTCTCTGGTTGATTTACTCCCCGACACTTGAGAACTATTGCTACTCATCACTTTACTCATCTTCTTAAAGAAAATAACTCCAAATTCTGCACAATTACAACTATACTAGAGAACTTGACACCTTCACAACCCTAGGGCCTACAACTTGCAGTTGCAGAGAGAAAGATACCACTCACACCGTCAACACTCGAACCAAGGCTCATAAATCATTGTGAGTGTGTAAAATCCTTAACACAATCCTCCCTTTATAATTTTTTGGCCTTGAAATAACTAGTCATCATCTCGATCATTAATGCTCATGCATTCGATCATTAAAAATATAAAACTGCAAACTAGGCTACTAGCTGTAAAAATAATAACGTCATAATGAGTTGTATGCAAAATTTAAAAAACTCTTAGAATTAAATTTCACTTTAGTATTTACTCAGAAAAAGGCACCAAAACAATCCACATGTCAATTTGTCATTTGTCCCGACACTTTGTTTCCATACACCTCAGCAGTCCCTGTCAAGTCATTAAAATATGTGACACACAATTGTCAGCCTTCTGCTTGAAAGACTGCCAATTATAAAATATTGCGACCTAGCGACAAGCCGTTACGACTCTATCTCTATCTCACAAGCTGAAAATGCTAATCCTTCATAACCTTGAGAGCTAGCGACTAAGGGCAATTGAACCACCACTCGCCAATTCTCGACCTAAAAATGTTAAGTCCTCGTCACTGTAAGGACCTAGAGATAGTGGTAACTTTAACCCTTGTCGCATACTTTCCAACATAAAACTATTTATCTCTTAAATGCTAGCACTTTACTTGCAAGCTCGTGGCTTGATCACGTCTTCAGACATTTAACCTCGCGAGCTAGCGATAACCACAAACTGTCTAGTCGCTAGCTCATGACATAAAAATGCTAACATTAAAAAAACATGAGAGATAGCGAGAACTATATGAAATGAGTTACTCTCTAACTCTTACGACTTTAATGCATGACATAAGACCAACTCGAGACCTCGCGACCAAAGCAATTTCATTAACAATCTCCAACTCGCTAACATAAAATGCTAGCACCCAAAAAGCTAGAGGCCTCACGATGTAAACCCAAACCAACTTTTCGCCATCTTGCAGCTTGATCACCTCTTCAGACATTTAACCTCACAAGCTGGTGATAACCATAAAACTTAACCACAAACTATCTAGCCACTAGCTTGCGATCTAAAAATGCTAACATTAAACAAACATGAGAGCTAGCGACAACTGTATGAAATGACTTACTCGCTAACTCTCACAACTATAATGCATGACATCAGACCAAATCAAGACCTCGCGACCAAAGCAATTTCATTAACAATATCCAGCTTGCCAACAAAAAAATCTAACACCCAAAAAGCTAGAGACCTCGCGATTCGAACCCAAACCAACACTCGCTAACTTGCCACTTAAAATGTTAAACATGAAATTGATCCGTGAGTTAGAGATGAAACATAAAAAATGTCTGACTGATCATTTGACCACCCTTGGCGTTGACATGGACAAATAAAGAGAGCACAACTCATATTTTCAACGTATGACAACTAGCCAACGAACGCAAAAAACAAACACAAAAACCTAATCACCATGAACATGACCAGAACTCGGGAAAAGACACTTCCATAAAACCAAAGGATAAACCCACAACATGAATCGAAGCTCGACATGACTTAGCCAAAAAAATTGCAATCCTAACAGGTGTGACCCTTGAAGTCAGAAAGACTTTGTTTGGTCTTCCTGATATGAATGGTATTGGGGATTTTTGAATTTGGACAATTTGAAGAAGGGAATATATCATATTTTAAGATGAAAAATTATGATCATAGAGGACATTTTGAGCCTTGGAGTTGGCATTTTGGAAAAATGGAAAAAATGTTGTTCTAATGTCATGTTAAGGATTTGTTGTAGAAAGGTTCTAATAGTTATGCAATATAAATAATTTTATAGATATTGTGACACAAATTGTTGCATTTCATGTTAAGAATAATGTGGAACCAATTTACCAAAGATAATATATATTCAAGAATCAAACTTCATGCATAACTAAATATATTCTCTTAGCTTTGATCGTCAATACTCAATTTCTTAAACTAGAACTAAAATATATAGTAATAGTCAACATGTAGTTACAAACAACTATTAGAAACTAAATTCTAATTGTTTACTAATAATTCAAATTCACAATTAAAAATATGAAATAAGTATATGTTCTAATTGACAATTTCAAGGAATACTATATAAAAAATCATCAACAACAACTATAGTTTTGTTACTTGTAAATTGTAATAACTAATATGACTCAAGAAGTGTAGTATAAATACCTAAAAACTGACTACTTATTCACTTTAGTGACTCAGTCTAGAATGAGGGACTCTGAGGCTTCTACATCCCAAATGGACTCAAGACCCTGAACCTGACTAGTACTAACAAGTCCATCTTTAGTTTGAGTTGGGTATTCAAAAATTTCTTTGTCTTCAATTTCATGTTGACTCTGAGATCGATCATTTCTCTCAACACTAGTAGTAGCATGACCAACTTTTGAAGTGTTGCACAACCCTTGTCTTTCGCGCATAGAATTTTAGACTGTTAGTGCCCTATCATAAAGAAAATATCTGACATTATACTGAGTTAAAAATAACCTCAAGTAAGTTTCCAATTTTTTGTCTAGTTTGTTTCTGATCTTTGATTTCAAAAGCTCTAATACACTAAAAACTCTCTCATCTTTCACCAACCCCAATATCATTGTTTGACATAAATCAACAAGTTTGAAATATTTTGGTATTGAAGTATGCAATACTTTACTCTGATCTATCCTTTTCCAAAGTCTTGTTATTGATCTAGGTTCAAATAGATTCTCGAAGTTTTCCAACTACTGTTTCATATGCAATGCAAAGCATTTACATTGTTTTTTAAGATGATCTGAATTTAAAATTTCTTCTATTGGTTGTCCATTGCAATGTGCATCTTTTGAAAATGTCAATATCAATTGCTCTAGGTTTTTATGAAACACCTTTGCATCATTTGGATTATCTCCAAATGAATGCCAAAATTGAGGATACACACAACCCATGGCTTCAAGTATTTCTTCTTGAGGGAATCTTTCACGAATCTCAGTTGAAAGTTCGTATGCAATAGACTTCAAATTATCACTAACAGATTTAACAATTTTGTCAAAATCTTCCTTTTTAACTGGTAGTGCTCTGCCTCACTTGCCTGTCTTAGATTGGTACATTGGTATTTGAAATCCTTTTACAAAGACACATAACTCATTTTTTGCATTGAAATGTAAAAAATTTTCAGCATGATTCAAATCTGTAATTATTTGCCATCTAAAAAAATTTGGGCTTCACCCTATTAGATCTGAATATAGACCATCCAGGGCCAAGCATGTCATTTTACATAGAGTGCTATACTCATTGATATATATAGTTCTATCTTCAGCTTTCTTAACAAGTTTATTCATTGAATCCAGCATGGGTAGACGACTAGCTAAAGTTAACAGAGTCTCTATATCACATAGCTTATGTAAGAGATCAGGAGCTTTGTCTATTGTGAGGCATTGCTCATACATTAGTTCGATCAAGGATTGATATTTTGTTAGAACTTGTTCCGCTGGTTCATGCAAGGAGATCCATTTGGTCTTAACATCCCTGAGAAGCTTGTTTCCTGCTATTACTCCCTTAGCAAAAATCTGAAATTCTACAAAATGTTTAGGACTTTGGTAGAAGTATGAGTGGAGGTCGTGGACCAGATCTTCAACTTTTGACACTGTAGGGAAATTGCTTACAATTCTATATGCTAAATTCATTCGATGGGCCATGTCATGAATGCAAAGCATGTATGGTGCAACACTAGTTTGTAATCTTGCGTAAAGACTGGTCCTTTGACCTTGCATTACTACAGCTCCATCGGCTCCAACACACACCAACTTCTTGGAAATTGTCGAGTCATCCATTCCAACAATTTCATTCAAAGCTTTCTTAACTTTCAAATATAATTTTTTTGTTGTTGAATTGCCCCTCATTTTACGAACATAGAGTAGATGAGCTTGGTGGATGTGTTCTTTTACGGTATACACATGCATACAGACCCAAGCATTGTTATCTATAGCAGTAACTTCATCTATGGATAATGATGAATTTTGACACTTTTACACTCTCCTGTAAATTTTTCTTTTCCATCTCAATGAGATAGTTTTCCATTTCCCATCCAACATTTATTGACCAATGTGACATAGGATAGTGAGGAACATTCAAAAAAAAGAATAAATTACTATATTCTAGGAAATCTTTCATAGGATGCCTTCTCGACAGAATATGAAAAATAACACTCATCTAAATAGTCTTTGCCAGGTTTGCATCTTTCACTGCATGTTCAAGCCCATCCTTGATTCTATTTCCACTATTACCAATCAGTGTCATTGTGTGGTTATGCTCTTCATATTTTGTGACATACTTAAAGTGAAGACATTCTTCCTTTGATTTCCATCTTACTACTCGTGTTTCCTTTCCGTCTATGATCTGTTTTTCATAAAACTTACCAATATGCTTTTCTATGGTGTCAAGCTTTAGCTGCAACTTCTTCTCTCTTTTAGTTTTCCAGCTACAAATCTTACACCTGCATTCTGTTGGTTGTTCATCAGTGTTTGGGACTAGTTTAATGAATGGGTACTTTGCTACCCAATCAAGCTTAAAGCTCGTAGTCATTTCCCACTCCGGCCCCATTTTTACTTTTCTTTTTCTTTTCTTCCTACCAACATCATCTTCAGTGCTAGCATTTTCATCCAAGTGAATTATCTCATTGTGGGTATCTGTTACAACATCTTCTCTCGTGCTAGTATTGTCATCCTCATTTGATGCATTTCACTCAATGACAATCCCACCTTGTGGTGGTGGTGAGCTACTGTGAATGGCTTCTGCAACTACAAAAGTTGATGGACCAGGCACTTTGCCAATTCCAAAGTAAGACTTTATGGTAGTATCTCTAAGTTTTGGGCATTTTGATGGCCTCCCAATTCCTTCACTGCCCTGGTGAGTCTTACCCTTGTCCGGCCTCTCAATCCCTTCATGGCCCTGAGGAGTCTTACCCTTGTCTGGCCTCTCAGTCCCTTCACCACCCTGAGGAGTCTTACCCTTGTCTAGCCTCCCAATCCCTTCACCGCCCTAAGGAGTCTCACCCTTGTCTAACATCTCAATCCCTTCACCACCCTGAGGAGTCTCACCATTGTCTGACATCTTGACCCCTCACTATGAATTAAAACTAATATTATGAAGTATGAAGAAATGATTACTCACCTTTACGCTTTCTCAATTCACTGAATCAGGAATGCCTGGGCCCGTGTTGTAGGATTGCAACTTTGGCCCTCCACCCTACAATCAACTTCAAGGTTCCAACTCAAATTGCACAATGCGAATCAAGAGCTCCCAAATTTACCAATCAAACACAAACAAATTGTAAGGAAGATTGTTTCAAACTTTCAATTGTATTTATATCAATCCATGATTCCATTTTTGGTGAATTTCGCGGGCTTTTCAAAATGCATCTTATTGGCCCTCCGATTTGTATGTAGGTGTCATACTCTATATGCATTGGAAATTTGGAATTTTGTGAAATGGGTCCTGAAATGCTTATAATATTTTATTGGCCCTCTGATTTGTATGTAGGTGTCATACTCTATATGCGTTGGAATTTGGAAAAATGGGTCCTTGAATGTTTATAATGTTTTAATTGTTATTGGTGAATTGGGTCTCATTATGCTTAACGTAAAATTTAACAATTGACGAAATGGCTCAACGCGTGCAATGAATATTTAATTAACCATTGACGAAATAGGTCTTGGGTACAATGTCGTGTTACTATTTCTAGCGAATAAGGGAGGTGATCTAATACCCACGTCTGAGTGACTCCAGGTGAATATAACAGGCATCCACATGAAATGGTATGTGGTCAATGGCGAATTTGAAATACATTGGACTGTTAACACCGAAATTCTGGGTGATTTGGCCACCGTGTTTTCCAATACTATTCGCCAATTCCAGGAAAATGGAATCGCAAAATTTGCCAAAAGGCAATGATTAGCCACTAAAAAACACTCTGACAACCAATGAAGACACAATGTCTAAAGGTTTCTTTGTCAAAGTTTGAGCACAATGTGTATGTTCAAAAGATTTCCACTAGTATAACACAAATCAAAGACACTTGAAAATATGCACAACCTAGGCCAAAAAGAGGAAACCATTCGATGAGGCCCACACATCAATAGAATACCTCAAACAAGTGGACAGATAGAGATTCTAGTACTGCCAGACCCCCCACCATGAAAATTCTCGAGCATTCTAGATCTCTTACCTTGAAGATCTAAATATCTTTTAATCAAGAGATTATTGTCTCATCTTGAATGGGTACATGAAGGGTATCTATGGGGTACGATCCGCACACCCTAAACCATCAAATGTAAGGATTTTAGGCTACTAAAACAAAAGGTATCTAGTGGGGAAACTTCAAGAGTACCCAGTGTCTACCCATGTGGTGGAAGCTCATTTAATAACCCATTCCTAGTCCTTAAGAGGATTTTTATGCATCTCACACAAGTGTGGATACTGAGGGAAAACCGTCAGTGCAAATACATGTCACAAGGTTTTTGTGGCTTTCGCCTAATGTTTTAATTTATATAGTGGGCTGAAGAAGTATTGCTTGGGTCATTCCCTCTCACTTGGCCTTATGGGCTTCTCGAGACGTAGGCCCTTCTACCTAAACAAATAAAGTAATAACATTTTCTTTTACACGCATGGTCCAATGGAAGGCGAGGGGAGAGGATACTTTTGTTATCACTTTACGGTTAAACATAAAGTGTGCAAAACACACAAGACACTTCAAACAAGTCCTTTAACCCCAAAATGATGTGAGCCGTAATTAGACTAAGAATTGAAATGCAAAGACACACACCAAGATTACCCCTGCAACAAAATAATTAGTAGTTTTAATAATCTCCCCCACCTGCAAGTGCACTTGTTAGGTAAATTTTAGAAAATCCAAATTAAATGTAAAAGGTGGGTATTTCAAAATAAGGTTTAGATAGCTACACCACTTCATTAGTCCAAACAAGGGGTTAGGACAAATCCAAATTTGAAAACCCTAAAATGAAAAGACAAAAAACTAAAAAATTTAAAATGCAAAACACAAATGCACTTATACCTGCGATAGATGTGATGTTGGCAAATGTACACTCCAATGAGAAATTGTAGGTGATTGAAGGTATTGTCACTGATGGCAACCTTACAATCATGTGATACTGGCAAGCAGACATAGGCACCGACACCGGCAGACTCTACACCGGCATACAAATCATCGACACCGAAAAGGAAGATTACCGACACCCTGGCCGACACGAATTTTGTGTATTAATATTTTGTAATTAATTGTATAATATTTTGTATGCCGAATTGGCAGATTTTAATATGGCTCATATAAGTATGAGATTATTGTAGATCATTTAATATGTGAAGTATGAAAAGATATTAGCAGACCTAATGTGCGAATTATTGGGATAAAGGTTTATGTATATTGCAGAGCTTAAACCGGTACTAAATCTAGCATAGTAGATGCTGATCTGAAGTAGTACAAGACATTGGATTTGTATAATCCATTTTTGTAAGTCAGTGTGACTTCTTTTGTAACTAAGCAGTGAACTCTAGGCACTTGGCCTTCCTGCATGTGTAGGCCCCTATTGTAAACAGTAATATTCTCTTATTGGCCAGTAAGCGAATATTGTGGGTCACAAATCCCACCAAGGTTTTTCCCACACCGGGTTTCCTCGTGAAAAATACTATGTTATGGTGTGTCTCTTATGTTGTGGTTGTTATTCCTATTTGTTGCATTATTTTTGGTGTATCGGTACACAGTTGTGATTTGATTTTCATGTTATAATTCAAGTAAATTCTTATACCGGTTAGATACTAATTCACCCTCCCCCCCCCTCTCAGTATCCTTGGGAATCCTAACAATTGGTATCAAAGCCTGGTCCTCCATTTTCAAAAGCCTAATAGCTTGAGGAAGATCTTGACACCGGTAGAGATGAAAAATTTAAGGAAGCAATTGGAAACAACTCTTTCAGACTATGATGCAGAAAAGGTGAAAAATATCAAACTTGAAGATGATCTGAAGGCTGCACAGGATATCATTCAAGGACTTCAAGAAAACCTCACTATTGCAAGGAATAAGAGAAGAGAACTTTGTGAAAAGATGCAGAAAGATGATGATGAAAAGGAAACTCTTAATGATCTGGTGAACAAACTGAGACAGAAAATAGTACAATAAAAAATGAGATGCAAGATATGACTATGAGATTTTGTAAATAAATTGAAGATAGAAAGAAGAATGAAGATGACTTGGTAAGAAGACTGAATGATGCTGGAAATGAAAACACAAGACTTAGTAATGAAAATGATATGTTGAAGATAGATTTGATGCATACACAAAATGACACAAATGAACTCATGAGACAGAAAGGAATCTTGGAGAGAGAACTGGCTGTTGCAAATCAACACAAAGAAAAATTCAAGAAAAGTTCAAAAGAACTTGATGACATGCTGAAAAATCAGAAACCAAGTGGTGATACAAATGGCCTTGGCTTTGAAGTTGATGAAAGCTCTGGTACTGCAAACAATCATGATCGTAGTAAACTAGTAAGATAACCTAATGCATACAAATTTAATGGGAAATGCTTTAATTGTAACAAGTATGGTCATAGAGAAAATTAGTGTAGATCTAGAAGTTATCACAACACTAATATACTCCACCGACAGGAGACTCTTCATCTAACTAAAGGAAAATCATTTGGGGGCTTAGAAATAAATTGAAAAACATGCTATTATACCCTCAGTTGATGGTAAGAAGTTGAATTACTTCTATACCAGCAGATGAGTTATGTTGTGACTTAACTGACAAGCATGAACTGTGGTAGTTGGAGAAAATAACATTATAAAGCAAGTGTTTTGGCTTCTTTTTCATTCACCGAGCATTCAAACCTTTGAGAGTGAAAAAATTCTCAAGCGAAGGCATCCTTAGCGGAAAAGTGAAGTAGTTCATCTAAGCACTCATCCTAAAGGGAGATTGAGGTATTTATAACTATGGATTCCTCATCCACACTTTAATTTATTGCAAACCCTATTGTGATTGAGGTTATCAAATGCCCTAGACCCATATTCAAACTTATTCCTGAAATAGCGAAGAAGGATGATACCATAGGTCCATTCTCAAAAATACCTAAGGGAGTAGTTTATGCAGAGGATCCTAGAATATACATACATTGTCATATAGAGGAATTAGGAGATGATGAAATCAAGAACATATATAGGACAATGATTTGTGATGCAGATGGTAATGTCAAACTAGAACACAAGGTAGTTGAAACCCTAGGTTTTGTGGATATTCTTAGCATTCCTGATTTTTCTGAAGATGTGATAAGAATAGTTCTAAGACGAGTCCATGGTGAATTCTTTTGGTTGGATTCCATCCATAAGATCACCAAGGAAGCAGTTAGGGCAGTAACAGGGTTACCTTCCACCAGTAGCAGGCCTAATAGAACAAAAAGGGTCTCAAATGACACAATGATGGACCTAACCAATGCAACATTTGACAAAAGGTCTCTAAGGGTAAAAGATGTGAAGGACATCAATGTCAGTTTTGTTAGTATGATTTTAGGCTACAAAGCCACACATGCAAATAGGTTAAACTCGGTTTCTAGCCTATGTATTAAAAGTGCATATGACATGGTTAATGATAATGCTAGAATAGATGTATGTGAATGGCTCAAAGATAAATTAATAGACAATCTGAAGAAGATCAAAGGAGATAAGAAAGGAACCTTTAGATTTGGAAATTTGCTTGTATGCTTGATGCTGAACATTACTAAGCAAGTAGGAAAGCAATTATTAGATTTATTAAACAACATGGGAGAAGACAAAGAGAAAAACATAAATGAACATTTGCAAGCACTAAAGGCTCAAATGAAGACTAGAATAAGGCTATCATAGAAAATTGTAGACAAATATCAAAAGGAAATATGTTTTGTCATTAAGAAAGATGAAATTTGGATGGAGGTAGTTGTCCCTAGAATTGTCTGGGTAACGGAAATGGGATATGAAACAGATGACAACTTCATTGAAACTTATGCAAAAGTCCTCCTTGAAGCACCAAAGGAACCCTCTGTGAAAATCTTTGGCAATGCAAAAACAATTGAAAGTGGAATTCAGTCTAGGAAAAGAGTTAAGAAAGTTGAACAAACACTGAGAGAGGGAACTAGACAAGCTAAAGCAATTAAGAAAGATGTATTAAAACAAACTGGTATAAAGGAAAGTGAGTTGGAAGGACCTCAACCGGAAGCTCATCTTTCACCGGTTGGAAGTTCTTCTGAGAGTGATATACCGACGATATTCAAAAGGGTAGAAAGGAAAAGAAAACCCTCACCAACACCCTCACCTACACCCAGGAAAACAAGACAAAAGCAACAGGTAGTTAGGCCTCCAGTTAAGAAGATGACTCCAAAGAAAAAGAAGGTAAAACAAGATATAGCTCCACTAGACAAACTCCTTAATGAAATAATAGAAGATGGAAAGGTGAAAAACATTAGCAAACTATATAACACACTTTCTGCTGATGACAAAGAAAGCATAGAAAATAGTGTAATTTTACAAGAAATTTTTGATGGAAATTGTTGATGAGATACCCAATGATTTGTAGAGAAGACTAGAAGCCAAAAGGGTAGCTATTGTTGAGCTAGATAAGAAAATAAAAATTGAAAAATTACTTGCAGTACATCCTGTAAACTCACCTGATGAAATATATCAATTAATCAGTGAGGCTAATTGGACAGTGTTTTCAACCGCTCACCGACATGTAGCACTAATGGCAGGTAGAGTAAATGAAGTTTCTGAAGAAACAACAAATGCATGGGATATATTCTTTGTTGAAAAAAAAAAAAGGAAGAACTCAAAAGACCTAAGACAATCAGGGTATACCAAAAGGACAAGGATAAGGGAAAAGGTAAGGTAGGTGGACCTCCAAGCCTTAAGATAACTGATAATGTACCCCCACCTCCTTTTGATACTCCACCGACACATATGACTAACAATCAACTGGCTTCAAAGAGTATAGAGACTCCTCTAGAGGATACAAATCCCGAGTCAGAGATTTTGTATATTATGAATATAGACACCCAAGAGGTGAATATTGTGGTAGATAAAGAAACCACTGAGAATAAGAAGGAAGATGTGGCTATTGAGCCACCGGATGCAGATGTGTTGGTGTAAATAAATATTCATTTAGGATATTATTACACTTTACTTAAGTTAACTTAGGATAATGCATCTCTATGTAGTTTGGATTTGAGACACTTAGGGAAGTGTGCACATAGGGATAGAGCTTGTAGGAGAAATTCCACCTTTTGTGGTCTTATTTTGCTGTTACACTCCACATTCGGTGGGTCATCCACCTCTTGTGGAATATTATATTATTTCTCCTACCTACCCTTAGTATTTCTTACCCACCCTTGTTTCTCATTGAGCCACATGTCATATTTGTGTGCTCATACATCATGGCCTTGCCTATATAAGCAGACCTCTATTCATTGTATTGGTTAATCCAGTTGATCATTTTGCATATTGATGAGAATACAATTTGTTCTTGTCATTCTATTGTCTCTTTTATGCTTTTCATTGTGCCCTTGATCTTGGCAAAATCCTACATGGTATCAGAGCTATTGGGGCTTCATTGATTGGTTTTTGGAAACATCGTGGAAGGCTTCTATTTTCGGATTTGGGGATCTTCATTTTTTGGGGGCGTCATACAGCGATTTGGACATCACCGTTGAACCTGGGAGGCCGTTTCCATAAATTTTGACTATAAAGTCGACCTATTTTGGTGAGAAATTTTTTTTCCCCATTTTGGCTATTATTCTACGGATTTCGAAATTTTTTTATTAATTTTTTCGGAAAAAAATTTCATTTTTTGAAAAAAAAAAAAATTAAAAAAAAATAAATAAAAAAAAAATTAAAAAAAAAAAAAATTTTTTTTTTGGGCACTGTGTTTTGGGGGTCTGTAGACCCCCCCGTACCTGCGTGTCGCAGGGCTGTACTCTGTCGTTTGTCGGAACCGACTCGCGCCGCGCGTACTTGTACCCGCCATCGCCGCCCAGGTTTCCTCTCGCCGGTGCCCTGGTTCACCACAGCCCGCACTGCCGCTGCCCTCCGGAGCCCGTTGCCGCTGCTCGCCGCCAGTCTCCGCCCTCCGTGCCGCCAGTCTCCGCCTTCCACAAGTCCCCGCCGGTCGCTACCTCTTCTCTGGCGACCATCTACCACACGTCACCGGCGAAAATTTTTCGGCGACCGCCCAGCCTCCGACCCCACCACGTGGCTCTCACACAGTCGTCCATACAACACATCACCTACTACGCAGAGCCCCCAGGTCATCGTGCACGTCAGCAAATCCGTACGGTACGACCTGCATAGTCATCTACCCAGTCAGCAGTCCGTACAGTACAGACGCCCAGTCAGCAGGAAGGCGAAGTTTTTGTGATAGTCATACGGCCGTCAAATTTAACATAGTGACTTGCTGACATCAGTGCCACATCAGCATTTTTTGAAATTTTTTTGACCCCTCTCCATTGGGCTTTTCAGTTTTGCAGTCCAACTTTGAAAGGCCATATCTTGCTCATTTTTGCTCATTTTTTGGTGCAATTTTTTTGAAATGGGCTAAAATTTCATGATCTTAATAGTGGTGTGGTTATTTTCTGATTTTGGTGCATAGGTTTTTCAGAATTTTTGGATTCTCTCAGCTGTACCTGTCCAATCCTCAATTCTACAACTTCAAAGGCCTCATTTGAGCTCATACGACCTCCTTTTCAGGTGCCGTTTTTTTTTAAAGTGCTTATTTTTTTGTCTACTTTCATAATATATGATCAGATTTTAGAGATTTTGAGTGGAAATTGTACTTTCAGATATTGGTCTTTTTTGCCCTATTAGGTACTTGTAAATTGCTTGGATCTTAGTTAGATCTCTTGCATTATCAGTTTGAGACTCTTTTGGCCTTATTGAGGCAGTTGTAAAATTGTAAATCAGAAGTCCACTTTGCCATTTTTTGCAAGTGGCCCATTGTATACGCACTACTTATAAAGTGCCAAATCATCACATTTTGGGGGGGGGGGGGTTCTTTGATTGAGTGAATTTGGGGGGGTGTCTTGTGTGATTGTGCCTCTCTTTGTGCTCTTTCCATTTTTGTTGTAATGAGTCCTAATAAATTTCCACCTTTAACTCCACATAATTATGCATCATGGAAAATTAAAGTATGGAGTAAATTAATGGAAAAGGGTCTCACACACTACATAGATGGAACAATAATAGCACCACCTGATCCTAAGGCTGATCCAAATGCTCAATTAGAATGGCTCACAAAGAATTGCATGGCTCTTGGAACCTTACGCAAGTATGTATCAGATGACCTCATTTTTCACATTGAGAAGTGTAAAACAATTAAAGAGGCTTGAGATATGTTTCAGAAATTGTATGGACAAGTTGATGAAATCAGAGGCTATCAAATTGACAATGAGCTCACCAACTTGGATCCCAAGAGTTTTGATACAATCCAAGATTATGTCACCAAGGCAAATGAGCTAAGAGCAAAGCTTAAGGATTGTGGAATTGACAAAAAGGATGCTCAATTGATATTCAACTTGTTGGATAAGCTTGCACCAGAATATGCAACATTTGTGTCTAGCTTCCAAACTCATCGTTTGACAGTGGGGAGTTCTTATGTTATGCCTTCATTTGATGCTTTCACAGAAATGTTGATATTGGAACAAACTAAGTTGTTGAACATGGGGTTTCTCAAGTCTTCAAAGTCCAAGGCTTTGGTAGCAAATCAAGGAAATCAAGGAAGTCAAGACAAAGATTCCAACAAGAAGAAGAAGCACTCTAAGTCTAAGCCACACTAGGAAAAAGGACAATCATCCTCTCCATCACAAGGCGATTTTTCATCCTCTTCCAAGAAGGAGACACCACCTAAGAAGGATAAACCAACTTGTGCATATTGCAAGAAGTATGGTCATGATGAGCATTGATGCCACACAAAGCAAGTTGATGAGTTAACCAATCTTCTTAAGAAAAACAACATCAACTTGCCATTTGCCTACACAAAGAAGGATTCATCTCCTTCCTCTTCCTCACAGTCTAAGGGAAAAGGGCAAGCATTTGTGGCTACAATAGGTTCTTCACAGCAATGGATACTTGACTCGGGTGCCTCATATCACATGGGTTCTACAAAGGAGCAGTTTTCTTCATTGGAGCCATCTAAGGTACCTCACATTTACATAGGTGATGATACACAAGTAGAGGTTGAAGGGAAAGGTTCAGTTGACATGGATGATGGAACATTTGAGAATGTTCTCTATGTTCCTAACTTGTCTACCAACCTTCTCTCCATCTACCAAATCACTCACTATGGGAATGGGAAAAAGGTTGAGTTTACACTAGATTCAGTTGTGGTAAAGGAACTTGATGATGATGCCTTGGTAGTAGTGGGACAAGTCAATGACAACTCAAGGCTTTATTCATTCTCCCATTTTGTGCCAAGTTCACCTTCTAGGGCCTTGCTTACTCATTCAAATTCAGAAAGTAAGCTATGGCATGAGCGGTTTGGTCACCTCAACTACTGCTATCTTTAGCAGCTAAGCACTAAAGACATGGTCACAGGTCTACCTCGAATCAGTTTTTTAGAGGGTGTATGTTCAGGTTGTTCCTTGGGCAAGCACCCCGAAGAGAAGTTTGATAAAGGGAAAACTTGGAGAGCTTTGGAAGTTCTTCAACTTGTTCACAACGATGTAGCAGGTCCATTTCCAGCACCTTCATTTAGTAAGGCCCATTATGTTCTTACCTTCATTGATGACTACTCCCACTTCACTTGGGTCTACTTTCTCATTCATAAGAGTGAAGTATTTGATAGATTTCAGGACTTCAAGACTCGTGTGGAGAAGCAATCAGGGAAAGTGGTCAAGATTCTTCACATAGATAATGGAAGGGAATATGTGAACAAGAGACTTGAGGATTTTTGTACATTTGAGGGGATTGATCTTCAGCATTCTGTAGCATACACTCCACAGTAGAACAAGGTTGTAGAATGCAAGAATAGAACTCTCAAAGAAATGGCTAGTTGTATGATACATGCACGATCTCTTGATCTCACCTTTTGGGCAGAGGCTATCAGTTGTGCCACACACATCCAGAATCGGGTTCCTCACAAAGCTTTGCAAGGTATTACTCCTTTTGAAGCTTGAGCTGGTAGGAAACCAATTGTGAGACATTTCAGAGTCTTTGGGTGTCCCGCATGGGCTTGCATACCTCCGCAGAAATGCAAGGCATTGGAACCTCAGAGTCAGCCTTGCATATTTGTTGGATATCCTGAGGGTGTTAAGGCATACAAATTGTGGATCTAGAGACACATGAGGTATTCATTGAGAGGAGTGTTCACTTTGAGGAAAGCTCTCTGACCTTAGCCTCTCTACCTCCTCCATCTTCCTCCATTATGGATAGTGATGTTAGTGATTCAGATGATGAGACTCCTTCAACTCTGACTCGCAGGGTTACACCTCCGCAGGGTCCACTTGCAGTTGAAGAGCCTCATTCTCCACCTCCACCTAGACCTCGTTGGGCTCGACAGACACTTGAGTCTGTGGATTCTCTTGTTGGGGATCCTTCAGATACATGGAGAACTCGATCACAACATCAGGATCTTCCACATGCATTCATTGCTACCACTTCCGATCCACAGACATTTAGGGAAGCATCAGGGGTTCTTGAGTGGGACCAAGCTATGGAGGAAGAGTATAGTTCCTTGATGAGGAACAACACATGGGATTTAGTCCATCTCCCTAAGGGGAGAAAGATGGTTCAATGTAAGTGGATCTATCGGACCAAGTTTGTAGTGGATGGTAGTGTGGACAAGTATAAGGCTCAGCTTGTTGCGAAATTTTTCTCGCAGGTTGCAGGTGTTGACTATACTAAGACCTTTGCACCCGTAGCCAAGATGAACTCCATTCATTTGACACTTGCTATTGTTGCAGCTCATGGTTGGGCTGTACATCAGATGGATGTGAAGAGTGCTTTTCTTCATGGTGATCTTGATGAGGAGATTTATATGGAGCAACCACAGGGTTTCATCCAGGATACTTCCTTGGTTTGCAGACTAAGGAAATCTCTCTATGGCCTTAAGCAGGCCCCCAGGGCTTGGTACGCCAAGATGGATTCCTTTCTTCTCTCCGCAGGTTTCACCAGGTGTCATTCCGATCCGAATGTCTACATTTTGTGATAGGATGACTCTCACTTGATACTTGTGCTCTATGTTGATGACTTGATCATTACAGGGAGTACTTCATCCATCATTAGCAAGGTCAAATTTGCTTTGCATGACAGATTTTCTATGACTGACTTGGGTCTTTTGCACTACTTTCTAGGGATAGAGATTTCACAGTCACCTTCCAGGATTACACTATTGCAGCCCAAGTATGCTCTTGATCTACTTGCACACTTTCATATGGCTGATTGTAAGCCTGCCCCGACTCCCTTTCTTTCAGGAGTCAAGCTTGAGGCTCCTTGTTCTTCTCCACCAGTTGATGCCACTTTGTATCGTCAGCTTGTGGGTAGTCTCATCTACTTGACTCATACACGCCTTGATATTTCATTTGCAGTTGGCATGGTTTCCCGCTTCATACAAGAACCACATGAGCTTCATTGGAAAGCCGCCAAACGCATCCTTCATTACATATAGGGTACACATCACTATGGGATTCACTATGCAATAGGCACAAAACTTTGCTTGGTTAGTTACACAGACTCCGATTGGGCTGGCGATCTAGTTGATCGTAAGTCTACCTCTGGTTACAGTTTTCACCTTGGTTCAGGCCCCATTTGTTGGCAGAGCAAGAAGCAACATGCAATTGCTCTCTCTTCAACTGAGGCTGAGTATCGAGGTGCTGTTAACGCAGCGACTGAGACCATTTGGCTCCAGTAGATTCTCACAGAGTTTGGTTTCACCACTCCACGACCGACAGTTCTACATTGCAACAATTAGAGTGCTATTGCAATCTTGAAGAACCTGGTCCAACACTAGCGGACCAAGCATATTGAGATTCATATGCACTATATCCGAGAGCTCATCCAGGAGCAGGTCATTGATTTGTAGTATTGTCCTACAGCAGAGCAGGTTGCTGACATATTCACCAAACCTTTTATCGAGAGTAAGTTCCAGAAGTTGTGAGCTCTCTTGGGGGTGTGAGATGTGTCATTAGGGGGGGTCAGCTGACTTCTCCTTCCTCTCTTATGGGGGGGACTTTTTCCTCTTTGAGGTTTTGTCCTTCTTCTTTGAGAGTCTTTTGTACATTCATCTCTCTTTTGGGGGGGAGTTTTTTCCCACTGGGTTTTCTCCCTTTCTCTGTTTGTGAGAGATTGCATTGCATAGTTTTTCTTGCATTTGCATATTGTACATGGGTACCTATCATGGCCTAGTAACCGGGACCCATCTTGCATTGCTGACTTGAGTCTTCATTCCCCTAAGTTACACTTAAGGGGGGGTGTTGGTGTAAATAAATATTCATTTAGGATATTATTACACTTTACTTAAGTTAACTTAGGATAATGCATCTCTTCTTAGTTTGGATTTGAGACACTTAGGGAAGTGTGCACATAGGGATAGAGCTTGTAGGAGAAATTCCACCTTTTGTGGTCTTATTTTGCTGTTACACTCCACATTCGGTGGGTCATCCACCTCTTGTGGAATATTATATTATTTCTCCTACCTACCCTTAGTATTTCTTACCTACCCTTGTTTCTCATTGAGCCACATGTCATATTTGTGTGCTCATACATCCATATAGCCTTGCCTATATAAGCAGGCCTCTATTCATTGTATTGGTTAATCCAGTTGATCATTTTGCATATTGATGAGAATATAGTTTGTTCTTGTCATTCTATTGTCTCTTTTATGCTTTTCATTGTGCCCTTGATCTTGGCAAAATCCTACAAGATGTTGAGGTTAAGACTGTAAATATAAGCACAGAAAAACCTACAGAGACAGAGGAATCGGCAAAGGACACCACTGGGAAACCATCAGAAGCACCGGTAGATAAAACTGAGGAACAATCAGAAAAAATAGCAATGGAGAGTGCAGAGGTGCATACTGAGAAACTGACAATGCATACTAAAACCTCATTAGAGAAACTGACAGTTGAGAGCACAGAGAAACCCGCTAAGGAATAGACCAAGAAACAGGAACACAAACAGGTTGATATACAGGTTCAAACTGAAACAATGCCACCAGAAATAGCTGAAAAGACAAAAACTTTGCTAGTAGAGATGCAAACACAGACTGACCTACTAGAGGTCGAAACAAGCAAGGTTATTACTACAACCGACAAGAGGGAAATTGTGAAAACAGTTGGGGAGACATCCGGTACTTCAATGTCAGAATTTTGGCCTACAAATGTGACAGAGGTCTTACTAAACTCAATAAATAAAATCACAGAGTGTAATGCACAAGCCTATAAGGCTATTGATGACACAATTCCTATTCTCAAATTGATAGCACCAAAGTGTATTGTGGATAATAAAGATTCTTTAGGTCAACTAGACACATTTTCTAAATTCATCACCGGCAACATTTTGACAATTGATCAAATAAATGAAGATACATTTAAAGAGAGAATGAATAAAGAAAAAGAAAAATTCTTTGAGCAAATAGTAAAGAAGAATAAGGAGAAAATAGAAACCTTATTACCGGCACTAGGAGAAATAATTTTGGATTTCAAGAAACTATACAGGGATACATGCAAAACTGACATCTTGACAGAGGACATAGATTTAGAGATCAGCAAAACACAAAATGAGATTAACAATATTGCTGACAATCTAATAGGCACATCATGTTAGGGTTTTAAGCAGATCCGAAGCAAATATGAACTAACAATTATATGCAGATTTAAATACAAAACATAAAGGAATAAAAAAGGACACAAATAACATAGAGATTTAACGTGGTTCACCCAGAATGGGTTACATCCACCATACACAGTCGTCCAATCTTTCTTATTATCTAGCAAAAATAGTACATCAACCTCACAATGCCTTAAGCATCCTAGCCACTTATAACACGCGTTTTTAGGGCAACAAACAGAGTCGGCCTTTTTAGGGTTTTATTACAATGTCAGTTTTCATCAACAAAAAACATCCAAAAAAAATTCCTATGAGGATACGTGCTGAGTGTATAGTACTTTGCTGATTCACCCCCCCTCTCAGTATCCTTGGGAATCCTAACATGTGAGAGCATAGATAAGAGATGCATAAAGGACCTATAACCTACAGAACCACCAGAAAACATAGACACAAAAAGAAGTGATAGAAACACAAAAATAGATATCTTAGACACAAATCTTGGAAGCTTGCAAAAATCAATTCTAAAACACAAACACAACAAAATATGATGCAGACATGACAAAATGATACATGGATGTGTCAAAAAATAAAAACACATAAATATGAATCTCAAACGCAAAAAGAACAAACATAGATGTAAAACCTAAATCTTGCAAAAAAATAGAAAATGGATCAGAAATGTAGATGCAAAAAAATAATTTGTAGACGCAATTTTGCCTATAATTGTCACTGATCTGACCTGCAACTTGACAAAAGAGACTAGAACTACAAAAGATGTTATATATTAAGGATCAAGAGTCCCATCAGGCCTGCCAAAATATATATGGTGAAAAATGATGATAAAACCTATTGCAAAACCATAAAGACCCAACCACAAGCAAACCCTTGTTCTATAATAAAGAATTCACCATACACCAATGAAGAAACCTAAGAACATGCAAATAAAAAACTAAGATAATAATACCATTCACATGCCAAGTAGGCTTTGATCTCCATTGTTTCCTATCTTGATTGATATTTTTTCTATATGATTGATCCCATATTTTATATGTATGCACAAGAGCTCAACAAAGAACAAATTGTGGTTGTGAAGTCGCTTGATCGCTTGATGGCTTGATAAACGCATTAGTTAGTTAGGGTTGTGAAAGGATGAAAGTATCCTCTTATATAGAGAACACCTTAGAAATGGAGGGATAAGATTGAGAGGTGAAATGATAAATGGTCAGCTAGGATTAAAGGGTAGTTAAGGAAAATAATAAAATAGGAAGGGGGTAGCTAGAGGAAAATTAATAGATAAATGGCAAGTGTCATGGAGGGCAAAAAAGCTAATGAATTAATTAAATAAGTAAAGATCTATTTAATTAATATAGGAAGTGAGACCAATTAAATAAATAAAATATTTATTTAATTTAGGGAAAGGACAATTTAATTAAATAAAAATATTTATTTAAATAGGGAAAGGCTAGAAAATGATAAGTGAATTTATTAAATAAATAAATAATCTATTTAATTAATAGTTCAGGGTTAGGATAAAATAACTAAGTTAATAAAATATTTATTTAATTAGGACAAGACAACTTTAGGTGTCTACAATGTGGATTCAAACTAGGTAGGTGGTGCTGATAGCAAAAGATCCACCAATGCTTATGTGTTTAGTTTATTTGGTAGTGCAATTAGTTGGATGAGTAAGTAATGGGCTATGGTTTCTTTGTCCACTACTAAAGTAGAGTATATCCAGTAGCTACTCATGCTTGTAGAGAAGTCATTTGGCTTAAGAGATCGTGTTCAAATATTGAAATAAAATAAGGTGCAATAACAATTTATTGTGACAGAGTGTGATTTGCCTAGCTAAGGACTCAACATTTCATACCCAAACCAAAAACGTTGATGTTTTGTATCATTTTGTCATAGATATGGTCAAGGATGGCAAGGTGAACCTAGTTAAGGTTGAAACATTGATGAATATTGTAAATTCTTTAATTAAGGTTATGACAATAGATGAGTTCATATGGTGTTTAGATTCTATGGGCCTCATGGCCCCTATCAATTAAGTTGTACTATGTAGAAACTATATTTTCTCTTGCAAGGTCACTAGTACATTCGCACTAATACATTTGGCCTAAAATTCTGAAGGAGGTTTCTGATGGAGAAGGTATATTGTGATCAAATTTGATTTTTTTTTGAAAAAATGCAAGATTTCATCGGAATTCTGATGATAATACAACATTTGGTTTCGATGGAGAAGGAATTGGCAGTGACATTTGTGTTTTTTTAGAAAAAGTGCCCGTGTTCGTCGAAATTCTGACGACCGTGTGCATTTAAAAAAAAAAGACCAAGTCATTTCATAAATCCTGCCTCTTCGTCCCGTCGACCTCTGCCATTACAAATTCCCACATCTTCGTCCCACTTCTGCCATTACAAAATCCCACCTCTGCAGTGAACCTATGGGTTTAATCATGGCGGGGAAGATCATTGGTGTGAAACCAGCCGGTTCTGCACCTCAGGCTGGAAGTGGAGGGAGTACAATTCGGTTCTGTGCTTTCCCAACGAATGGGAATTATTGACCTAAAGAAGAAAGAAGAGCCACACTCAAAATAACCTGAATTCATGGACACTCACTATCAAATCTCCATCCTTCTTCGCTGGCTTCAACCACAACTATTCGTGTAAGCGTCCCTTCCTAGTCGAGCGAACGAATGCCTACCTAAAGGCCCTCCCAAGGTATCTTATTTCATTGTCTCAGGGCATATTAGGGGATCACAATGGGGATCACAATAGGGAACATGCAGGTAGGGGCCATCCCCTGATGAACACAAAGGAGGGAGGTAGACATAGGTTCCCTATGGGTTTAATCGTTGCAGGATGTAGGAATGGTTTAATCATTGTAGGAAAAAGGTAGGGTATAATCAACAAATTCATTGTTATACATATTCAAATATTTAGATTTAACATTTATTATAGATTTATCAGATTAATTTCCAATAGCAGAGATGGTGAGAGGTTTTTGTAATATGATATGATCGATTTAAAAGAAGAATTTCTTACAAGACCTAAACCGTTGAACAATCCTACAATCATGTATTAATTAAACACTGCATTTTAAATAATGAACAATATAGTTAGCCTGAAACATATTAACACTACTTTCCATATTTAAAATATATCCTAATTAAGGAGAGGGATGACCTAAACCTGCATGATCGAGTGCCATTATGTAAAATATATCCTAATTATGGATGCTGGTATATATGGTTGTGACAGAAAATCCCTGCTACAGAATCGTGAGAGCACTATGTAGTGATCGAGTGCTATTTTTTGTTGGTGTTTTGGAAGGGAGCATAAGTGTACCATTAGGAAGGTGGTATAAAATGGAAGCTGAGAGGTATAAGGTTATGAGGTGTGGGTTAGGATAAGATAGGGAGGTAAGTGATGAAGGATGTAATGGTGAAAGAGTAAGTTAGGATATGTTAGGGGCTTGGAAGGTAGGAAAGTGAATGGGGGGAGATAAAAGGACATGAAGGATGGAATGGGGTTAGGTAGGTGAAGTAAAAGTAAGTGTGTATGAGGTTAAGGTTTAGGATAGGATGTAGGAAAGTGGAGGAGGTTAAGATAGGGGATATGAAAGGTAGATGGAAGGTAATAATGATAGGAAGTGAGGTAAAGGTTATGAGGTGTGGGTTAGAAAATAGGGTGTAGGAAATGGAAGGAAGGGTCATATCACTTTGAGAGTTACCACCAAGATGAGTAGCCCGAGTATGGACCTCAAATCTTACAAGCCATAAGGATCCACTTGTAGTAGAGGAGCATATACTTGCATCTTGGGAGCTTATTAGGTGTTCGCCTTGAATTTGGGAAATACACATAGAGGAGATAGAATATTGATCAATACAAATTACCTAGCCTCATCATGCATAAATACAAGAGGTATAGACTATAGCAAGCACATATCATGAGCCAAAGGATCATATTCGAGAGTTGCTTCATCTCCAATCCTCTACATTTTTAAGATCACAAATGGGGTTGAGGATAAGTCTTGGTTACTTAGCTTGGACTTATGCTTTGGGTTGCATCTATATGTGAGCAACCTAAAGGCATAATTTTCAATGAAATTTTTGAGAGGACTTGATTCCACCTTGTGGTACTAGGACGATAAAATGCACCAACTCACATTGGAAACCCTCTCCAAATACCATTTTGGAGTGCTTCAAAGTGTGTTCTATTTCAAAATATTTTTGATAGAGATGCAAACATGAGTTTCACAATTTACATAATAAGGTTTCATAGTGGCTCAACATGAGAGTTAGTTTTTGGAGTTCTTGTAGTTTGTAGATTACATTCAAGACAAGTTACTTGTCAATTATTTCATTAAGGGTGGAAATCCCAAAATTTCAGTTTTCCTACACATGCCAATCCAAATGACTTTAGGGTTGCTATGGAAAAGTCTCTTATGGAAAAGGAGGTACATGGGAGGACACAAGAGGCATGAGAGAAGTTTGTAACCTTGATGAAGGGACTAAAGTTTCCATAGGCCTCCCCATCCTTCAAAGGATAATTTAGACTTACAATATGATTTGCAAAGAAAAACCCAATAGTATCAATATTAGGGACAAGGGTCTAGAGCATAGTAGGGGCCATAGGGTAGTCAGATTTGACCATCATCAACACAAGGATATTTTAGGTATGAGAGACTATAGGGATATCAAGCTAGGCCTTCTATGACTCAACAAACTTTTAGGCACTAGTACATTCGGGTCAAAATTTTGACGGCAAATCGTCGGGAGTCCGACGCATTTTTGTCGCACTACCGACAAAAAAAGCCGTCGAAAAATTTTCGTCGGAAGTTCCGACTATCCTTGTGGTCATTGCAATTCCAACATCAGCCCCATCCTTTTCGATGGCTGCCATTGATACTCATACCCAGAGAGAATACCATCTCAATCTCGGGCTACCGTCGAAATTCCAACATCAAAGCGTAAAAATTCCGATAGAGGAGTGTCGTCGGATGCATAGAATCCTCGTCGGAACTCTCCTGGAGGCCATCGTAATTTGAACCCATTGGCATTGGAATTATGACAGTCCCCAGGAGAGCTACGACGAGGATGCTGTGCATTAGACGAAACTCCTTTGTCAAAATTTTTACGCTTTGATGTCAGAATTTCGACGGTAGGCTGATTTTTTTGAATTTTTTTTTTATAGAAAAAGATTGGCATTGGTATCTCTATTCTATCTCTCCTCTATCCCTCTCTACTATCTCTCTTCTCTCTCCCCTCTCTAGGTCTCTTTCTCCATCCCTCTCTTCTTCTCTCCCCCTCTACTTCTCTTTCTCTACCCTCTCCAGGTCATTATCTCTTCCTCTCACCCTCTCTCTCTCTCTCTCACCTCTAGTCTATGCATATGAGCCTTTCAAACCCACTCAGGGGTAAAATAGCCCTAAGTTGGCCTTATTTTGAGGAAAAATGCAAATGTTTAAAGGATAAAATTAGTAATTTTCTACATTTCTGACCCCAATCTGTGCAAACCTTCTTGTTATTTGCGCCTAAATATGTTCATGAGAGGAGTCCAAACCCACTCAGCAAGAGAAGAGCACCTTAAGTCAGCTAGAAGGAAGGTAAATTCATGAATTTAATAAACAATTATTGGGCTGGCCGACCTATGGAGGTGAAATAAAGGCAAAGGTAAAAAGGAAGCATATAAAACAAAGATCAAATGCTCATCAAATTCAATTTGCAACCAATTAAGAGGAGAAGAATTAGGGAGCAGGTCTATGAATTAGGGTATAAAATCAGATTAAATTTATTTGTGATGCATTATTTGTTTTTCATTTCATTCATGATATGTTCTTTCTTGCTTTCAGGATGTCATGAGGACTTCATTACAAGGAAAAGAACACCTTACCCAGCATGTAGAGCATGCCAACATCATGCTTCAATGCAAGGATGAAGACACTTGATGAAAGGAGGCTTCAAGGCATGAAAGAGGACATTGGCATCATGGAGGGTTTTCACATCAATATCAACACCAAGATTCACAAGTTTAGGATGGCAACATGAGGAGCTAAACATAGTCAAAGCTTTCAACAATGCAATACAAAGGAAGGAGAATCTCAAGGTGCAAGGACAATGTCAAATGATGATCAAGATATTATGAGGATTCAACAAGGAAGAAACAGAAGACTATCTTGCATTCCCTTCGAAAATCCAAGAATAACAATCAGTAGAATAAGGAGAAATCAATAAGGATTGCTTTAAAATGAAGGGATCTACAACACGATAGGCCATATGTAAGACATCAATCACCAATGATCAAGGTATTCAAGTCAGAGTTACAAAGGTGATCAAGGTTGGATAGATCAAGAATAAGTGGGTTCTACATCAAGCCTAGGCATTACAAAGTCTATATCAAACATATTCACCAAGGTGAATTACCCCACAAAGAGGTAGATTTTTGAATCTCAAAGAGGATTTCATGAAAGCAAGCCATTCAAGTCAAGTATATGCACCATGAAGTTGAAGCAAGCATTGTTGGTATGGAGATGCAACAAAATGAGGACCAAGCATCATCAAACATATACTTCATTAAGCACACGGTCACATAAAAGGATCAAGAACTATCAGGAAGATTGAAGGACACAAACATGATCAAGTAGATAGTTTCAGAAGAATTAATCAAAAGCTAAGGACTTGATCATCTAGATGATACAATTTGGGAATATGTCCCACCACCTTCATCATGTTGAGAAAACTAGATAATGTTGAGTATCAAGAGATATTGCTCAATCACATAAGCTTTGTGATGATTGACTTGGCAAGTTGAGTTGGCATCCAATCATCGTCAACCTAATCAAGTGAAGCCACATTGACATGTCCAAGTTCATCATACTTGATTCATCTAATGAATGAGCTAGTGACACATTGCAATGCATCAAATTTTGTTCAAGCATACCTAACCTATTTCCTCATTGGTTAGAATTCAAGGTGGACATGTGTCCTATTCAATGTAATTATTTAATTGGCTAGAATAGATTTTCTTATAACAAGCCCTAATTAGGGTTTCACTATATTATCTCAACTATTGATTTGATAGTCAATCTGGGTCATTCATTATAATGGGGGTCTATAAAAGGCCTAGCCTTTTCATTTGTAAAGGTTAATAGTTGCTAGTCAACAATTAATAGTTCATAGATAGTAGTTAGATAGCAAGTATAGTAGAGTAGGAGGAAAGAAGGAATTGTTGCCAAGACTTGTTGATTTTAATACATGATCTTCATTGAAGCATGGTGGATTTCTACATGTAATTTCTACATGTTGCATGGCTTCTTGTTACTTCTCAAGTTTAGATAAATTTCATATATTGCAATGGAGAAATGTGATGATTTCTTGATGGAATTCCTGTTCATACTATTTGTAATTTGTTGGTTGTAAGTTGCAATGTACGGTTAGTTTGAACTTCATTAAGCATAAGTTCAATTGTGAATGTTCACTTAAATTGCGCTAGTTTTGGGTATTCGGATGAATGTTCATGATATGAAAACCCTTCGTTATTCCTTAGAAGATTGCATTAGTTTTGTGTACTTGTTTCTACATGGCAAAGCAAAGCTTTATTATTAAATTCATCTATCAAATCATCATCCTTTATTGTCATCGTTCTTAGGATTAAATTAGATCTCTAAACCCTTTATCTCTTTTGTCTTTTATTTTCCAAGCAAGTTAGTGTAGAGTCCAAGTTCTGGTAGAGTTCAAGAAAAATGTAAGCCCCCTTGCGATTCCAGCAAAATCATACCATATTCACTAAGTCTATCCCATGCAATTAAGTTGCATAGTTCGTATTGTAAACCTTGGAGTTGCTTTGATTGATCACTTTGTTTAGCATTCAAAGTTTCTTTGTTCAAGAGATGATAAAATACCTTGGTATTTTATTGTGTTCGCGGTACATAAAAAAACATCAATAGGTGGTTCTAGATGAACGATAGTTGTGGGTTTGCATGCATGTTTAGTGCATGATTCAAGGAGGTTGTTTGCAACTTTCTCATTGAGGAGATTTTGGTATGCAATCATTAGTCCCTCATCATCTCTACAATATTTTCTTGATGGATTCCTTGACTAGTGGAATTGTTTGGCAAATCGGATTTGGAGTTGATTTGGTGTCTTTGTCTTGAGATCCATATGGCATTTCTTTGTATCTCAGTTTGCAAGTTATTGATGTGATGATGAGTTTTACATGCGTCATTGTTTTAGATCTACAAGTTATGCAGTTGTATGGATTTAATCCACTCATTGGTGATGCAGAGCCCTTGTTGCTGAGACAAGATCCTTCAATCAAGAACCCCAAACAAGGACCCTACAACTTCTACAAAGACATCAAGGGTTGGATTTGTTTCAATTTGATTGTTTTCATACCTCTCCCCATACTAAGCCATCTGGACAATGCCAATCCCACAGTGTCTCACAAAAGTCTCTCAGGACTCAAAGGCCACTACACCCAACCAAAGGTGGACACACACTTCCTAAGGCAATGGGGACCTCCAATACCTTGATTTACTATCCTATAGGGTTAATAGACCTGTTCCAATCATCAAACATGATGTATTGAGAAAAATTAGTACTGCTGCTACAATTAGGCTTGTCATGCCTAGTAGCCCTACCAGTCTGAAAAACTTAAGGTTTCTTGTTAATTTCTCAAAAGACCTCTACAACTGAGAGTGGATTTTGTTTCATTCAAGTGAGTGCCAAAGGATTCCAAAAGGGTTTTGGTAGATCCAATGTCTAAGGGTTATAAACCCAACTTCACTCCTAGGCCTAATAGCCCTAATTAGGCCACCTTAACAAAGGAAGTATACTCAAAACCTGCTACCTGGGAAAAGTAAGAACTAATACATGTGGGGGACATGGATACAACATAAATTACCAAGTTATAGCCCTTGGTTCCACCGCTATCATCACTTGTGGGGTCGGATGCATACCCAGCCAAGGTGGTCACATAGAGATGCCCACCTCTAAAACTTCAAACCCTCACCTTTACCTGTCACTTCCCTACAAAAGGTCTTGGAAATCTTAAAGTAAATTGTCACCACTTGCTTCACCCCAAAGGCCATACAAATCCCATTAGGTATCAGTAAGAAAAACTCATATTTGCTGTCAAACCCTAGGTAGACTGTCAAATCCGGGGTACCTTCACAAAAAACCACTTTTGTCATGGCTCCAGAAGAGTTAGAGGCTCAGACTTGTTGTATTGGAAAGGTAAGACATGTGAATTTCATATTCAAGAGGTTTTATGCCCTGGAGAAAGCCGTACTATACGAAATATGGGAAATAGCAGAAAAATGCAGGAAAAAGACAGATTTTTATTGGTTTCTTTGTTCACAAAACTTTCATTTTCCTTAAAAAACCTTGCCAAAGGTTGGAATTCAACCTTTAATGACCCTTCCAATAGTTATCAACTGATTTGGAAACCAACATGGCGGTTTGGAGGAAGTTGCAATTTTGGGTTAAAAGTTGTCATAGTTGCTTGACAACTTTTGACATTTTGTCCTCCTAAACACACCTAGACACTAATTGACCCACAAGACACTTAAAACTCTTCAAATGCACTAAAAATTATTTCAAGGCATGAATAACCCTAATTTCCATATACCCAAGGTGGTTTATAACACACCTACCTAGGGCATAGGCTTACAAGGTGGGGTGACTTATTACATCAACATGAAAATAAACCAAAACTATCCTTAAGTGTTTCAAAACCTGAAAACCAATCAAGAGGAGTTTGATTCTTCAAGAATCCCATGATTTGAATTTGAAGATGCCCCTACATCAATTGGCTATAGTGAGATGACTTGAATGTGGACTATCTATATCCACAAATCTATGGTCATTTGTGCATTGGTATGTTGCACTGGGATGGGAGGAAGGAATATTAGAGTACCTAGATAGTTATATATTGCCACTCTTAGTGTGGGCCACTATTAAGGGATTCTTGAATGGTCATGGAAAGCATACAATTTAGTTTGCAGCAATGAAGTTCCCTTAGAGGGCATGATGCCAATCTTTTTTTGGGGGAGTTACCTCCCCATTTGATGGGGAAGTTGCAGCTTTTTGGACAAGACTTGGCTTTGATTGTGAAAGTTATGCTTGCATGATTATGAAAGGATATAAGTTTTACACGTAGGATCTAGATGCTTTCTTTCCTTACCTATGCGGGGAGAGATTTTCCTTCAAATCATGCCCAGCCAAGGTAAACCTCTTTGGAATAATAATAACAAGCATTTCTTTAACAAAGTAAATTATATATAAGAGCAGTATATGCATGGATTTACAAAAATGTCATGCAGAATGTAGATCTATACCTTGTTACTTAAAAACATAAGTTCTTCTCTGTGTTCATTTTTCCATGATATAACTTGACCTCGAGCAACCTTTTGATTGTCAAGAAGTGATTGCCTCAGATGAAAGTAGTGATAAATGTCACTATCAACAAAAGAACAACCAATAAATGATAAATTTGTAGTGAGATCATAGTGCCTAAATCAGTCTAAAAGCTTATAAGGATCAAAACCAAGCCATATAAGCTTCAAGAACAATTTGAGAGCATCAAAGTAATCTACCAAACATTAGAAATTGTCAAATCAATGACACATTCATATCAAGCATCTTTACTTTTTTGAAAAGTAGACCACATTTCAGATCTAGATGACACCATAATGACTTTGATTTCCTCTTGCAAGATATTCCTCCATCATGTATTGCTTCATCGAAGTTCAAATTTTCTTCTTCAAGGGCTCTCAATGATTCTCTATATAGGATTCTTCATGTCTATGAGATCCACTTCATTGGGAGGCCTACTTAAACATTTCACATCTGTTTGTGGACTCTCACCTTTCAAACATTTCACATCTTATAATTGAGCTTCGCTTTGTTTCAAGAATAGTTTAATATTCTCTACTTAATAGGGCCAACCATGTGAAGGTGGAAGCTCATTTGGCCCCTCCCCCCCCCTAATATCACTCTAAATTCCCCGTTAACATCTAACATTCATTCATTGTTTCATTCATTCTTTCATCCATTATTAAAATATAACATTCATTCATTATCACATAACGTTCATTAACACATAAAATTCATTAACTTTCATTAAAACACAACATTCATCAATAATCATCAACACATATCATTCATGAACATTCATTAGCACATAATTACATTCATTACACATAAAAATCAGTCATTATCAAATAAGGTAGATTACAATCATTTCTTTCTTTGTTTTTTTTTTGAAGCTATGAAAAGACTAAGTGGAACATCGGTTTCTTCATCATTTCCCCCATCTATGGATGTTATGCCCTCTTCTCGTGCTCTTGATGTATGCCTAGTCCTACACAAAGGATGAGGATGCTGAACCAAAGGGGGGTCCTCTGCAATAACAAAGAATTGGGTTAAATTCAAAACATTTTTTTATTATTGTTACAAGTATTTCATTAATTTAAAGAACACAACCGTTACACTCTTTACCTGATGGGGCCACATCATCTTCCACATCATTTTGTCTAGCCTCAACCTCGACATGCTGAGCACCCTCTAGATCCTCTGGAGTTGAAATACGAAACATTACATTAATCAATACACCAATTGCAATTAAATTTGTTTAAAGGAATAATAGTGGTCCTCTTTACCTGATTGGGGAACATCACATTCCTGATGTTGTCTACCTGGATCATGCTCCACTTGGTCACCACTGACTACATGCTCTAAAATATTAACAATAAAGGTTACATTAATTACTACACTAATTTTCAATTTAAGATGTTTAATTGTATTAATAATTACATAAAAAAATTTGAATAGCAAATGAATACCTCCACTACTAGGATGCACATCTGGACCTTCATGTACAGGTTCTGTTCCATGATTATCATACTGCATTGCAATGTCACATGCAGTGTTATCATTACTTGGTTATTTAAAAAAAATATAGTCACTTTATGTTGAAACTTAACATCAAATAGATTATTGGTTAAGTATTCAATTTGAAATAATTTTCATTTAGCTTAATTACCGTTGTGACAAATGCATCAGAATCTTGTGTTTGCCCACTCAATTCTCGTAGTCATTCAGCCACGGCTATATAGCCTTTCTGGTAGCCAATTCTCTTGTCATCTTCCGTGGGCACTCTATTGAATTCAGAGCCCTGCATTTTTGCTTAGTATTGTGAATTTTGCTTGTATTGTTTGATAAAAAAAAAATTGTTTACAATTTATAAATATTTTGATGTGATACTTAATTTACTGATTCTTACAATTCGTGCAGAAAGTTTCATATAACCACTAGAGCCGAGTTTGTGTTGCCCATGCTTTTCTTGTCTTGCCTTGGTTGCCTTTGACGTGTCACTCAATCTATGAGAAGTTTGAAATATGTTAGATTATATAAATATAATGAATAATTAGTACATATTCACATTCTTAATAGTATCACATACCTTCTTCTGGTGTCTGGTGGTGTATTTCCTTTTTTCCTTTCAATTCTCTCCTTTGCATCCAAAATCAGGTCCTTCCACTCCCTCTCTGGAATCATGGGGGGACACTCATACTTTATGTTCTTCTCTAAATGTGTCCTGTATTGGTCCCTCACATACTTCAGATATGTGCCAGCTTTTTCCAGGAGCTTAGTCTTGTTGAATGTGTCATTTCCAAACAACCCTACCATACGGTTTGTGAGTTCATCTTTTAACTTTTTTTCTTGGTCATTCCACCTTAAAAGCAAAAACAAACCTGTTAGATTTAGAAAGAAACTAAAGCTACCTTTGATATAGTTCAAGAAATGGATAAAAGGAAAACTATTCTAGCAATGATATGAAATCAAAATAGTGGATAAGGGTTAGTTCATGTATGATGTTCCACCTTTTACGTATGGTGGGCCCAAATATCTGTAATGAAATTTCATTAAGATTTTTATAAAAAATATCATTTCCTGCAAAAAAAAACATGGGATCATTAGTCCAAAATGAGTGATCAGTAAGTAAATTACAATTAGACTATATATAATAATATTTTTAAAGTACTTGGAACCTTCTGTATCTTCAAGGGAATCATTTCTTCATCACTCACCACCAATGTGGCCTGCAACATTCCCGTACTAGCAATACGGGAAGATCCAGGAAATGATGGTATGTTATCAGCAGTACTTGCCTCTGGCGCATCCTCATGTGCATCTCCTACCATAGTAAATGAATCCACTATGAAATGCCTCCAAGAAAGAACACTTCAAGGGTAATAAACACATAATGAAAGAGAAAGAAAAAGAGGGATCTACCACCGGTGGGCGGGTCAACACGAGCTAGTGCAACAGACGATGTCTGCATGCTACGTGTTGTCGACATTGTAGTCGGCAATACAGTTGGGCTTGACCTTGGACCCATGTTAGCACCTGAAGAGTAATACATTAAATATGTAAAACATTAAAAAAGCAAGTTCACAAGTCCAAAGGAGTGGTTTTAATATATAGAACATGGTCATCACCTGAACTACTCGCAATACCCTGATCATCACCACCAGGATGATGAGGCCCTATAAATTTCTATAAAAACAACACATAAATATTTTAGTTAATGACATAAAAGAGATAAAAATATAAACCATTATTGAACTTTTGTTATGATTAAAGCTTTTATTACTACTTACTTGCAAGTTTTCCATTGTCGTCAAGAATAGTTGCACCCTCTTTGTTATCTCATTAGTCTGAGGACTTATGGTTGCCAAATCAAGAATCTCTTGCCTAATTTTTCTAATATTCTTATGTACAAATTGCATAGGATTTGCGGTAAGTGCAATGTCATCAACGCATAACACTGTCGACTGCCCCACATCCCTATGGAGGTGCTGAGGTACTGCAGGTTCCTTTCCCTTATCCCAAACATCTATTTGTGACAAGAATATAATTAACACTATCAAAATTACTTCAAAACACTCAAGAAAAGGTCATAATGTAACAGTTTGATTCTATCTAATTTGTACAATTACAATGAGGTTTACCTGCTCCGTAGAAGTGTCGGGACCTACACCCCTATCTGTGCTATGTGGTGGATCCATGTGGCCCTGTGACAAAGAAAAAATATAAAAATGTTAGCAAAATGAAACCAATAGACTTAGCAAAAAAACTTAATAATACAATGGTTTATTGGATTCATTAATTGGAAGTTGGCTTAAATGGTATATATATAGTACGTACCACCCCCATGATAGTAACTTTGTTTGTATCTATATGATTCAAATTGTAATCAATTAGCAGCTCTTCCCCTACACTTATTGATTTTATTGCACATACAAACACACAATTTCCCTCACATGCCTCAAATATGCAATTGGGTTGCTTATTAGTTGACCCAGGTCGTGTACTATTTATAAAACCTGCAATATTCCCTGTTGCTTTTGGCCTTCCATCAATGTATACAGCTACTCGTTTACTTTGATCATTATCTTTTTGTTGTATATAATTGGCTAACAGTGCATACCTATGCATACTTTTTTAATATCGAACAATCTGCATCCAATCATTATAATTGTAACAAGGTCCAACAAACTCCATCAATTCAGCAACTTTGTTGTAACAGACCTTTATGTTGTCCATGGAAAATAGGCCCAAACCATGTAACGACGAAGGTGCTATGTGATATGTCCTCTCATTAACACAAAAATCATTGTTTATTGGAGGAAGTTCCTTGGGTACACATTGTTTCAGTAGATGTTTGTGCCTCAAGGGCACCTCAATGTCACCTTTGGTCTCATCATCATAAGAACATGACCCCCCTTGAGCAAGAAAAAATTCCATGCATTTATTGAATTTTCTTCTAATCTTTTGACCTCTAGTTGATCTCCCTATTTGAGATCTACTACATGTCTCACTTTCCTCTTCTCTCCCTCACTTGAGGAAGACACATCTGACAAATACGTATTTGGTGATACCTATGCACCATCAAATGAGAGAGTTAGTTGGTAATGAGAGAGATATTTTGCAAATGAGGGTAATATTGATGAAGAAGTCAGCCATAAAGTTGATGTTGAGATTAAAATTTGAGTAAGTCCAACTGGGGCCTCAAGTGTTGATAACTGTATTAGATTTGTTGCTAATGTTGATGTTTGAAAAACTAAGGAAGTTTGTTTTTCTTGTAATTTTTTAAAAATATATTATTTCTATAAGGTGTATTGACTTATACCTGTCGATCCATGAGACTGTGCAGGATCCTTGTCAAAGGGGTTCAGGTTCCTGCACCAACAATTGAGCATCATAAGCATTACATTTGTAATTTGATAAACAATAAATACTGCAATATCATAAGCATCATAAGCATCATAAGCATCACATATGTATCATCATATATGTAATTGAGCATCATAAGAATCACATATGTATCATCATAAACATGTAATCCATCACATACATATCATAAATCACCATCCATCACATATCTAATAAGTAGTCCACATTCCATAAATAAACACAAAGTTCAAAAAATGTCACATGTATCATCATAAGCATGTAATCCATCACATATGTATTTTAAATCACCATCTATCACATAGCTAGAGGTGCATCATGAATTAATTAAGTAATGGCATTAGAATTCAAAACATATGAATTAATTATGTAACCATATAAGTCAAATCAATTTCTATCAAGATATCAATATTAAATAGATAATATAATAATCGCATCTCATACATTTCATTCATGTCATTGATCTTCTTCTTCATCCAACTCATCATCATCATCATCATCATCATCCTCATCGTCATCATCATCGTCATTGTCATCGTTTTCATCATCGTCATTATGTTCATCATCATCATCGTCATCACCATCACCAACACCATCACCATCACCATCACCATCATCATCAGTAGCAACAGCACCATCATCATCATCAACTTCTTCATGTACATTTCCGTCTGGAACATCATCGAGTAACTATCGATCGTGATCATCTATATCATCTTCTACTTCTTCGGTATCTTCTTCTTCCATCACATTATACATTATCGGCCTTCCTCTTGGATCATGTCTAACAACAAATGACCAACCCAGTTTATGTGGAACCTCCGAGTAAAATACCTGCTCACATTAACTTGGAAGAACATAGGGCTCATCCCCAACTCATTCAAGCAACCTTGTATTAACCATTGTAAATCCATTATCATGTTCGATAACAGTTCTATCAGGATCATTTATATTCAGTCATAGCCTATACCATTTGACGACGAACATAACTAATTTGAAGGAATTAAAGTCACACTCAAATATATCATCCAAAATGCCATAGTATTGATTTTGAGACACTTGAGGATGTATGTCATTTTTGGATGAAATATTGGTCACCTCAAAGACTGCAGTTATCCCAGAATCACAAGTTTTCTTCATGTCATCCAACTGTTTGATGCAAAATTTATGACCATTGCAGCACAGAGCCTTGTGGTGTTTGACCTGCAATATGTCTAACATATTAAAATTATTGCATCATGAGTTGATAAACATATGGGTGATTAATAAAATTATACATACCTATTGATCTCTTAAACCATATGCTAAATCAATTTCCCTTTGTGTAACATTGGAATCTCCATTACGATGAGCTTCTTTAACCAATGAAGCAACACCATCCCATGTTAATGTGCAACCAGAATGTTGACAATGCTCAATCCACATCGTCATCCAATCAAGATTGTTTGCAATATACAAATGTAGCTCATCCCACTTCCGACCAACTGTACAAATAATGAATAGACCACTTACAATTGATTTATTTAGAAGATGAAGAATTAATTTACTACAATAACATCTTATAATTACCTCTCACTTTCTTCAATCTACCTTTCCCCATCAAGTGCTCCCCTTCGAATTTATTAATGGGGTTGGGATCCCAAATGCGATCTACGTGGATTTTTGCTGCAAACTTAGGAAGATATTCAGTAATGTACACAATAGTTTGGTATACCATATATCCCTCCACCATAGAACCCTCAGGATGTTCTCTTTGTCGAACCAAAGCATTCAAAAATTTCAATTGCCTCTCAACCATCCACATTGACCTAGTGTGTATAGGTCCACACAATTCGATCTCCTCAACTTGGTGTATGAGGTAGTGTTCTTGTGCATTGAAAAAAGTTGAAGGTAGACACTTTTGCATTTCACACATTAGATGAGGGATTTTTCTCTTCCAATATTTTATATCTTCCTTGTGGATTTCTTTAGATGACAACCATCTAATTAAAGAGATTGAAGACGCAAAAATATATAAACGAGACTTTACAAAATAATATACAAATGTATTGCATAACAAGTAAAACAAATGGCAAATATAATATCTATACAAAAAATTGAACAAACATCACTACTTACCTCATGTATTTTCCAAGATCATATATGACTTGCTTGATATTATTGTCGAAGTGGTCTAGGAGAGATAGAGGTAGAACGTACTGCAACAATTATAAAATGATCTTTTCATTGTTTTCTATAATACAATGAAAAGTACATGCACAGTATACAAATATATAGTAAATACACAAGAATGTCAATTACCTTAATGAAGGTATGCCAATCATGCGTTTTCATCCCTGGCCCAAATTCACTCTTCTTTGATATGAGATTGTTTATGTTCGCAGCAAATCATGTGGGAAATCGAATTTTTCGTGTGACTTCTTTTATAGAATTACTTTGTTGCTCCGTTAATAACCAAGGAAGGGCACTTATATTAATCTGATCTCCATTGCTATTTGATTGAATGACATTTTTCATTGCATGATTGGATTCCACAATGTCACTACAAATTTTGATAATTTTTTCTTTGTCACGCCTTCCATCCAATATTTTCCATAATGTCTCTGTTATATTCTTTCCAATATGCATTGTATCAAACAAATGCACAATTTGTAGCTGCTTGTAGTAAGGCAACCTACTGAATTGTATGGGATAAATTTTTAGTCCCTTTGGAAGGTGGCCATCCATGCCTTGATGACCTTCAGTATCATCAATTACATCATCAGTAAACAAAACACGATAGAAAAATTCAAATTCCAAACATAAACCATTAGATGGAATGACATTACCTTGACGATTAATTCTATTATATTCCAACTTCCATAAATGAGGAGTCATTCTTCGTGGCTTTGATTTAGTCTCTTCTTTCCCATTGAAAAGATGTTTTTCAGTATTCCGGTACTTATGATTTTTGTGAAGGAAGTGCCTATACTCATCAAACACCTGCTTTCCTAAACTTTTTGAATGACGGGATTTCATCTTTGGACCACAAAATGGACATGCAAATTTTCCCTTTGTTTGAAGACCTACAAGATAATGTATAATTCTATTAAATCTGTTAATTTTTATAATTATAATTATCATGTGCAACTTGAACACTATAACGTACCACAAAAATGTGTTAGCCCTGGGGCATCATGTATTGTCCATACAAGCATTGCATGGAATTGAAATTGTCTTTTTCCTATTGGTCTAGAGATGTCATACATGATCACACCATTCCATAACTCTAGCAACTCATCGATAAGAGGCTCAATATATACATTCATATCTTTAACTTGGTACTTGCCTAGTGGAATGAACAAAAACATTACATAATTATTATGACCATTTTACTGCAATATTTATAATTTAATGTAGATGACTATTAAATGATAAAATACCTGGAACAATCATTGCCAACATTATGTGCTCCCTCTTTATTGACATCCATGGAGGAATATTATTGTTGATAACAAAAATAGGCCACATTGAGTAAACAGATCTCAACTCTCCAAATGGATTGACACCATCCACTGCCAATGAAAGCCTGAGATTACGAGGTTCTTCTTTAAAGTGTGGCCACTTTTCCTCTATGTCCATAAATGTTGAACCATCCGCAGGCATTCGAATAATGTCATCTCGACTTCTATTGCGTGCATGGTAATCCATAAATTGTGCCAAGCTAGTGCACCTGAATAATCATTGCATACGTGGAATAATGGGAATATAATGAAGAACCTTGCGAGGCACCTTTTTTGTTATTTGATCTATTCGATATCTACTTATATGACATTTAGGGCATTCTGTTCCAAATTCATGTTGTTTATGATATATAATATGATCATTGGGACAAGCATCTATTGTTTGATACTCCATTCCAATATCTTTCATAATGGTAGATAATTCTCGGTATGAGCGAGGTAGAATATTTGATGGTGGTAAGAAAAATTCACCTATCAATCTACAGCAAAAAAAAAAAGTTTGAGGTGTTAATATAAAGAATATTAATGGTACATGATTCACCATTTATTAATTGTAATGACATGTATGACACACCTTAATATACGAGAGATTGTTATGTTGGATAAACCATTCATAACCTTCAAGTTCACCAACAACAATACAACAGAGAGAAGAGTTGTTTGGGAGCCTTTGTAAAGGGGCTCATATGCCTTCTCAAGAAGAGGTAAATCATGAACATCAAGGTCATCCTGATCATCATGATTAGCTGTGCCAGTACTAAATGTGTCATGGATCAATGTATTTGTACCATCATCTTCAATTGTGTTTTCTGGTGCATGATCGTCATCTTCCATGGGATCATTATCTTCAGCTTCGATATTCACACCTCCATGTTCCTCCACTTCCAAAACCATATTCTCAGGGTTTTGTTGATCCATACCATGTGCTCTAGGGTGCTCCACCTATATAAAATTGATATACATAAATAAACCATGATCATGATCTCATTATTAAGTGATTTCTTATGTATATAAATTGTTAAAATGATATAATGAACAACTTACCAGTGGATGATAATCATGTCCCCCTTCAATGTGACCATGCTGCCTACAATGTTTCTTAGCTGTTTTGATTAGAAGTCTTCTAGTCTTTAAGCCCTTACAAATTTTGCAGGGACAATAACATTTCCCATCACCTTTTCTTTTCAAGTTAGACCATAATCTAGCAATTGTCTCCTTATTTTGTTCTTCGCTGATATTATCTGACATGGTCTTTCTTCACAAGCAAAAAAATCAGGCTATGGAAACTTCAGTGCAAAAGCTTCACAAAAATTGCAAATCGAACCAAAACCATTGAACTTAATAGAGAACGTATTTAATGTAGCTAATTGTGTGAATTTCTGAGCATTGTGTCTGCAAATTCTTACTAAAAGTTTGCCTATTGTAGACTTTCTGAGAGACATTTTTGAGTATTCTAAGCAAAGCATTTATTTAAACATACACTTATTCATCCACATTGCAGGGATAACAATACAAGGCTCACATATTGGTCTAAGAGGATGCCATGGTCTCACAAAGTAACCAAGAACCATATGAAATGATGGCCATCTTGAATCCACACACAACTAGGGAGGATCCATACGATTATGTATGACTTCCCCCTTGTTTGTTTAATGAGATTAGCCAGCTCCAAGACATAGTTGTCAATAATCACTAAGAATGTACAAGTGGATCGTAGCTACCCATACAATAAACACTTACCCCTATCCTCAAATTTTCCCAATGTTTGATTCCTTATATACACTCATCCAAGGTTATCTATGTCGATCTTGGTGAGGAATCACATCACAACAAAGAAGGCAACATTTAAAAATAGCAAGAGTTTCACTAAACTACCAAAGATCATAAATATTGAAAGAAAGAAAAAATAGTAACAATAATAAGTCAAATAAATGTGTTCAATTCCAATAGCAAATCAAACATAGCCACAATACCTACACAATAGAGAAAACTCACAATAGTGATTAAACTAATTCAAACAAGATAAAATAAAATTGTTGGCCAATGCAACAAAGATGAGAGATCATCAATAATTGAAGAAAACTTCACAATCCTTAAAAGTGCACATTACATAACTATACGACTAGAAATTGTGGCTAAATAGCTGAGTGAAGATTCATCATGACTCCAATAATAGTCCCTCATGTGTGCATTTGTGGCATGAACACAAAAACTCCCACACGGCATGGCCATGTACCTAATGGAGAAGACATGCCTAGGCTACATGCCCAAAAAACATGACTATAATAATAGTCCCTCATGCATGCATTTGTGGCCTGCACACTACAAATCCTAACATATCATGGCAATACACCTCATAGAGAAGACACACCTAGGGCCACATTGCACATAGCAATGTGCCTCACAAAGAAGACATGCATAGGGCACATGCCACATAGCCTATTTGCTAATCGAGGATACTTGTTGGAGTCAAACTAGCTAGAAGAACCACTAGAAGGTCACCTAGGAGCTCCACATGGATGAAAAAGAGAGGCCATGTGCAACCAAATAGGTCACAATGTTCTAGTGACCATGATCCATTTGACCAACTGATGAAGATACCTACAACCAAGAAGATTGATTTCTATTAGTCGAGAGACTCCTACTTGTCTAGTGTTCTTAATGAGCAGCCCTAGGAGTAGGAAGAAGATGAAGGAACTCTATCCATGGTACATGAGGCATTAAATTGATGGTTGACAAATATCTGATGGTGAGCCACTTCTAGGGCAACTTTTTTGTTGTGTAGCTAGATCTATAATAACATTAGAACAAATTATTAATTGAGAAAAAAGTGAAATATTTTATTAAAAAATGAAATGAAAAACTTGTAGTTTTATTTATCTATCCATATGTTGTGTAGACTCCAACTACACATAGCATGTGCAACAAGGGTCTTGGATGCTTAGATGAATTAATGCGACCCCACAGGTAAGCCTTAGACAAGACTACACTGGGCAAAGTGGACCAATTTAGGCTCTAGAAAAGTAAAGTAGATGGTGAGAAATTTATATTTCCAAATCGAGATAAATGACTATAAATGCCATCTTTTAAAGAAAATGATATTCAAGATGTGGCTTATAGTTACATAAATTTGTGTTTGGACCCCAACTTCCAATCTTTCCACCAAGGTTTAGAAGATTGAATACTTGTTTTGTGAATCATATCAAGTAGAATATCCTCTATAACAATTTCAAAAGTCTCATGATCATAATTAGAAAGGGAAAACTTAGCCTTTGTCTCAATTGATGACATGAGACTCAAAATTTCTTGAGAATAAATTCTTTGGGCATTGGATATATTTTTGTGAAATTACATGGCCCTCACCGATTGCAAGTGAGCCAAAGGATGACCTTGATATTGTAAAAGAGGAAACACCAAATGTTCTACTACCTAAAGGAAATGACATCTCAAAAATTGAAACCAGTCAAGACAAGTGAAGGTTTAACAACCTCCCAAGTTCTCCATATACTGTTAGCCACAAAACCTCCATTGATGTGAATAAAATCCTTCATGGTGAGAAATTTTTAAAAACTAATCCTTCTAATATTGAGACAAAGAGATTTGGACATGAAGTTTTAGCTTTGTTTGCCAGCTCATTGTTGTTGGCAATGTGGAAAAATATAGAAAATAATTTTTATTTGCAAGGTTCTACATTAATGTGGATGAGGAGAAGGTGCTTCCTTCTCCAATTACATTATCATGTAGGTTGGGAGTTTGGGTGTAATAGATCAAATATATGGTCTCTTTGGTTTTTGAAATTAATATTTCATGGTTGGCCATGCCTCTCATGGGTTTAGGGTTGGAAATCATCTTCATCCAAATAAGGAGGATGAGATTAGACACATTCTAAATATGTCATTCTTGGTTTCAATTTGTGAATGAGCTTAGTAAGTGGTTGTTGCCTAGAGGAGTATGCCTCAATAAGGCTAGTGAAACTCATTGGGGGAAATGATCTATGGACTCAAACAAGGAAAATACGTAACTAATGTAATGAGAAGAGCTTTAAGGGTCCCCCTCTCCCCTTGGATTCATATCTTAGAATTGAAGAAAATCATATTTTGATTGAAGCTAAGGATATGGATGCTTGCAAGGTATAGAGTTCCTTGGTGAAGTTCAAGTCACTTTAAGCTGTGAGTTTTGTAGATATTTTAGGAATTTTTCCTATATTTGTTTCTAGTGCCAGTAATAGAGTGATATTCAGTTTTTTTTGTTTTGTTTTGTTGTTGGCTCTATGTGAGCACTTCTATTACCTTTTGGCTTTTTGTTTTTCTCTTTCTATGCTATATACAAGGGTGAGGCCCTTTCAAAACTCCCTTTTCAAATTCATATAGTTGTATCCTAAAGCATTCAACTTAATAAAAAATATTTGCTGACAACACATACTTACATATACCATGCTCTTTTGCCACCCAAGTACTAGTGCTACACATTTTTAGTAGATTGATAAAAAGATATACAATCATTCAACAAAAAATGTTAAAATGTATCTTTCACAAGCTATACCTACAACCTCTAAAGTATTTTTTTAGTGGAAATTAAAGAGTTACAAAATTAAATAAAATATAAGACAAATGGAAAAAAGCATAATCATGCCAATCTATCTGAATTTAACACCTTCATTAATTGTCCTCTCGGTATATATTTCTGATATAGATACAAAGTACTTGTTCTTTGAAAAATATTTCCAATATGAATATTTGTTTTCTTAACTCAAATGTTTTACTTTCTACTCCAAATTAATTAAAATGTCCTAGTCCTTATTGTAAGTCATTTTTCCAAGAAAGGGACATAGGAGACAAATGTGTTGGATCTACACCCTTGTGGGATATGTGGACTATAAAATAATTAAAAAGGTATGTTGGTGGAAAGGCAAATCTAATGCAAACTATATCAAGCTAGATTATGGGTAGACTAATGGATCAAATTCGTCGAGGATATTGGATGTAGGTTCCAGACTTTGTACAGACATAAGTACACATGTGTTTAAGGGGATAGATAAAACCTTAATAGAATTTGCATCTTGAGGCAACTTACAGTGAGGACCTATATAGATCATTGACCATTGAGGCAATGGAGTGAGCATGAGAACATCCCTAAATTTGTTGAGCTTAATCTTAGTCTGAATGCAACGAGCATGTGAAAATCATTGAATTTGTACATTTGAATTTTCATCTTGAGGTAGCTTGGGGTGAGCTCTTGTGTAGATCATTGATCATTGAGGTAGTGTAGTGAGCTATGAGCAGATCAGTGAACTTGTGGAGTTGATGGTTAGGCAATTCATTAGTTAAAACTAAAATGAACCTATAGAATTTGATGTAGGAGCATCAGGGAGAATTTGGAAGATTTGTAAATCCTTCTTGTGTCATAAAGAGGGCTATTAGAGAGTACGACATTCTATCTCAGTTCATTATTTGGTCTTGTTGTTTGGATAGAAGGTAGTGGTGGTATTAGGGAGTGTTCTTTGAGTTTCTAGAGATTTGAGCTACCACAAAGATGTTTGGTGATGATAGGGTGAAAATTGTGTTATTTTACTTGATTAGAGAGTCAATGGGGAGTGTCGCATTCTACTGCACTTGAGAGTTATGATTTTTAGTTTGGATGGAGAGTATGTCTACATGCATGTCATATTTCAGAGTTTTGGAGTTGAGCCTCATCGAGCAGAAATTTTGATGTGATAGAGTTGTGCAAACTTGCCGACTATTTGTTCCACATTGATGTAGCCAGAGGTTTGTAACGTGTTCTCATCGAATATAGTATGTGGGTGACCATTGGGACTAGGTGTGTTTACATTGGGTAACACATATTGTGTTCTTTCCTTTGGAGTAACATGTGGGGTTTTGGGCTTGGCCTATTACATGTTTGGTGAAGGTTTATACTTTTAGTCGACTCAATTATTTTTTGAAGAATTGTGGATAATATATATGCGTGACTTGTGATTTTTCCAAGTACGGAGAAAAGAGAGTGAGGAACTAGAAGTAAGAAAGTAGAATCAGAAGTCAGGAAAGAGCAATGATGTGTGGGAGATGAGAGAAGCAACTGAGTTAGCAAGTGAAGGATTGAGATATAGGCCTCCTTGTGGATATGCCATAGAGTTTACTTGATATTATTGTAACCTTGGGCTACAACCGAACTTGTATGAAGCTCTAGTGGCAAATATTATGAGTTTTTGTTATCTAATATAAGAAGGTGAATCTTGAGGATTTTTTTTTTTCCCTTTGAGGGTTTTCCCAAGATAATCCTTACGTCTTGAGGCTCCATTGTGTGGATTATTTTTTTGCATCTTTTTGTTGTTTTATGTTAGAATTATGTTCCCAATCATTGAGTTTGCAAGGTTGGACAATTTGTTCAAGTATCCAAAAATAAAGTATCCTCGATTAAAGATCAGAGCAAAACAAATGAGTGATCAAAATCTGATCAAGTTCATTTGTTTGTACAAGTGAAGACAAGTAAAACTTGATCTTCCAAATCACCTTATGCAAATGGAACTTTAATCATCGATTTGGGAGTGAAGGTTTTGTTCACATAAGGATGAGGTAATACAAATGGAGAACCTAAGACCGACTTGATGCAATGCGAATGAATGATGAGGGGCAGATTTGTTTATACAAATGAATAAGAAAAAGCATCAAGGCCTTGTGATACCAATGAAAGGGAAATGATCGATTGAATTGAGGAATACCACAAAGTCAAAATCCAGATGCAATTGAAATTGCAAACACCGAGGGAACAAGCTATGCTCTTCCTGTGGTTCGAAAGCCGACTGTAAATCCATGTATCTAATTGTGGTTTGGAAGCCGACTGTGAGTGTAGTTGTTCCTAGGTGCCCCCCGGTTAACTAAGAGTAAGAAGAAGCTGCCTAGTTATATCTAGATATATAGATATAGAAATAGATAAGTAGATGAGGGAGGCTACGCATTTATCATCAATGCCAATATTAGTGAAGGAAGAAAAAACAAGGCGGTCCGATTGTCTTAAACAAGTTCATAATAGTGAACTCATCAAACAAAGAAGATCAAAATACAGATTTGTTTACACAAAAGAATGAGAAAACACCGAATTGCTTGCACAAAAGAAACATTCAAAATCTACCCAAGTGAAAAATTGCAAAGGAACCTAATTAATATGGCCAATCATGTTAAGGATTGCAAAGCAAGTTTAAATGGCCGATCAAATCAAATCTTGAAAAGGTCCTTCTAAATGCCGCCAAAAACCTTACCTTGCTTGCAGTGCAGAGATCGCTTCGATGGGCAGGACAGCGGCTTCAGTTTGCTTTACACAATGAAAATGCGTTGTGTTTTTTTTTTTTAATATAATGCTCAAGGTCATCAGAATTCCGACGAACACGGGCATTTTTTTAAAAAAAATTCAAATTTTCACACAATGCTCCTTGTCCGTCGGAAACCTCCATCGGAATTTGACCCCAAATGTATTAGTGAGGGGAGAATCTAGTGTTTTTAGTAATTAGGATCTTCTAATTATGGTGGGGCCTAGCCAACATAGGGTTATATGAGAGGCACATGTTATGTATATGTTAGTATTAGATAGAGAGTGCCCACAAGGTTTTAGAGTAGATAGTTGATATGTGGGTCTTTACCCTCCCAACCACTCAACATATACCACCATGGGTTTTTACCCTCCCAAACATGCAAAGGTCAAAGGAAGATTCACTGCTGCAACACTCACTTTTTATGACAATCTCAAGCACTTAGGCCAATCACTCCTTTCATGGCCATTTTTCTTCACACAACACTCTCTAACATTAATTATAATGATTGTGTACCTCCTTAAACCTTCCACCAACACTTAACTCAATACCAAACTCTTTCCCAATCTCGCTAATGGACTAATTAGCTCAACTCACTATGAAATTGTGATGGTCAATGCAAGGTTTAGGATAGTAGTAATTAGGATCTTCTAATTATTGTGGGGCCTAGCCAACATAGGGTTATATGAGACAGGGGTAAGTTCAATAGTGATGTGCATTAGATTGTCATCAAAGTTTCCTGTTAGTGTTACTTTGTATCAACATTAACCACTTATTGTCATGGGAATCAACTAATAGACAACATAGATATTTATCATCAACCTTTTTTTTTTTCACCAAAGGGATAAACATTTATTAAACACAACGAGAATTACAGAGCAAGAAAGTAGATACATAACCTAATCTAATCTCCATTTGCATAACCTAAGAAGGTAGATACAACTAAAAAATCTTGAAATAATTGCATATGAAGGGCACTATTAGAAAAGAACTTATGTACCATGCTAGTCTATGTAGCTACTACTAATTATTGCATAGAAATAGATACGTGTTAGAATGTGTTGAAATAGTAGCTACCTTGAATAGGACATACCCTATAAATGTAACTTGTAATTTGAATATACCTTGAAGTGTGCAATATGGAAGGTTTGTATTCTTAATCTCCTGCCCATTTCTTAATTTAAAAGATGATATCTTTATTAAATATCTCCTCTATTAAATATCTTTATTAACTTGATTTCTCCTTCAATTCTTGATGAATGCTTGATTGCTTGTTCACTTGGAGTTGAATTGATTTTATAATTAAGAGATCACTTGAATTGTAGGTGTATATGGTGAAAATGGATAACAATAATAACAATATTGAAAGGCTAAATGAATTCAACCACAAAACCCTAGCCTAACAACAACAAAGATCCACCATAACATATGAAGATTACCTAAGACAATGAAAATCAAACGAAATCACAAAGATTATACCATCACATGTCCAATAGGGTTTGGATCTCCATTCTTCCTATCTCCATTGATCTTGCTTGATATATTTGCTCTCAGATTTTATGTGCACAAGAGCTCAACAAAGAACGAAATGTGGTTGCTAGTAGGATCGTAGTGTAGTCAAGTCCTTAAGATCATTCATTAGAATGAATGATTAGAATGATTAGGTTTTGATAATGAAGGAAGCATCTCCTTATATAGAAGACACTATATGAAATGGAGGGATAAGATTGAGAGGTGTAAAAGGAGGTTGGCTATGATTAGAGGGTAGGTAAAAGAAATAATAAAATAATGAAAGGGGTAGGTAGTGTATGAATTAAGAGATGAATGACATGTGTCATGGGTAGAAAAGACTAATGAATTAATTAAATAAATAAAGATTTATTTAATTAATAGAAGAAGTGGGATAATTAAATAAATAAGATATTTATTTAGTTTAGGAAAAGGATAATTTAAATAAATAAATGTATTTATTTAAATGAGAAATAAGGCTAGAAGAGGATAAATGAATTAATTAAATAAATAAAATATTTATTTAATTAGACATGACAATTTTGGGTGTCTACATTTTGCCCCTCTTTGAGACAATGCGGCTTGTCATGTTGTTTCAAAGAAGATAAGATGAACTGATACAAAGTTGCCCTAGGATGGGAATGGTATGCCCCCTCGAGAGATTGGATGAAAATGTCTGAAAAGATTGCAGACAATCTCTCGATAAGAAAGAGAGGCTAGAATGGACTGACTGGATAAACTGACAGAGTCACGGGATAATGGAGACTGACTCGGGAGACAAGGGCTAGGGGTAGTCTATAAGATAGACCACGGGGGAAAATACATCCTCATTGTCATCTACACGTCCACGAGAGTAGATTGTAGAGCAAAAATAGAGTAGCAGCAGTCAACAGCGATGGCCTTCATTCATAGATTCAACCGCATTCGCCGATTTCAGAGGCCAGTAGAGGTAGGAGAGCCGGTAAGTACCACCAGACCTCCTCGTACTATGACGCATTTAATTTTGTCATTAATGCATGCTAAATAGAGCAATAAATGCGCTTAGACTAGGGTCCAAAAAATGTCAAAAAATGTCAAGGCACGTCTGCATTGGTGCCAGGCGCTTATGTGCTCGTGAGGTGCGTCTGTGTTTGTGCCAGGCACGTCTGCGTGTGAACCCACGTCTGTGTCAAATGCAGCCGCGTTTGCGTGTTTCAGTTGTGTTTGTGCCAAGAAGGCACGTCTGTGTTGCCCAGGCGCGTCTATGCAGAGCATAGGCACGCTTGTGTTGGGCAGGTGCGTCTGTCTTTTTCAGACGCATCTGTGCAGTCTTTAAACGCGTTTATGTCAGGTAAGCGTGTTTGTGTTTGAAAAATGTGAATTTGCGTCTTCTAGGTCAAATCGACAGTTCTGTGATGAACATATGCTGTCGATTGGATAAGCTGCTGAGAGGATACACTCAAGCAGGTCCTCTAGGGAAGACTAGGATAGATCAAGGCACTTTGTGATGAATAGTGAGTACCAAGATAGAGTACTTTGTGATGAACAGGGAGTACTAAAGTATGAGCAGCACTTTGTGATGAACAAGGAGTGCAAATGTGAGTAACACTTTGTGATGAACAGGGAGTGTCAATGTGAGTAACACTTTGTGATGAACAGGGAGTGTCACACACGTAGTACTTTGTGATGAATAGGGAGTACCACTAGGATAAATAGCAACACTTTGTGATGAACAATGAGTGTCACTAGGATAGATAGCTAGATGCATTTAGATAAAAAGTAGCATTTTGTGATGAACAGTGAATGCCACTATGACTGACATGAGTGATTTGCTTGACTGCAGGAGTATTTGCCGATGCTGGAGTCACGGGAGAGATTCCCGTCTACATAGAGGTTGCAACCTGAGTTGTCTTTCGAGGACCGAGCAGCCATTGAGGAGATGGGATTGAGACATGTTCTGTATGTGCCTGAGTTTCAGGTGAACATGGGACTGTTGACTGCATTAGCTGAGAGATGGCACTCTGAGACCTGTACATTTCATTTGCCCATGGGTGAGATGACAGTCACCCTAGAGGATGTATACCAGATACTGAGGATACCGATCGATGGGGAGCTGATCCCATATGATCGAGATGGAGACAGAGAGGCCCTTAGACGAGTATTCCAGGACCTAAGACTGGAGATGAGGGTAGGACACGTGGCTTGGGACACCATGACAGCCATAGGATTAGCATTACCAGTAGTGGTAGGAGGAGCGATCAGTGGGTTCCTGTGTCTAGATAGGGTGACACGAGGATTGGCTTTGGGTTGGGGAGGAGCACTGGAGACACTGGTGACACAGCATACCAGATATGCCTGGGGACCGTGTGTGCTAGCACACCTGTACTATGAGCTACATCAGTTCATCTACCATGGATCAGTAGGATTGGGCTATGGGGTGACACTGCTGCAGGTATGGGCTTATGAGCATCTGCCGGTGATGAGGCCGATACACTTTAGAGGCAGGGGACATGGACGCAGCTTTGTTCATTTGTATGATATGATCACATCACAGCCACAGATTGGCAGGCTAGAGCATTGGCGGCGAGTGATTGATGATATAGATGAGGTCATATGGAGACCATACATGGGCTGTGAGCAGTGGGAGGATGATGCAGTTGAGCTTCCCTACACCTTCCGGAGCAGGTATCTGATTGGGCGGATGCACTATGTGCTAGAGAGGCAGCTGGTGGACAGGGTTGGCTGACAGTTTGGCAGGATCCAAAGGATGCCACGGGGCTCAGGCATGTATGTACGGACGGTCAGGGATCAGGCACAGTTTGGGCCCTTACTGTCATATGATCAGGCATTGACACAGCTGGTAGAGATGATGCCCCTACCCTGGGACATGTGGCCAGAGATCGAGGATGCCGGCATGAATGTTGAGTATACAGCATACTGGGTAGAGCACCCCTTCCCACGATTGACAGATCCAGGAGAGCCATTGGATGGAGATGAGGGTGGAGATGATGATGATGGTGGAGGTGATGGGGGTAGAGACTGACGAAGGAGGAGGGGAGCAGTTGGAGAGAGGAGGGTGGTGAGGGGTCGCGGTGGATTGCCACTACAGGTGCCAGCAGCACAGGGTCCCGGACAGGTACAGGCATAGGGGCAGGGACAGATACAGGGACAGGTACCAGTACAGGTACAGGCACAGGGGTAGGCACCCATATAGGGGGAGCCACAGGCAGAGGTGGAGGGGGCTGACCCGGTGGAGGCTGAGCTACTAGAGCTAAGGGAGATCAGCTAGGGCTAGGCAGATGAGATCCAGGAGTTGGAGAGGGAGAGAGGGTTGGGAGGCAGGTGGCAAAGGACACAGGGGTAGGATATGCATATGTCCTGTGGGAAAGGGAGGAGATCGGTTACTGGCGAGATCTCTATTATGGTGCAGTGCCAACAGATCAGTGGGCGAGGAGCTTCCATAGACCGTCGCGTATAGCAACAGCTACGGGAGGGAGCCGGAGGAGATAGGCATCGAGTGGTGGGGTTATGGGTCCTCCACCACCACCAGATAGAGGGGACAGGCAGGATGATCCTAGGGCGAGTTCTTCAGGGGCTCAGATTCCGTCGAGGCCAGGCGACTCTGAGGGAGGGAGTTCATCATAGCCATAGAGGGCTCCCTATGTATCAATTTTGTACCATTTTTGTATGATGATGTAGACACCTGCGGGTGCTTTTGTAGCCATATGATTTTGACATCATTGTATCATGACACTTTCTATATATATATATGAGATGATTCATTTTTGCAGCAGCTATATGCATGTGTACCTATGTGATGAGATGTTCTTATGTGATGCTTATGATATGGATGCAAATATGTACATGAGGAAATGCAATATATTTTTGTTCTTTTATGTTTTTAATATGTGTATGCATGATGCAAATGTGAATGTATGTAATGTAAATGAATATGATAATGCGAATGTAAATTGTGCTGACAGATGTTGTGTGCAGGATGTGATGCAATTGCGATATCTATATGTATTTATGGAATGCTAACATGTGATAATGTAGGTGCAACTACATGAAATGCAAATGTTTTTGGTGTGTCATTATACTCAGTCATGTGATAGCAGGCTACGCGGACTCGAGAAGGATGATGGAAGTCAATCAAGAAAGGGGGATGGAAGACATAAGATATGAAAGTGAAAGAGCTTCTTGTGTGTTATCATCATTGAGCTTTATTATGGCAAGTAGGTTATGACAATCGAGACATATGTTCGACCCAGAAAGTCATTGTACCCATTTGCATGGAGATAAGACAGTCACCAACAAGGAATGCCCCAGTTCACACTAGACTCACAGTGTCCTCATATCCTGGGACAAGTCATAGCATTACTAAGAGACAATCCACAGACAACAAAAGAAAATAGGTGACGATACCCCATCCTTGCCTTTCTAGTCAAAGACATCCTGGAGATAGAATCTCTAGTCAGAGACATCCCGGAAAAGCTAAAAGACATGTCACCAAAAAGATAAAATCAAAAGAAAACCAAGATTCGACACCAACATCCACTGTAGTTCTCAAGTTTAGTGTCTCTTGTCACTTGTATAAGTCTTATTTGATTGTGGTCACAATGTTTACTTTCACAGAAAGGATAGATAGCACTGAACCATATGTTGTCTGAGTCTGCTGAAAGATTTGATTTGTTGAAGCCCATTGTTACTGCTGTGTCTCATCTGAAACTGACTGAATCCATGAAACTGATACTTTATTGTGGAGAAGATGAAACTTTATTGCGGATTGGCGATGCAGATGTTGCTTTATTGTGAATTGTGCGCGGATAGACTGAAGGAAGCTGGAAGAAATTGTACTCCTCAAAACATGTGATGTTCTCAGTTCCACACCCATCAGTAGACGTAGGATTTTGCTTAGCCACAAATAGGATCTGATTTATTATGGATGGGAAGGGAGTGAAAAGGGAGGTTTATTATGAATGGTGAACCAATCTTGGGTAGATCAATAACAAGCCATGATGGGAATGGGTAAGTTTATTATGAATGATAGATTGTGAGTGTGTGCAAAGTGAGGGGATGAAATGGAATCCTGAAGGAGGGAGGAGCAATGTCTCTACGCATGGTGCTGGTGACCCAGTTTTCACCATGGTACTTGCCCAGGGCGCCACCGAAGTGGTTTTCACTGTTGGACGAAATTATTTCTCTTTACTTTTTTTGATTTTTTCAATGTTTTTTGTGTCACAAGGCGTCTGTTTGCCAGGTTTTCACCAAGTAACAATTTTTTTTGTTTTATAATTTTTATTTTTTTTGTATTTTTGAATTTTTTTGATTTTTTTTTGTATTTTTTTGAATTTTATATTTTTTTTATATTTTTGAATTAGGATATTCCAAAGAGCTATGTGTAGAACCTGCGAAGGTGCATGCTGTTGATAGGATCCTCCAAAGGTTCACCTTCTGTAGTTGAGAGCTGATATGCACCAGATCCATATGCTACTGTAATAATGTAGGGACCAAGCCAGTTTGGTTTGAACTTGCCCTTCTTCTCTTTGTCTTGTTGATTTTTAGGATTTTCTCTGAGAACTAAGTCACCCACCTCAAATGTGTGAGGCTTAACCTTATGATTGTAACTGCAACGTTCCTTGACTGAATGATATGTAACTCAAGTGACTGTCTTCCTTGATAAAGGAATTGAGATAGAATTACTAGTGTGTGGACTACACAGGCCCATATGCGTGTCACCTGAAGAAGTTTGGGCATCCCTGACAACAAAGTCCTTTGAGGAAGCTCCATTAAAGGTCCATGATGTATCACTAGAAGGGAAAGGATTTGTGGAACAATTAGATGAGTGATGAAGGCTGATGATTGCGAAAAGAAGTGAAAGTAGGATAGCATGATGGAGACTTAGGATCAACAAGTATGCTTTTTGACTTAAAATTTTAGAACTTTTGCCCCCAGTTATTTTGATATTAGGGGAGATCAACTCTTGTTCTTTTTTCTTCATAGGATTTTTATCCTTGACTTTGATTTTTGGAGAGTCCAATAGCTTTTGATTTTGATTTGGATTAAAGGACTTTTCTTTATTTTTGACTTTTAGATTTTTCTTTTCAAAACTTGATTTTTGATCCCCAATGAGTAAGGGCCTTTGTGATTCTTGTTGATCCAAGTCAAGGAGAGGAGTGGAAATGGAATGAGTGGATGATATGGTAAAGCTATGTGATTTCTCAAGAGGGCTGGTGATATGCTCAATAGATTCTTTGTTGGAACCACTCTTAGGACTATTGATATCAAGAGTTGCTTGCACCACTAGAGGAGATTTGCATTCAGACTTAGTAGCCACAACACTAGGTGGTTCACACCCAATTCCTTGGCATTGCAAATTGTTTGTAGGTTGTTCCTGTCGACTGAATACCTTAGGAGATAGTGGGAGTTGGTCAACATGAAATATATACTCACCACATCCTAGGTCTTTAACCTTGAATTTTTCTTTGAGCTCTATTTGTTTTGATGTAGAAGCTTTCAAGGATTCTGGATCCACATATCCTGATGAAGGAATAGCTTCTCGATTGACTGGGATTGTTATTTCTGATCTAGGTTGCAAATTGTTGCAATATATGAATGGATTTGGATCCGCTTTGACGGTCACTTCAACTCCATTGTGTGGAAACTTGATATATCGATAATATGTAGATGGTACTGCACTCATCTCATGAATCCAAGGACGTCCCAAGAGTATGTTGTATGTGAGATCTAGATCAAGGACTTGACAAACCACATCCTTTGTAACTGGTCCAACTCTGAGAGGTAAGGTGACTGTGCCTTTGGATGAATGCTCTTCATCATCATATGCCTTGATGGTAATTTTGTTTGTAGAATTCACAGCTTTATCAGAATATCCCAATTGTTTAATAGTCCTCAATGTACAAATGTTTAGACCTGCTCCTCCATCTATAAAGACTCGCTTGATTTTATGTTTGTGTATGAAGCTCGCTTGATTTTATGTTTGTGTATGAAGGCTTCAATGTGTAATGGTGCATTATGTGGCTGACTTACGGAGGCTTCATCAGCTTCTGTGAATGTAAGGGAGTGTGGAATGGAAAGGTATCCCACCATGGCTTGAAACTGGTCCACATTCAGATCAGTAGGGATAGTAGTGTCTCTCAAGATTTTGTCAAGAATAGCTTTATGTGTGGGGGATATACATAAGAGCTCAAGGATAGAGATGAGTGCGGGTGTCTTCCCTAACTATTCTACAAGGTCGTATTCAGGCTTGGTTGATGAAGAAGCAGTGTTTTTAGTTGGATCACCTTGCAAAGTGATTTTACCTCGATGAGTTGTGACATTACATTCAGAGGTAGGTTCAGAAGAAGATCCAACGCCTTTTAGGACAATCTTGGGTCTCTGGGTAGAATTCTCGGGGTTTTTGTCCTTGATGATAATGGTAGAGACATAATTGTCAATCGAGATGTGATTGATAGTTGAATCATAGTTGTAGGATGCTCTGGTATAGTTGGTTTGATCCTCTGTGGCTTTAGCTTTTCCCTTGTCATGTTTTGGGAATGGTTCCTCAAACATTTCATGTTCTTGATTAGACGAATGTCCCTCAATCTCAATGTCACCTCTATCAATGAGATCTTGTATGATGTTCTTTAGTCGATGACAATTTCTTGTCTTATGACCCTTGCTCTTATGAAATTCACAATATTCATCATCATTCCACCAATTTGGTTTGACCTTTGGTTCATATGGAGGAAAATCTGGAATTGTGATTACCTTGTTTGCCACAAGCTTCTTAAAAACTGACTCAAGTGGTTCTCCCAATGGAGTGTACTTCCTTCAAGATCTGGAAGTTGTTTGAGTATTCACTTGATTGTTTGTAGAACTTGATCTCAAAAAGATGAATTTGGGTCGCATTGTGTTGGCATCAACAACACCATCATTGACTGTGTTCTTGTTTTTATTCCAAAATCTTGGCTTGTCTTTTCCTTTAAAGTCATCCTTATTTTCCTTGAATATCTTGATGACTCCTTGTTCAATTAGGACCTTTTCTGTCGCTAAGCCTTTTTCAATGACATCCTTGAAGGTGGACAAACAAGTTTTCCTTAAGTCATAGCCAATGTCTTTGTTAACATTCTGGGTGAACATTTCTACCATCTATTTTTGTGGAGTTTCACAAGAACATCTACTAGCTAGATTTCTGCATCTTTGTAAGAATGATGCAAAAGATTCTCCCTCTTTTTGCTTGGTGTTGCACAAAGTAGTGACTGATATGTCTGTTTCTATGTTGTAGGAGAAATGTTGGATAAATGCCTCCGCTAGATCACCCCATGACTTAATACCAGGTGGAAGTTGGTAGAACCATTCCATAGCTTGATCACCTAAGCTTTGTGGGAATAATCTCATCAAATATGTCTCTTCTGCTGCTACCTCAATGCAAGCTATGAAAAACTGTCTTATGTGTGCCTTAGGATCCCCTTTTCCTCTATACTTATCAAATTTAGGCATCACAAAGTGTGTAGGAAATGGAGGCATTGGAATGCTCTTGTCAAATGGATAAGGACATATGTCTCTCATTGTGTATGCTGGTTTTGGTGTATTTATGTCCTCCATTTTCTTTTGTAAGTCCTTGATTTGTTGTTCCAAATTGCTCTTAGGTGGAGATCGACTTCTTGGACCATACCCTATGCTTAAGGCACCAATTGGAGGAGGAGCATGTTGCATATATGGATGATATTGATCATACACATGTTCATATGGAGGAGGTCTATAGTGATGCTGCGTATATGGACCACTTGGTATAGATTCATGTTGAGGAACACCATATCTATTTTGTGCATGTATACCATACTCTACAAGCATGTCATGTTCTATTGTATTGCCCCCAAATTTGACACGGGGTTTCCTTGTGTCCAAATTTTGAGCATGCCTTTGAATATCCCATTGCTTTGGTGGTTGATCCTTAGCATTGATATGTGATTGAGCATATTTTTCTCCATAAGACTTCCATAATGGTCTGCGAAGGTGAGTATCATATGTTTGACCATGTGTATGTGGGACCTCTGGTTTTTGAAGCAAAGCTGATGGTGATTCAGGTACCATATGTGGTCCTCTATTTCATCCACTATTAGGTCTCCTTTGATCCATGTTGGAGTGAGTTTGTTGCAAAGGTCGATTTTCCATTATTTGAGACTGCATAGGGGAAAAAGTGAGACTAGGCTAACATGCCCTAATCCTACCTTTTGACACACATTATGGAATATGAAAGAGCCTAGAGGTATCACACAATTGGCTACTTCTTTTTGTGGAAGAGAGAGCCATGGGCTACCTATTAGGATTTCTATTCCTTTGTTGTAATTGAAAGATAAAATGATGCAAGTTCAATTCCTAACCCCAAAGTGCAAGTATGAACTAATAGCAATATTGCAGAATTGAGTTTAAACAATGAAAAGCTGTAAACACAAGGACAAAACAAGAATAAAGATGCGTACCCGGAGTCAAAATCTAAGTGAAAATATTTGGGACGGGGGTGCGGGCGCCACTGTCCTGATACTGCTCCGGAAACTGTTGTTTTGCAACCTGGAAAGCTGTCGGAAATGCTGAAAGTTGTTGTCTGATAGAAGGACCAAGGTGCCCAGCACCTCTGTCCTAGGGACCAAGGCACCCAATGCCCCTATCCTTGTAGGACCAGGGCACCCCACACCCCTATCCTGGTCTTTTTCTATGAAACTTGGTATGGAGTTTTGTCTCGATCTGCTTCCATCGGATCTGCAACTTGCGGCGTCATCCGAATCTCGAAACCTGCACTTATATCTGAAAAGGTATGGTGGGCGGCTATATAGGGTTTTTCCTTAGTCAAACCCCCGCTTTGGTGATTTCCACCTCCACGAATAGCCAAGTTGTATTGTAAAAATATTGTGTGTGCAGATCTTATGTGTGTGCAAGATCTAAAATGCAAGTAAGCAAACTAGAGCAACCTAGAAAGTAAACCCTAATTGCTTGTAAATGATAATGTAAATTCTCTAAATCAAGATGCAAAGTGATCTAAAGCATGAATACAAATGATATATTGAGGCTTATGCAAAGACATGAAAACAACATGAAATCATACCCAACCCCAAGGGAGAGGTACAAGCCAATCTTCAGTCGGTGATCCCTTATTGCTCTTCAATGCCTTCAAAGCCCTAAATGGATAAATGAAATTGATGAATACTTGATGGATGGATGTTGAATGTTGTTGAAGTCTTCAAAGATCTGCTCTTTCGCTGCATATAAGGTCTCCCCTGAAAACAAAATTCGGATCCTTTCAAATGAAGAAAGAGAGCTCTTATATATGAAACCCTAGGTCGTAATTTCAACTTTTGGCCGACCTAGAGATTGAATCTCCCACCAATTTCTTGGGGTTAAGCTTTATTTTATGATTGGATCGTGCTCCTAAAATTTTGGGAAAAATGTCCTGGACCGTGTGCACTCCGGGCACCACGGTCCCGACAACTTTTCACCAAATTTTCAGGGCCGTCGGATATGATGATTTTAGAGAGAATCCCAAAGTTACAAGTGACTTCGAGATGTTTTGACCCCCGAAATCAAGCCCCCAAGTTCAAAATAGGACCTAATTAGGGTTTTTGATTAAATGATGTATTGGAGGAATAAAATGAAAAGGGCACATTTTAATGAAAGGGCCCAACTTTATGATGTGGAAGATGATGAAATAGAACCTTAGACCTAATTAATTTCATTAATTAAATGCTAAAGAGGAAATGAAATGCAAAATGCAAAATGCACCAAGGTGGGTGCTAAACTAGGTGTGAAATTGTACCACCCTAGCAAGTGCATACAATTTACGATGCTACATTTAGCCCCCACTTTAGCGGTCATATGAGTACTACGTGCATATGCAAGATAAAGTACAGGAAAGTAAACATTATTTGAAAAAGGATATATCCATAAGTCTATCGAACGAAGCCCCCAGCGGTATCTGCAGTACACAGTTAGGAACCACACCCTAAAAAACACACGTTAGATCACAAAATCACCTAATGCTTACTAAGGAAAGTGATGAAATTTGTGAGTAGCTATATGCCCCCCCTGTTTCGGCTTGCTTATTAGGGAGGTGAAACATGATAGCATGTTTACTTACGACAAATTGTGTGAGAAATTATTGATGAGAGATGTTCACTGAAGAGGCTTCAGCAGAGCACATTTTGGAACATCCCGGGAGTAAGGGTACAAAAATACAATTCCTACGCAACAAATGGTTCAAAAATCGCATCTCCCAAACTCAAGTTATGATGAAATGAGTGATAGAGGAAAATTAGGGTTTTGACAATAAAGGAATGAAAATATATACCTTGAAAGTGACAATTGCATTTGTCACTTTGTTGATTTCTGAGTATTGTTCATTGTAGCGGAGCCCACATAGTCATCATTATGCCTTCATGACGACCGGAGCATCCCTCAAGGATTGAGATCATGTGACAGGTCATGATCGGTGACGAGCCACTGGACGAGGTGAGTTGACTGAACTGTGACTTTGACTTTCTGCATTTCTGTTGACTTTGAGTTTCTGTGATCGAATGTGGGCTTGAGAATCTGACCCTGGGTCCCACCCAGGGCGCCATGGTCCCTATGGGGCACCATGGTCCCTGTGGGGTGCCATAGTCCTTTCAAGGCACCATGGTCCCTGTGAGGCACCATGGTCCCTGTGAGGCACCATGGTCCCTATAGGGTGCCATGGTCCTCTCAGGGCACCATGGTCCCTGAAGGGCGCCATGGTCCCCATCAGGACTTGGCAAGGGTCGACAGGGTTAGCCTTCGATGTTCGACAGTTTGCATAGATGATTTTGATGATTGAGTACTCATTACATTGATGTTTTTGCATTGCAGGGTCTCCCATACATGAGAGAGCACACGGCAGGGCAAATTCTTCGCAGTTTGCGAGATCAGATTCCCTGGCTAACTCAGGCAGAGAGAGATACATTATCGATCATGGGTTAATGGTATGCGATCCTCATGCTGGCCATTCGATTCCATCCCGCGATGTTGATGGCACTTATGGAGCGATGGGATCCTAACACATGTACATTCCATCTTCCAGTAGGAGAGATGACGGTTACACTTGAGGATGTGTACTGCATACTTTGCCTACCTATCAGAGGAGCCATCGTGACATATGCGACCGATCGGTCAATGGAGGACTATCAGAGGGAGCAGGTATACTGCATATGGAGAGTCATGCTGAGTGAGATGAGAGGTCGCATCATGGTCAGTTGGCTCTTACATCCTACAGGAGAGGTGCCCCTTGCGAGATGCCTTATGATTGCCATCATTGCACTAGCCGTTTGCCCTAATGGGTGAGGTACGCACATGCATGGGGGTCTCACATGGTGCATCAGGGCTATGGAGAGACATAGGAGAGTATATGCTTGGGGTCAGAGTATGCTTGCACATCTCTATCACGACCTTGAGGAGTATGTGTTTGGACAGTGTTGTAGCTTGATGACATGCACACTTCTGTAGGTGTGGATATTTGAGCATTGCACATGCACTAGGCTTGTCGGCTATCCGATGAGTACGGCTAGCTAGCGACCTAGGGTGTTTGCCTATCCACTTACCAGCGAGTGGAGATTTGGGGATCTACTATATTGGAGAGTGACATTTGATAGATTGACAGCTGAGGTGATAGTATGGAGACCATATCTGCGGATGCATAGATGGGATGGGATGGAGAGTCAGCTAGCATGCTTACAGAGGAACCGCCTACTGAGAGGATGATACTCACATATCATAGTCCCATTCTACTTTGACTGAGTACGAAGGCAGTTTGGGCTAGAGCAGTGTGTTCCAGCCGATGTACCTATCTATACTTGACACTCGCGAGTCCTTCCCAGACCCAGAGCAGTAGTGAGACCTATGATAGATGACATCGAGATTACAGATATAGAGGGATCCGATCAGGATGTGGTCATTGATTACTCCGCAGAGCCCGGAGCATAGCGCAAGTATCTCTCATGGTTTGTGAGGTCATACCCAGGGCCTATCTTTCCACCAGATTACCCGACAGGCCATCTAGGCCCATGGAGACATGGAGACCGAGATGAGGATCAGGGATCTAGATCAGAGGAACCAGAGGAGGGAGAGGGTCATGAGGAGGCAGGAGATCTTGATCCACCCATAGGAGATCAACCTAGTGCCGAGGAGGAGGAGGAGGGAGAGGAGGATAACACCGATACAGATGATGATGAGGAGAATGAGGATGCAGGTGAGGATGTAGACGAGGATGAGGAGGAGGATAGAGATGATGATGAGGAGTCAGATGCAGCTCCCCACCATTCAGGAGATGATACCATAGCCTTGGATCCTCCTCTTATTCCCCAAAAGGGGGAACATGAGGCGATACGGAGACCTGTTTCTAGTACGGGCCAGCCTACACCCATCATGCACAGATTATTTGAGCATGGGGAGCCTAGTAGTTCCCAGTCACAGATGCTACCATATCACAATCCCTACTGGCGCAAGGGAGATCCAGGTATAGTAGGTTTATATTGATTGATTAGTGTTTTGATGATATAGAATGGTACTAATACAAAAATCTGTTCTACTACTATAGCTAATGTGCAGGAGTGGCATTCCTTGATTCAGCAAGCAGTGACAGATATTTCCATGATGGCACAGATCCCTAGTTCCTCACAGGTTGCTTATAGGCCTCAGGGGAACGCGGGTCGGCATGAGGACTTGTTTTCCCCATTTTGAGTATAGGTGGACATATGGAGGGAGAGAGAAAGAGTTCTATCAGAGAACCTTCAGCGGACACAGTGTGACCTAGCAATAGCTCAGGACGAGGCTACCTCGTATTGCATGATCCTTATGGATAGGGATCGTAGGAGTTCCTCTCAGAGTCATTCACGGTCCATATCACGCTATACACCCATGGGTCCACCTTCACGGCTGGATCAGGAGGGAGCGTCTAGTCGTCACTCTCCAGCCACTAGCCCTAGGGATAGGAGATGATCTAATGATGTAGGATAGGTCACATTTTGGATGTATAGTGACCTATTTTTGTATATGAAAACATGATCCACACACACACACACACACACACACACACACACACACACACACACATATATATACATGCTTCTCTTTGTCTCAAACGTGTTATCTTTAATGCCTAAAACAATGTATATTTTAATTAAAGTTAATACATTTGGTAGATGTACATGTATGTTTTGAATTTAATTTCCATGTGAATGATTTCTCAATGCTCCATGATTAAATTGATACATGTGTGACTTAATTAAAAATATTTAATCAAGTACTACATTGATGATAGAGAAGAAATATCTGTGAAGCCTAAGAATCATATAACTAATGTGATTTAATTTTAAACTTAAACACAACATGATACGATTCTACTTAACACATAAATACATTGTATAATATGCCAGCATAATGGAAATGTAAATCTTTTGCAATTTACATAAATGAGTTCAAGACAAACTATAAAGTAAAGAAACACGCTTGTCAAGAACAAAGCAATATAGATTAAACACAATATCATTTAATTCTATTTGCTCTAACCAAGATATGATAACATATTACCTAATTTTGAAGAACTAAAAAGAAGATAGATGAAATGAAAGATAGGGAATGAGAAATTAAGCATAGTATCTACGCAAGTGCATAGCATTTATAGGTTCTTTAAGAGGCGTACCGTCTACATCCACTATTTTGTAAGCACCTGATCTATAATCTTCAATAACAATATACGGTCCAAGCCAATTAGGACTAAATTTTCCCTTTTCTTCAGGTAAGGCATTCACATTGTGCTGATTCTCATAGAGGACTAAGTCACCTATTGAGAAGGAACGTTGAATAACTTTATCATTATAGCTTCGTTGTAGAGTTTTGTGATATGCTTGAATATGCTCAAGAGCATTTATACGCTGTTCATCAAGCATCTCAAGCTGTTGAAGTCTTTGTTCTCTATAAGAGTCATCATCTACTATACCTTTGAGAGAAACTCTAAGTGATGGAATCTCTAACTCTAAAGGCATAATAGCATCAGCACCATAAACAAGATTATAAGGAGTAGTTCCTATAGCAATTCGTACACTCGTTCGGTAGGCCCAAAGAGCATATATTAGTTGAGTACTCCAATCCTTACCATGCTTATTCACGGTTTTGTGAAGAATTTGTTCAATTATCTTATTGGATGGTTCGGCTTGACCATTTGATTGAGGATAGTATGGTGTAGAAAATTGATGTTTGATATGATATTTCTCGAGGAATTTCTTCACGTCCTTGTTCTTAAATGATGTCCCATTATCTGAGATTATAGTGGAAGGTATCCTGAATCGAGAAATAATGTTTTCTAGAAGAAATTGACAAATCACTTCAACAGTAGTAGAACAAAGGGGAACAGCTTCTACCCACTTTGTAAAGTAATCTGTTGCGGTTATAATAAAAGTGTGTCCTTGAGATGAAGGAGGAGAGATTTTACCTATGAGATCCAACCCCCATGCAGAGAAAGGCCAAGAAGCTACATGAGGAAGTTCTTGGGCAGGAGCATGAATCAGATTATTGTGTTGTTGACATTGATGACATTTCTTAACAAATGAAAAAGAATCCTTCTGCATAGTTTGCCAATAGTATCCCATACGAAGCAATCTTTGAACCAAGGATTTGCCTCCAAAATGCCCCCCACAAGCACCTGAATGTGCCTCTTCAAGAGCAATAGGGATTTCTGATTTGTTAAGATAGCGAAGGAGAAGACCGTTATAACCCCTTCGGTAAAGAACATTGGAAAGAATGATATATCTAGCAGATAGCTTGCGGATTCTAGCCCTAGTGTTCCTATTGGCAAAATCAGGAAAGGTACCATCGGTCAAGTATCTTATGATATGCGAATACCAATCATCTGAGTCTATACAACATGTCACCAAGCTAGAATCATCTACAATAGCTGGAGAAATAAGGTTGTGAATAACAAATTTAAGATCAACCATAGGGTCCTCTAAAGATACAAGAGAAGTGACACATGCCATTGCATCCACATGTTGATTATCTTTTTGAGGAACAGGTTCCATGGTATAAGAATCGAATTTTTGTAACAAAGAGATAGCAAGGTCTTTATATTGTGATAATTTGTCTTGTTTTGCTTGATACAGTCCTGTTACTTGTCTTATAATCAATTGCGAATCTCCATAAATATGTATGTGCTTTATATTCAAAGCCAAGGCTGCTTTTATTCCTGCTATAAGGGCCTCATACTCAGCAATGTTATTGGTACATAGGAAATTGAAACGATAAGATAAGGGAATGGATTTCTTTGTAGGAGAAATTAGAACAACACCTGCCCCCGATCCCGTACGACACTTAGAGCCATCAAAGTATAACTCCCAAGTTTCATCTTTCTCTGTACAAAGAATGAAGTCATCGGGAAAAGACTCAGGGTTAGGGAAGGAGAAAGGTGAAGGGGCCTCAACTAAGTGATCGGCCAATGCTTGCCCTTTAATTGCTCTTTGTGAAACAAATTTAAGGTCAAATTCAGTTAACATCATAACCCACTTAGCTAGGCGTCCTGATAAATCAGTTTTAGAGAAAAGATGCTTCAAAGGATCAAACTTTACCATGACATGGACCTCTGAATTTAAAAGATAATGTCTCAATTTCTGAGTCGCAAACACCAAGGCCAAGCATTGTCTTTCTATCGCAGAATATCGGGTCTCATAATCGAGTAAGGTATGGCTTATATAATAAACCGAACATTTCTTACCATCTTTATCATGTTGTGCCAATAATGCTGCGAGAGCATGAGAGGAAGCAGCTATATAAAGAAGAAAGGGTTTAGAAGGTTCCGTAGGTTGAAGGATAGGAGGATTAGCCAAATATACTTTTAAATCTTCAAATGCTTGCTGACAATCTTCATTCCATTGAAAAGTGATATTATTTTTGAGAAGTTGAGTAAAAGGAAAGGTATGATCTGCAAGTTGAGATACGAACCTACGAATAGCTTGAATCTTTCCTTGTAAGATTTTGAGTTGAGACACATTTCTAGGAGGTGGCATGTTGACAATAGCATCTATTTTCTTAGTGTCCACCTCAATCCCACAATGCGAAACTATGAATCCTAATAGTTTTCCACTATCCACACCAAAAACACATTTCCGGGGATTCAAGTGCACGTGATATTTACGAATTCTTTCAAAGATTTGATGAAGGATCTTAATATGATCTATACAAAGAATGGATTTGGCTAAAATATCATCAACATAATCTTCTAAAATCTTATGCATATAATCATGAAAGATAAGGGTCATCGCTCATTGATAAGTTGCGCCGGCATTTTCAAATCCAAAAGGTATCATCACCCAACAAAACATACCCCAAGGAGTGGTGAAAGCAGTTTTGAATTGATCTTGAGGATTAATGAAAATTTGATTGTATCCTGAAAAACCATCCATGAAGGATAACAAAGCATGTCCTACTATAGAATCAACTATCATGTCAATGTTTGGGAGAGGGAAATCATCTTTTAAAGAAGCCTTATTTAAGTCTCAAAAGTTGGTACACATTCTTATTTTATTATCTGGTTTAGCCACAGTGACAATATTTGAAATCCACGGGGAATAATCAATAGGGCGGATAAATCCAGCCTCCAATAATTTTTCAATCTCAACCTTAACAAGGAGAGCTACCTTAGGATTCATTTTTTGAATCTTTTGTTTCATGGGCTTAGCATCGGGAACTAAGACAATATTATGAGTAACAATCTTAGGATCTATACCAGGCATGTCGGAGTATGTCCAAGCAAAGATCTCAGGGAATTCATGCAATAAATTTGCATATTGTTTTTGTTCTTCTTCATCCAAACACTTTCCAATTTTAATAACTTTTTCTTCATTGCAAGGATCCATCTTAACATCAATGGTATCACTTATGAGAATATTACTTTGTTGAGGAATATCCTTTAACTGAGGGAATTCTTTCACAATCTCATCATTATCAATCTCTTTTCCAAAATAAGCTTCAATGTTCAAACAATAAGGAAATCCCCTATTGTGATGATAATGAGGAAGAGTGTCATATGCTCCCAAAAACTTAGCTAAACATCATCGGTAGGAAAGACATCCAAAGCATAGGCACACGAAGGATCCCCATCAATATACTCAGGGTGTCTCATTGGTAGAGATGTAGAAATAGCATTAACACTAATACATGGTCTCTTAGAAGCTTTAGTGCGCTTGTAGGGATTATAACCAAGTCCAAAGGTCTCATCATAAAGATTATTCCCTAGAGGAACCTTTATCCCTTGTTCGTGAGCGCCAAAATCATTTCCATTATACCCATGCTTAGCTAAAATATGAAAACCACGACCATAACGATCAACCATTTCAGAAAGAGAAGGTGGTTTTTCATAAGACAAAGAATCAAATTCTTCAGAATTAGATGTGTGAGGAGAAGAAGTTTGAGAAGCGGCCACAAAATTATTGTTCATAGGTTCAGGCAAGGTTGATTGATCTTTAATTTTCTCCTTCTTTTTAACTTTAAACTTTCTAGGAGGAACCCTATACTCACCTACAAAGGTGGGATTAAAGTCAAGAGATCCCCAATCGTCTTCTGCGAGAACCTTCTCAGGATCAAAAGCCTTTTCATGTGTAGACTCAAGTTGAGAAGAGTCTTCTTCAAGGACTTCAGACTCATCCAAAGAATTTTGATCATTGGAGGGTGATGATTCATCCATAGGTAAAGAGTCATCACTAGAAGAGGAAGGTTCAGAAGGACTCTCTTTAGAAGTAGATGTTTGCAAACAAGCTTGAAACTTAGTATCGCCTATCAAGGTATATGTCTTATTGCTATAAATAAATTTAACTTGTCTATGCAATGTAGAGGGGACGGCTTTCATATTGTGAATCCAAGGTCTCCCTAATAACAAGTTGTATGTTAGATTTCCCGACATAACATGGATAGGAGTAGGCAAAGTAATAGGTCCCACTGTGATGGGTAAGGTGATAGTACCTAATGAAGACTTAGCCACATTATCAAAGCCTCGAATGGGACGAGAGTCAGGCTCAATAAGGGATGAATCCACATTCATCTTATGCAATAGATTAATGCTACACATATTAAGGCCAGAGCCATTATCTACCAGTGTTCGTCTTATAGCAGTGTCATTTATGATAACCACAATCATCAAGGGATCATATTGATGTTGAATTTCACTAGTAGGCAATTCATCTTGAGTAAACACAATTTAAGCTTTAGGATTCATCACAGAGTTAACCAAAGACACTATATTACTAGATGTATTAGGTGGAGGAACATTCAAATCTTTCAAGGCATCTTGTAACATTCCGTGATGAGCGGAAGAAGTTTGGATCAAATCCCAAAGGGATATCTTAGCAAGGGTAACTTTAAGTTGTTCTATGAGATCATATTCCTTACCCATAACTTGTGAAATACGTGGAGCTTGCGGAAGAATTGGTTGAGGATTAGGAAGAGAAACTGGAGTAACCAGAGGAGGATTGGGCTGCCTATTATTTCTAGTATGATAAGTATGGGCAACCGCATGATAACTCTCTCTAGTTAATTGCTTGGCATAACTATAAGGACTTATAGGTTTTCTTCCTTGCACGGTGATGATAGGTTTATTCAGAGTAAGAGAGGAATTATGACCATACCCTCCTTGGACAGTAAGGAGAGGTGATTTGGGAACTTGAAAGGTGGGAGAAGGATAAGCACCTTGGACTTCAAAGAGAGGCTTATTATGCTCATTCAGGTTTATCATGCTAACTAATTTAGAAGTCTTGTTCTTGTTTAAAGATTTCGATAGGGCCACAAAGTCATCAAGAGCATCATCCAACAAAGCATGATCATATCGATTAAAAGGTTTATCTTTTGATTCAAAAGGAGACATCTCTTCATAGAGGGGATTATTGAAAACAACCATGTTACCAGATTTAGTGGAAGAGTTGATAGGAATGTACCCTTGAGAGGAATCATTCGACTTATCTTTCTCATCACACTGAAATGGCATAGTAACAATGTTTACGAGTTTTTGGTAAAATGAAGGTTTGGTATCTTTAGGATTCAAAAACTCATCCAAAGCTTCATCTAATTCATCTTGGCTATACTCATAATCAACATAATTCCATACATCATCATAAACATGAACATCTTGCAAATAAAAATTTGACATTTTACATAAAACTTAAACACACAATGCAAAGAAAAACACTCTTTCTTTTCCCTATTTTTTTTTTTTTTTCTCTTTTTTTCTCTTTTTTTTTGTTTTTTTGTTCTTAATGAAAAATGAAACTTAAATGAAACACACTAAATCTAGATCTAGATCTAACAAATACAATGCAAGAGGAAGCAATGATAGAGTTCACGTCGGGTTCACCAAAATGTGTAGGGGAAAAAGCGAGACTAGGCTAACATGCCCTAATCCTACCTTTTGACACACATTATGGAATACAAAAGAGCCTAGAGGTATCACACAATTGGCTACTTCTTTTTGTGGAAGAGAGAGCCACGGGCTACCTATTAGGATTTCTATTCCTTTGTTGTAATTGAAAGATAAAATGATGCAAGTTCAATTCCTAACCCCAAAGTGCAAGTATGAACTAATAGCAAGATTGCAGAATTGAGTTTAAACAATGAAAATCTATAAACACAAGGACAAAAAAAGAATGCAGATGCGTACCTAGAGTCAAAATCTAAGTGAAAATGTTTGGGACGGGGGCGCGGGCACCACTGTCCTGATACTGCTCCGGAAACTGTTGTTTTGCAACCTGGAAAGCTGTCGGAAATGCTGAAAGTTGTTGTCTGACAGAAGGACCAGGGCGCCCAGCGCCTCTATCCCAGGGACCAGGGTGCCCAACGCCCCTGTCTTGGTAGGACTAGGGTGCCCCATGCCCCTATCCTGGTCTTTTTCTCTGAAACTTGGTATGGAGTTCTGTCTCGGTCTACTTCCATCGGATCTGCAACTTGTGACATCGTCCGAATCTTGAAACCTGCACTTATATCTAAAAAAGTATGGTGGGCAGCTATATAGGGTTTTTCCTTAGTCAAACCCCCGCTTTGGTGATTTCCACCTCCACGAATAGCCAAGTTGTATTGTAATAATATTGTGTGTGCAGATCTTGTGTGTGTGCAAGATCTAAAATGCAAGTAAGCAAACTAGAGCAACCTAGAAAGTAAACCCTAATTACTTGTAAATGATAATGTAAATGCTCTAAATCAAGATGCAAAGTGATCTAAAGCATGAATACAAATGATATATTGAGGCTTATGCAAAGACATGAAAACAACATGAAATCATACCCAACCCCAAGGGAGGGGTACAAGCCAATCTTCAGTTGATGATCCCTTATTGCTCTTCAATGCCTTCAAAGCCCTAAATGGATGAATGAAATTGATGAATACTTGATGGATGGATGTTGAATGTTGTTGAAGTCTTCAAAGATCTGCTCTTTCACTGCATATAAGGTCCCCTGAAAACAAAATTCGGATCCTTTCAAATGAAGAAAGAGAACTCTTATATATGAAACCCTAGGTCGTAATTTCAACTTTTGGCTGACCTAGAGATTGAATCTCCTGCCAATTTCTTGGGGTTAAGCTTTATTTTATGATTGGATCGTGCTCCTAAAATTTCGAGAAAAATGTCCGGGACCGTGTGCACTCCGGGTGCCACGGTCCCGACAACTTTTCACCAAATTTTCAGGGCCGTCGGATATGATGATTTTAGAGAGAATCCCAAAGTTACAAGTGACTTCGAGATGTTTTGACCCCCGAAATCAAGCCCCCAAGTTGAAAATAGGACTTAATTAAGGTTTTTGATTAAATGATGTATTGGAGGAATAAAATGAAAAGAGCACACTTTAATGAAAGGGCCCAACTTTATGATGTGGAAGATGATGAAATAGAACCTTAGACCTAATTAATTTCATTAAATAAATGCTAAAGAGGAAATACAATGCAAAATGCAAAATGCACCAAGGTAGGTGCTAAACTAGGTGTGAAATTGTACCACCCTAGCAAGTGTGTACAATTTACGACGCTACAGAGACATGTCAAAATCATGAGGTATCTTGGCTCCACTTTGTGCCATCATTTGTAAGAAGAATTGTCTATCCCTCCTCATTATTTCCTCAACCAATCGATTGAAATGGGGATTCATAATGGATTCTTCTACATCTGCTGAATGCACTAAAAAGTTGTTCATATTGTCATTATGTGTAGCATTGTTGTTTATAGTGTCCATGTTCTCAACATTTGGGATGTTTCTATAGGCATCCATGTCAGGTAATGTAGCATGATCAGAATTGAAAAAGATATCATTGTCATACTCATAAGAACTCATGTTTGCGGACTCTTGAGCCTCTTTAGTTTCTCTCCTAGATTTTTGAAGACGGGTTTCAACCATGAACTAGGTATTGACCAAGATGTGTGAGACTAGATGAAAATGGAAAGAGTATGGAAGACCAAGAGTTGGATGAAATGTAAATGAATCTGAGGTGTACTTGCAATGTCCAAAGTGTAAGACCAAGTATGTATGTAGTAGAGTAGGTGTGACTTCCAAAGAGAGGATAGTTTCTCTTGATGAGGTAAGTTGACCTTGACTCTAAGTAAGACCAAATGAGACCCAAAGGTAAGAAACCTTGATGAGGTACCACTTAGCAAAGTGTTGTTGTATGTAGTGTGTTGACAAAGTATAGTGAGGACAAGCAAGTGACCTTTTGACTCAAGTTTAGACAAATGTGAATGTAAAGTGAGATGTAAAGCAATGATGGACTTTGTGAGACCCAAAGACAGGTTGAATGCTAAATGAAACCCTGGAGAAATGACCTAGGAAGCTCAAGAATTCTGAAATTGACTGTGTTTGTTTGCTGGACTATAACAGTTTTTCAATTCTGGACACAGACGCGCCTGTATACTTCACAGACGCGGTTTCCTGACGCAGACGCGACTCTGTTTAACACAGACGCGTTTCTGAAATTTTTCTCAAAGTGAAATGTTGATCTTGTAAACACAAATGTGTTTCTGCCCTTCACAGACGCGGTTTCTTGACACAGACGCGGTTTCTTGACACAGACGCTATTATGTACAACACATATGCGTTTTTGTAAAATTTGTGCAATTTTTTCCAATCTGTGAAGTCGTTTTTATTGTGACCAAATCTGACTGTTTGACTATTTTTCATGACAAGAGGACACAGTGTTGATGAAGACACAATGTTTGATGGTGTCTAGACTCAAAATGACTCCAGTGTGTTGTTTGATGTAAAAATGTTTTGCATACACTTGAAGACACAAAAGACACAATGTTTTGCTGTTTGGTCTTGAATGTTTTGAATGTTTAAAATAAGTCAAGCACAATTCTTATGGCTGGCCAAGACAATAGTTGTTGATCCCACATGGGGTTTTACCCCCGAGGCTACGCTATTCAGAGTGGATACTTAGATGCTTTACCTCACTGGCTCCACCCTCGGCACTCACTTCTCGGGTCAGCCAAGCATCAGTCCCCACGAAAACTCCCCGTGGTGAACTTTGTATCTCTACTAAGAACCGTATGTGTGTGGGCCGCTACCAGAGGTCCGACCTCCTGCCCCAACAACTAGAAGGATTTGGGCTTCTAAAATAAAAAGGTGCTAGTAAGGGCATCCGCTCGTGTGGCCATACATGCGGCACTTTCAGCTCTGTAAATACAGAAGGCTCCTAGCCGGTAGGGGTTACGCCCTACAACTGATCAAATAAATTTGATCAAACGGGTTTATGGGGAGACATAGTGTCGGTATGAACTAATCAGCACACGTTATTCATAGTTTTCACCATGAATATAGTTATTTATAGTGGTTTGGAAGAAGATGGCTTTTCTTTTGCTACCACTTGGGTCATTCTCTTCTCACTAGTAGTCCTAATGACCACACGGGAAGACAGGCCCTCTAAAGATTAAACAAAAAGAGCCTATTTCTCAAGACACAAAAGACAATGATTCAATTTTAGTGCACCAATTGAAGTGTTTGCTAGTCTATGAAAAGAAGGCACATAATAAAAATCCAAAAACGCTTACCAAGGACCTGCAACAAAGAATTGTTAGTAGTTTGGATTGTTTCAAATGATCACCCCTTCCTGCAAGCACACGAGTTAGGTAAATTTTAAAACACAAAAGACTTTGTGAAAATAGGGGCCTTCAACCAAATGATTTAGCTTCCAAGACAAGCTGCACCAATTTTGTTAGCTAGATCTGAAAATGTTAGCCCAAAAATAAACCAGATCTAAAACCCTAAATGCCAAAATCCGAAAACTAAATTAATAAAACTCAAAAATTTGAAACTGGTGAACATAGACACGATTACCCTCTACACAGATGCGTCTCTGTGACATAGAAGTGGTTTTGTGAGACACAGACATGACTACAAAACACAGACACGTCTTATGGTCATAGACATGGCTAAAAACAAGGCAGACGCGGTTCAGTGACACAGACGCGTTTTCTTGGAACCTGCAAAATAAAATATTGTCGAAAACACAGACGCGGCTCTAGATGTTGCAGACGCGCCAGAAAATCAAAGACGCGATCCAAAAGTGCACAGACACGAAAATGTCGAAAATGTTGTCGAAAATGCCAGATCTGCAACTTCAAACACAAAAATCTGCAACAAAATGTTAAATGCAAAAGGGACAAGAGTCCTACTGGGAGTGCCAAAATGTATATGGTGAAAATGGATAACAATAATAACAATATTGAAAGGCTAAATGAATTCAACCACAAAACCCTAGCCTAACAACAACAAAGATCCACCATAATATATTAAGATTACCTAAGACAATGCAAATCAAACGAAATCACAAAGATTATACCATCACATGTCCAATAGGGTTTGGATCTCCATTCTTCCTATCTCCATTGATCTTGCTTGATATATTTGCTCTCAGATTTTATGTGCACAAAAGCTCAACAAAGAACGGAATGTGGTTGCTAGTAGGATCGTAGTGTAGTCAAGTCCTTAAGATCATTCATTAGAATGAATGATTAGAATGATTAGGGTTTGATAATGAAGGAAGCATCTCCTTATATAGAAGACACTATATGAAATGGAGGGATAAGATTGAGAGGTGTAAAAGGAGGTCAGCTATGATTAGAGGGTAGGTAAAAGAAATAATAAAATAATGAAAGGGGTAGGTAGTGTATGAATTAAGAGATGAATGACATGTGTCATGGGTAGAAAAGAATAATGAATTAATTAAATAAATAAAGATTTATTTAGTTAATAGAAGAAGTGGGATAATTAAATAAATAAGATATTTATTTAATTTAGGAAAAGGATAATTTAAATAAATAAATGTATTTATTTAAATGAGAAATAAGGCTAGAAGAGGATAAATGAATTAATTAAATAAATAAGGATTTATTTAATTAATAGAAGAATTAAGCTTAGATAATTAAATAAATAAAATATTTATTTAATTAGACATGACAATTTTGGGTGACTACAGTAGGTAAACCCCTTCAAATGACAGGGTAGGCTTCCTTTTATACCTAATATATGTCTTGAAAGCATTTTATCCTAATGGCTTTAAATTAAAGTACTTTCTCTTCTATCTGGTATTGGTGGAGCAGAGATTGCATTGCATCGTCCTAGGATACATATTTCTGTAGATACAACACAAGTTAAATGTATCACAGGTTGATGCAAAGCAACCTCTGCTCTAAAGATCACCAGAAAATAGAGAAAGAACTTTAATTTAATGCCATCAGGATAAAAGTCTTTAATCAAGATAGATAAATGGTATGCAACTATATCTATTTGGAATGCATTACCCAAACATGGCAATTGATCAGTCGCCTTTGAAAAGAAAGTGGTATGATGAAATATTTAGGTATAAAATAGATGAAATGCACTCCATACTACTGCTGCACACTTTTTTGGTCGATGATATTTTTAAAATAGTAAAGGAAGGTGTATGGAACAACCAAATTCTTATCATTATAAACAATGAATATTTTAATATCCTTTTATGATGTGTAAGTTGAGAATATTTTATGAAAGGTCCCTAAATGAATACACTTTAAACTAATTTTAGCAATGACTATCAGATGTAGACAAAATGAATGCTTTTTGGATTAGGATGGTACACAGAATCTACTATCAAAAGGTTTCTTTGGAAAGTATATGATTCAAAACTAAGGAAATGCAATTATTTACAAGTTTTAACCTTCTTAGATGCAAAATCCCTTATTTAGTCTCTCACAAACCCTTAAAAGTAGGGTTTCTCATATACTCTTCTTCCAAACACTATACCATCCAAATGATGATGGATTCACCTTTCATTTGAAATGTCTAAACACTATCATTCATAAAATGTGCCCCTCCTTAAGGCGGATTTGCTACTGCTGCTCCTTAGTAAGAAATTTCTCCACTCTTACATTCGCCATAATGGACCTTAAGACATCATAATTGATTGGCTCTTCACTCCTAAGACCTTCAAAAGTCTTTATTGGCTTCATTGAGTCTTTTGGTCTTCCAAATGCACCTACACCAACTTGAATTATCCTTCAATGCTTGATTGCTTATTCACTTGGAATTGAATTGATTTTATAATTAAGAGATCACTTGAATTGTAGGTAGACCCCTTCAAATGACAAGGTAGGCTTCCTTTTATACCTAATATATGTCTTGAAAGCATTTTATCCTGATGGCATTAAATTAAAGTACTTTTTCTTCTATCTAGTATTGGTGGAGCAGAGGTTGCATTGCATCAACCTATGATACATATTTCCATAGATACAACACAAGTTAAATGTATCCCAGGTGGATGCAAAGCAACCTCTGCTCCAGAGATCACCAGAAAATAGAGAAAGAACTTTAATTTAATGCCATTAGGATAAAAGGCTTTCAAGACAGATAAAATTAGAGTTTGATTGTCATCATTTACTTTGCCAAATTATTCACACGTAACTCCTAAATCAATTTCCTACTCACAAGAATTTTATTAAGTCTCAAATATAGGGAAACAGAAGGCTTCAAATAGGAAACTTGTACATGCAACTAAATCCATTGACTAATTAGAAGAACAAAATTAAGAAACAGTTTGATCATCTGAGAGATGTTGTAGACTTTCAACTCACCAGCTACTTAGTTTTTGTGGGTAAGAATTTTTTTGTTTTGGTTATGGTTGTGGTGTTTGTAGGGAGACATTTACAAATTTATATCTATTTTCACTATTTAATGGTTTATGGGTTTGTAATGGTAATTTAATGTTCTTTCATATTTTTGTATATATTCTTTATAATAGCCTATTATATTGATTTATTCTATTATGGATAATGGTATAGGTTAGACGACTTTGTTGTTGGTGCATGAAAGCATTGAACGAGTTCTACTTTTAAAAATTACATGAAACATTTTTAATTTATTTGATTCAGTGTTATTTGCAAAAAATGATTATCAATGATGTTTCCTTTCTCCAAGAATTGTCTAGGATCTTTCCGTCAAATAATATGTAACATCGAATGACTAAATATTTTCATTACAAATGCTTATTTTATTTAATTATTAATTGAGTGTGAATTAAAATTTATATCTACATGGAAGCAGAACATACAAGCTGAAGAGTCATGTGCACACAAATTTTATAAAAGAAAGCAAGCATACATTATCTTGAATGACATGGAAACAAGCTCATCAGCTGCCTAGAAGAGAGCAATTGGAGAAAAATAGAGGAAAGTGTTTAAGGGTGATAAATAGATAGAGAGTATGCAATACAAACAAACAATGTCTGGAGTGTATAGGTGGCTGGTCAGGTTGATGCAAAGCAACCTCTTCTCCACCAATACCAGATAGAAGATAAAGTACTTTAATTTAATGCCATCAGGATAAAAGGCTTTAATCAAGATAGATAAAAGGTATGCAACTGTATCTATTTGGAATGCATTACCCAAACACCACAATTGATCAGTAGCACACAAAGTTCCACGAGTGTGATCTTTTTCAAATCCTAATATGATTTCTATCTCGTCAACCTCTAGAGGAGCCACCTGAATTGGCCTCACCCAAACCAAGATCCATTCTTCCCACTTTTCAGGATTGTATTTCTCTTCACTATCTTGGAGTTTCCCTCGTGAATTTTCAATTATAGTGCAGAGTTCTTCACGAAGGACACCACCACATCGTCTAGAGTCTATGCTTCAATTTTCATAACATCATACACTCCAGACATTGTTTGTTTGTATTGCATACTCTCTATCTATTTATTACCCTTTAACAATTTCCTCTACTTTTCTCCAATTGCTCTCTTCTAGGTAGCTGATGAGCTTGTTTCCATGTCATTCAAGATAATACCTGCTTGCTTTCTTTTATGAAATTCGCTTGCACATGACTCTTCAACTTGTATGTTCTGCTTCCGTACAGATATAAATTTTAATTCATGCTCAGATAATAATTAAATAAAATAAGCATTTGTAAAGAAAAGATTTAGTCATTTGATGTTACATATTATTTGACGAAAAGATCCTAGACAATTCTTGGAGAAAGGAAACATCATTGATAATCATTTTTTGCAAATAACACTGAATCAAATAAATAATAAATGTTTTATGCAATTTTTAAAAGTAGAACTCATTCAATGCTTTCATTCACCGATGACAAAGCCGTTTGATCCACATCATCTCTTGTCGTCGGAATTCTGACGACAACTAATGAAACATTCGACAAGGATGCTATATATCCGACGTCACTTCCGTGTCGAACAGTCGTCAAGGAGCAAACATAGCATCCATTGGAAATCCGCTGAAATTTGTGGCCAGGGGTGCAAATATAGCCACCGTCAGAGGAGTTCATAACATCATCGGATGACCGATGCAAATGGCATCATCGGGAAGCCCGACAATGAGTTTTCGACGGTAAAGTTGGTCGGAAGTCCAACGTTTTGTCGTTGCAAATCCGACAATTAGCCGTCGATAATTAGGCCCAAATGTACTAGTGTCGGGACTATTTTGCGATGGCTGATTGTTGAAATTGCGACTAATTTTCGTCAGAGTGCCAACAAAAGTAGCCATTGAAAACTCGTCGTTGGACTTGTCGACGATGCCTCTGACCATCGAAAATACGACAATCCCATGGACTCTGCCGATGGTGGGCATGATTTCTCTTTTAGTCAAAAAAGTCATCGAACATGCAGCATCCCCATCAGATCTTTGTGTAGAATTCATCGGAAAGTCGACGAAAGTTTGGAACTTTGCACGGATGGTGATGTTTTTTATCCGATGATTGTGTTGTTGGTCTAGTAATTTACATTGACGACCGTTCGACTAGGAAGTGTCATTGCACGTACAACATCATCGTCAGATGTTTGTGTAGTTTGAGTCGGAAGTGTGACGACTCCAGAACCTTTGCATCGATGAGAATGCTATTGGCCTGATGATTTCATCATCGGTGGAAAGCTTGGTATCCATCATAATTCCAACGAAGATTTTTTTTTTCAAAAAAAAAAAATTATTATCCAGTCATTGATATGTACATCGAATGATATTCTATCCCCACCAGCTACCAATAGGGGGAATAGGTTTGAAGCTAATATGAGGCGCACTAGTTTCAAGCTAATATTTCCAATCTTTCTTTTGTTTAAGTCCACCCGACTACATGGAACCCTTAGATCCACCCCATCGTGCTTGTGGAGATAGTTCCAAATAGTCAATCAAAGTATACAAGGGGGATGATAGGCTCACACATGCCATATACGATGCATACATGACACAAGTAATGGAACAATACAATGAAAAATCAATAGAGAAGGATGATACCAAGTCATGAATCCACATAGGGTCACTACTTTAAAACTACACAAAAATTAGATTCTAGAGTGTAGTGGAGGAAGTGTCATTGTATGTCTCTTCGCACAAGTCCCAATGCTCCATGTGCGGGCTTGCCTTTCATTGTATGTGCTCATGCGGACGCACCATATGGAACCAATCATTCTCTCATATGGACAAGAACGACAATCACACAATCACTATGCTACATGAGTTGGTATGTCTCTTTGCACAGGTCCCAACACTCCATGTGCAGGCATGTCTTTCATCATATGTGCTACATAGGGACGGACCATATGGAACCAAGCATTCTCTCATGTGAATGAGAATAATGATCACATAATCCTTGTGTGAGTGGGAATGCCTCTTCACACAAGTCCCAACACTCCATGTGCGAGCATGCCTTCCCAAAACACCCTTGGTGTTGTGATAGCCCTCAAGGCATGCTCAAGGAACCAATTTTCTTGTTATTTATTTTAACCCAAGTCTATTGTTATGTTATCACTTGATTACAAAACTCCCCAAACATGAATGCCAAGCATACCAGGTACACTGATGGACAAGGGACAGGAGTGGGAGCCACTCCCTAGTATCACTCTAAGACTAAGCTCATGCCATATCTAAATGAAAGACATCTCAAATACATCATCAGTGGAAAGCTACAAAATGCCATTTTCATACATAAGCAAGACATACTAAATTGGGCACAATCACCAAGAGAATGGTAAAAAGTGTTTTTGAGATCATTGTCCTAATTGTGGTGTGGTCACCAAGAGATCACCATAAATTTGTCAACCTTTCCTTCATTTAAACCAAGTAAACCTTTATTTATATGTATATGTATATGTATATGTATATGCATATGTATATAGTTTTATGTATTCATTAAAGATTTCATTTAATTTTGAGCATTTTGTGGATGGTATAATAAAGAAACATATCATCACCCTCACCAATTATGCTCAACTGATTTAAGTATAACCATTTGATTGTTAATAATTTTTAAATTAAGGGAGTACTTTTCAAAATAGAATTGTTGAATTATTATTTTTTTATATATATAATAGTATAAGCCTTTTATAGATGGTATAATTAAGAAACATGCCATCACCTACACCAATTATGCTCGATTGATTGAACTACAACCCTTTGGTTGTTAATAATATTTAAAGGAATGAATTACTTCTCAAAATAAAATTGTTGGATTATTGAATTAGTATATATAATAGCAAGCTTTCTATATTCATAAAAGATTTTCATTTGATTTTGAGTCTTTTGTGGATGGTATAATCAAGAAACATACCATCACCCTCACCAATTGTGCTCAACCAATTGAGCTACAACCCTTTCATTGTAAGTATTTTTCAAAATAAAGAAGTACTTGTCAAAATAGAATTGTTGAACTAACATGAATTAGTATACATGGCAATACGTTTTGTATATTTATAATAAAATTTCTTTTTGTTTCAAGATTTGTATATTCAAACAAGATTCATACATAAGCAAGACATACTCAATTGGGCACAATCACCAAGAGAATGGTAAAAAGTGTGTTTGAGATCATTGTCCTAATTGTGGTGTGGTCACCAAGAGATCATCGTAAATTTGTCAATGCAACTTTTGTTGCAAAGTTGTAAAAAGTGTGTTAGTTTTGTTTCAATGTTAGTTAAAACTCAAATATCAGTTATGGACATTGGAGGGTTGATGAGACACATAAATATCCTTGTTTCATCGACCATGAGATTGGTTGTTGGAGGTATTGAAGGAAAAGTCAATAAAATTTAGAAATTTTTTGCAATTTTCACTATTTTTCAGAACGTTACAGTCTATTTTCCATCATTTTTTTATTGTGAAATTCTTTTTGTTGGTATTCTAAACCTATTGGGAATGAGATAAAAATGAATCCATGAAATTTTTTCTTTGGTTTGATTGAATTTCATTTTGATTTGAGAAAGTTATCATAGCTTTTTATAAAAACTGTCATAAACCCTTGTTAGGGAATCCAGTCATAAAAATAAATGTATAAATCATATCCCCACTAGTGAAAAGTCACCCCAATGGGTGGGAACATGTATATTGGTATTATCTTTCATTTTTTCATTCTTTGTAGGTCTCCAAGATTCATTGGCATGTGCAAATGGTGATTGTTGGTATGATATTGGTCATGTATCAGACCTAGTGCAGCATCGAGGGTAGATTTGAAGTTGTAAGTGCAAGATAGACCCCCTTGGTGTTTGGAGGAAGGTAGTGAGGGGTGTTTAGGGTTAGTGCAGACCCTTTACAAGCTATTGTGGCCCTTGGGTAGGGAAAATCATCAAGAACTTTATGGCTGTCCCTAGATAGTGTGGCTGTCCTAGTGAACAAATGAAGACTGAGATTTGGGGAGTATGATGAAATGAATAATCTTATTATGTGGTGGACATCTGAGATAGGGTTGTAGTGATCCTTGGAAACTTTTAAATGGGTTTGGAGGCCCTAATAAGTGGAAACAAATCATATCTTGCTAATTTTCCTAAGTGACTTGGTTGTCATAGTCATTGTTGTCAATCATCTGTATGTTGCAAATGGGGTTCACATAAAAGTCTATTATTATTTAGAGACCAGTATAAAGGGTGTGTCAACCTTGTGAAATTTTATCCTAACAAATCCTAAGGATTTTAGGGCTTTAGGAAATATTTTGTGGTGTCTTTTGTCCATCAAATGGGCAGTATAGTTTGCTAGGGATTGATTTGTGTCAAGTAAGAGCAAGTGAGAACTTTTGGATTACAAAGTTGATTTTGTGGTATTGTCTCATGTTCTCAAAACAATGTAATCAATATGTCCAAGGTGATATCCAAGGTCCAAGGGATTCCCAAACCTATGTGCGAGGGCTCAAACTTGTAGCGGTTTAGGATGGAGACTAGTAAGTATGCCCTAGTGAGTTGTTGTGTATGTTGAGTTTGCCATTGTGAGTTACCCCCTACCTTTGCATCATGCTATCATGGTTATGCTAGTTTGAAGAGCAACCCACAATTCAAGCATTTAAGAAAACATCAAGAAACAATTGAGAAATCTACGGTCTTTGCTATGGTACTAATTTTTATCATTTGATTTTATGCATAGGTCTTAGGCTTTATTGGACGAGTGTGAATTTGAATTTGGATCTTGCATTGCATTTTTTCCACTTTATTTAGATTCACATCTTCATCCTTCACAAGTATGAAGACAAGTATGATTAATTGTACCTAGCTTTGAAATCAGTTTTCAATGGTATAATTTTAACACTAACAACCATGAGCTTATCTGTCTTTAACAACAAATTTGTCCCCCTTTTACATACACTTAGGGACCCTCATTGTTCCTTTATGGGTATGTCATATTTTATGACTGTCACGGGTCTAGGGTTTCAAGAAATGAAAGAAAACCCTTTCTAAACTTTGTAATACACTAATACCCAAAAATTATACCCCAAGAATGTTCAATATCTTCGTAACCTTATTAGAGGTTTCATGCTTTGTAGGTCTCCAAGATTCATTGGCACATGCAAATGGTGACTGTTGGTATGATATTGGTCATGTATCAGACCTAGTGCAACATCGAGGGTAGATTTGAAGTTGTAAGTGCAAGATAGACCCCCTTGGTGTTTGGAAGAAGGTAGTGAGGGGTGCAGAGGGTTAGTACAGACCCTTTAAAATCTATTATGGCCCTTGGGTAGGTAAAATCATCAAGAACTTTATGACTATCCCTAGATAGTGTGTTTCTGTCCTAGTGAACAAATGAAGACTAAGTTTTTGGGAGTATGATGAAATGAATAATCTTATTATGTGGTGGACATCTGAGATAGGGTTGTAGTGATCCTTGGCAACTTTTAAAGGGTTTTGGAGGCCCTAATAAGTGGAAACAAATCATATCTTGGCGATTGTCCTAAGTGACTTGGCTATCACAGTCATTGTTGTCAATCATCTGTCAATTCTCCCAACCATATTATACAACCTTCATGCATTGCCATGCATTCTCAAAATAATGTTACACAACCTTCACTAGAATTTTTCACTTGAGAAGATCTCTCACCAATTAATTTAGGGATTCTTGGACTATTAAGGTTTAACAATTTTTTGATAGTTTTTGAAAGCAATTCCTACAATCCTTTGTGTAGAAGCAACAAAATTCTATATGTCCATGCATCAATGAGAGAGGTTTAGGATTTTCATTTAGCAACATGATTGACAGAGATACCAAGAATGAAATTGCAAGGAAGATCTAATATTTATGAATGAAATTTCAAATCAATCTAAGTTACATGTTTGATATCTTACTTATATCATGGCAACATAAAATGTATATATGCACTCAACATACCTCTTTGCTTGTTTATTTGAGAATGTTGCTAGGAATTAATAGGTGAATGATACATTGATCTACACATGAATCACTTGTACTTTCCCAATACTTTCATCCCTTGGTCAAGGCCGCATACCCCCTTACACTTGAATATTGTTTCCACCCTCATGATTACTTGAAGTCCATTCTCAAATCACATTAAATGACAATAGTTAGTACAAAATAGTGACCATAGCCAAGGAAGCCCAAATTTACTCATACTCAACATAATAAGAAATAACTAAATCATTTGGACCATTATTCATAACATAACCTCTTTTTCACATCATGGAAGGCCAAAATTACAAGGATCATGCTTCTTCGAAGGAGCCATTGTTCAGAGCCACCAAACTATCAACAAGACTAGAAACTATTAGGCTCATACAATTTTAGGACATATAAAGAGTTGAACCAGAAGTGAGATCATGAAGCATACAATAGAGAGGTATTCATGGAATAGACATCTGAAAACATCTCATTCATGAAGTAAAAAAATGCTAAATAAAATGACAAGTAATAAAAAAACTTACAAGGATGAGGTATATTCATAACTTTTGCAGTCCTGCCTTGGATATCAACACTAGAAGAAAATCATATTGTTCGTGTACATACAAGACAATATGGGAGTTCATTATACCCAACAACTTGTGGTGTTGTTGTTCGTGTTGGCTCTATTGGACCAAGATAACACACTTTTCAATATTTCATTATGACAAGATAACACACTTTTCAATAGTTCATTACGTTGCACTCGAATATTGTGTATGCCCACTCAATTCTCATAGCCGATTAGCCACAACTAAATAGCCTTGATGGTAGGCAATTCTCTTGTCATCTTCTATGGGCACTCTATTGAATTCAGAGCCCTGCATTTTTGCTTGGTACTGTGAATTTTGCTTGCATTGATTGATAAAAAAAAATCATTTGCAATTTATTAGTATTTTGATGCAATATTTCGTTTACATGAGATACTTACAATTCATGTAGCAAGTTTCATATAACCACCAGAGCCAAGTTTGTGTTGCCCGTACTTTTCTTGTCTTTCCTTGGTTGCCTTTGACGTGTCACTCAGTTTATAAATTTTTTGAAATATGTTAGATTATATAAATATAAAGAGTAATTAATTAGTACACAATTACATTCTTAATAGTATCACGTACCTTCTTCTGGCGTCTGGTGGTGTATTTCCCTTTTTCCTTTCAATTCTCTCCTTGGCATCCAAAATCAAGTCCTTCCACTCCCTCTCTGGAATCATGGGGGGATGCTCATACTTTTGGTTCCTCTCTAAATGGGTCCTGTATTAGTCCCTCACATACTTTAGATATGTGCCATCTTTTTCAAGGAGCTTGGTTTTGTCAAAGGTGTCATTTCCAAACCACTCAACCATTCGGTTTGTCAATTCATCTTTTAACCTTTTTTCTTGGTCATTCCACCTTTTAAAACAAAAAAAAACCTATTAGATTCAGAAATGAACTGAAGCTACATTTATTACAGTTCAAGAAATGGATCAAAGGAAAACTATTCTAGCAATGATATGAAATCAAAATATTGGATTAGGGTTAGTTCACATATGATGTACCACCTTTTACATATGGTGGGCCCAAATATCTGCAATGCAATGTCACTAAGATGTTTATAGAAAATATCATTGCCTACAAAAAATTCATGGGATCATTAGTCCAAAATGAGTGATCATAAAGTAAATTACAATTAGAGTATATATAATAATAATTTTAAAGTACCTGGAACCTTTTGTATCTTTAAGGAAATCATTTCTTCATCGCTCATCACCAATGTGGCCTACAACATTCCCGTACTAGCAATACGAGAAGATCTAGGAAATGATGGTATGTTATCAGTAGTAGTCTCCTCTGGCACATCCTCATGTGCATCTCCTCCTGCAAAAAATGAATCCACTATGAAATGCCCCCAAGAAAGAACGCTTGAAGGGAAATAAACACATTACAGAAGATGGAGAAAAAGAGGGATCTACCAATAGTGGGCGGACCAATATGACGTGCAGTAGAGGATGTTTGCATGTTACATGTTCCCGACATTGCAGTCGGCAATATAGGTGAGGCTAACCTCTGATGGGGTGGCGACAGAATTTTCACAGGAACCTTGACAGTACCTAAATAATAATACATTAAATATATGAAAAGTGCAAGAATTGTAAACAAGGATGAACCTTTATTTTGAAGATTGACAGTATCAAGTATGATGTGTTTTGGGTACTCAGAGTGATAAGCCAAGCAAGCGATAATACAATAAAATCATCATCACCTAAAGAACCTGCAACACCTTGATCATGGCAACAACTTCCATGAGGGCGGATAAATTGCTGTAAAAGCAATACGTACATATTTTAGTTAATGGCATAAAAGAGAATAAAATATAAACCATTATTGAACTTTTGTTATAATTAAAGCTTTCATTACTTCTTACTTGCAAGTTTTCTGTTGTCTGAATCAATACTTCCACCCTCTCTCGTATCTCATCAGTCATAGGATGCACAGCTACCAAAACAACAATCTCTTTAGTAATTTTTCTAAGAGGCTTTTTTATGAATTCCATAGGGTGTGTGGAATCTTCAGGGTCATCATCGCTTAACCCTATTGATTCCACATCCCTAGAGAGGTGCTCAGATACTGTAGCTCCCTTCACCTTTCCCTGAACATCTGTCTGTGTCGAGAATATTATTAACAATTAAAAAATTAGTCCAAATCACTAAAAAAAAGAACATTTTAATGTAACAGTTTGCTTCTATCTAATTTGTACAATTACAATAAGGTTTACCTACTCGATAGAAGTGTCGCAACCTACATCCCTATCTGTGATATGTGATGGATCCATGTCACCCTGTGACAAAGAAAAAATATAAAAAACGTTAGCGAAATTAAACCAATAGACTTAGCAAAAAAACTTCATAATAAAATGGTATATTGGATTCATTAATTGGAGGTTGGTTAATTTAAATGGTATATAGTACGTACTACCCCCATGATATTAAATTTGTTTGTATCTATATATGATTCAAACTGTAATCGATTAGAAGCTCTTCGCCTGCACTTATTGATTTTATCGCGCATATGAATACATGATTTCCCTCATGTTCCTCAAATATGTAATTGGGTTGTTTATTAGTTGACCCAGGTCATGTACTATTTATAAAACCTGCAATATTCCCTTCTGCTTTTGGCCGACCATCAATGTATACAGCCACTCGTTTACTTTGATCATTATCTTTTTGTTGTATATAATTTGCTGACAGTGCATACCTACGCATACTTTTTTTTATATTTAACAATCTGCATCCAATTATTGTAATTGTAACAAGGTCTAACAAACTCCATCAATTCAACAACTTTGTTGTAACAAACCTTTATGCCGTCCATGGAAAATAAGCCTAAACCATGTAACGACGAAGGTGCTATGCGATATATCCTATCATTAACACAAAAATCAGTGTTTATTGGAGGAAGTTCCTTGGGCACCCATTGTTTTTGTAGATGTTTGTACCTCAGTGGCACCTCAATGTTTCCTTTGGTCTCATCATCATAAGAACATGACCGCCCTTGAGCAAGGAAAAATTTCATGCATTTATTGAATTTTCTTCTAAACTTTTGACCTCTTGTTGATCTCCCTATTGTAGACATACTACATGTGTCACTTTTGTTTTCTATTCCTACATTTTCCTCACTCAATGAAGATAGATCTGACAAATACCTATTTGGGGGTACCTGCACTCCATGAAATGAGAGATTTAATTGGTAATGAGAGAGAAATTTTGCAAATGAGGGTAATGTTGATGAAGAAGTTTTCCCTAAAGTTGATTGTGGGATTAAAATTGGAATAAGTCCAACTGGGGCCTCAAGTATTGATAACTGTATTATATTTGTTGCTAATGTCGAGGTTTGAAAAATTGAGGAATTTTGTTTTCCAAGTAATTTAAAAAAAATAAACTGTTTCTATAGGGTGTATTGACTAGTTATACCTATCCATCCATGAGACTATGTAGGATCCTCGTCAAAGTGGTTCAGGGTCCTGCACATGTAATTCAATTATCTTATGTTAGCTAAAAATTACATTGTACACAACATGAACAACATGAACTTTGTAGACAAAAGGAGTATTAAATAATAAAAAGATGTTGTCATCAAAATCATTGTAAATTTTTTAATTCCTTACCTTTACTTTACGTAGACTATGCAGGATCCTCAACTAAATGGTTGACGATGTCTGTAGTCAATGACCTTTTCCCACCAAGGGTGACAACATCACACAGGGACTATACATGAAATCAACACCATCAATTGATCATCATAAGCATTGCTACATTTGTAAGTTGATAAACAATAAATACATATGTATCATAAGCATCATAAGCATCACATGATGTATCATCATATATGTAATTGAGCATCACAATTAGCATCACATATGTGTCATCATAAACATGCAATCCATCACATATGTATCATAAATCACCATCCACCACATAGGTAATAAACAATCCACATTCATAAATAAACACAAAGTTCAAAAAATGTCACATGCATCATCATAAATATGTAATCCATCACATAGCTAATAAACAATCCAAATTCCATAAACAAACACAGTTTAAAAAATGTCACATAAATAGTCACTCTCCCTATCTCCATCTCCATATTAAAATGTGCATCATGAATTAATTATGAAATGGCATTAGAATTCAAAACATAATGAATTAATTATGTAAAAAATATTCTATCAAGAAGTCAATATTAAATAGATAATATACTAATCACATACCTCATACATTTAATTCATCATCATGAACATCAAGGTCATCATCATCATCATCATCATCATCATCATCATCATCATCATCATCATCATCATCATCATCATCATCATCATCATCACCATCATCGTCTTCACCATCATCATCACTATCATCAACATCACCATCATCAGCATCAGCATCAGCAGCATCATCATCATCATCATCATCATCATCATCATCATCATCATCATCATCATCATCATCTTCTTCTTCTTCTTCTTCTTCTTCTTCATCATCATCATTGAGAAACTATCGATCGTGATCATCATCCACTTCATCTTCTACTTCTTTGGTATCTTCTTCTTCCATCAGATTATACTTTATCAGCCTTCCTCTTGGATCATGTCTAACAACAAATGACCAACCCGGTTTATGTGGAACCTCTGAGTAAAATACTTGCTCACATTGGCTTGGAAGAACATAGAGCTCATCCCCAACTGGTTCAAATGACCTTGTATTTAGCATTGTAAAACCATTATCATGTTCAATAACACTACTATCAGGATCATTTTTATTCAATCGTAACCTATACCATTTGACGACGAACAAAACTAATTTGAAGGAATTAAAGTCACACTCAAGTATATCATCCAAAATGCCATAGTATCGATTTTGAGACTTTTGAGGATGTATGTCATTTCTCGATGAAATATTTGTCACCTCAAAGACTGCAGTGATGCCAGAATCACAAGTTTTCTTCGTGTCATCCAACTTTTTTATGCGAAATTTATGACCATTGCAGCACATAGCGTTGTGATGTTTGACCTGCGATATGTCAAACATGTAAAAAAATTTGCATTGTGAGTTGATAAACATATGGGTGATTAATAAATTTATACGTACCTATTTATCTCTTAAACCATATGCTAAATCAATTTCCCTTTGCGTAACATTGGAATCTCCATTACGATGAGCTTCTTTAACCAATGAAGCCACACCTTCCCATGTTAATGTGTGTCCAGAATGTTGACAACGCTCAATCCATACCGTCATCCAATCAATATTGTTTGCAATATACAAATGTAGTGCATCCCACTCTCGACCAACTATACAAAAAATAAATAGACGTCTTACAACTGTATTATTTTGAAGATTAAAAATTAATTAACTACAATAACATCTTATAATTACCTGTCACTTTGCTCAATCTACCTTTCCCCGTCAAGTACTCCCCTTCGAATTTGTTAATGGTGCTGGGATCTCAAATGGGATTCACGTGGATCTTTGCTGCAAACTTAGGAAGATATTCAGAAATGTACACCATAGTTCTATGGTGGAGGGGTATACCATATATCCCTCCACCATAGAACCCTCAAGATGTGCTCTTTGTCGAACCAAAGCCTTTAAAAATTTCAAGTGCCTCTCAACCATCCACATTGACCTAGTGTATATAGGTCCACACAATTCAATCTCCTCAACTTGGTGTATGAGGTACTGTTCTTGTGCATTAAAAAAAGTTGGAGGTAGACACTTTTCCATTTCACACATTAAATGAGGAATTTTTCTCTTCCAATATTTTATATCGTCTTTATGGATTTCTTTACATGACAACCACCTACAAGATATTCAAGACGCAAAAAAATATATTACATAACAAGTAAAACAAATAGCAAATATACTATCTATACAATGAACTGAACAAATATCACTACTTACCTCATGTATTTTCCAAGATCATATATGACTTGCTTGACATTATTATCGAAGTCGTCTGTGAGAGATAGAGGTAGATCGTACTACAACAATTATAAAATTATCTTTTCATTTTTTTCTACCATAATACAATGAAAAGTACGCGTACGTGCAGTACTTAAATACATAGTAAAAACACAAGAACATGAATTACCTTAATGAAGGTATGCCAATCATGCGTTTTCATCCCTGGCCCAAATTCACTTTTCTTTGATATAAGATTGTTTATGTTCGCAACAAATCATGTGGGAAATCAAATTTTTCATATGACTTATTTTATAGCATTGCTTTGCTAGTCCGTTAATAACCAAGGAAGCTCACTTATATTAATTTGGTCTCCATGGCTATTTGATTGAATGACATTTATCATTGCATGATTGGAATCCTGAATTGCACTACACATTTTGACAATTTTTTCTTTGTCATGCCTTCCATCCAATATTTTCCATAATGTCTCTGTTATATTCTTTCCAATATGCATAGTATCAAACAAATGAACAATTTGTAACTGTTCGTAGTAGGGCAACCTACTAAATTGTCGGGGATAACTTTTTAGTCCCTTAGGAAGGTGGTCATTTATGCCTTCACGAACTTCATGATCATCAATCACATCATCAGTAAACAAAACAAAATAGAAAAGATCTTTTATGACAAACCAGTAGATGGAATGGCATTACCTTGATAATTAATTCTATTATATTCCAACTTCCAGAGGTGAGGTGTCATTCTTTGTGGCTTTGATGTATTCTCTTCTTTCCCATTGAAAAGATGTTTTTTAGTATTTCGATACTTATGATTTTTGTGGAGAAAGTGCCTATACTCATCAAACACCTAGTTTCCTAAACTTTTTGAATGATGATATCTCATCTTTGGACCACAAACAGGACATGCAAATTTTCCCTTTGTTTGAAGACCTACAAGATAATGTATAATTGGATTAAATATGATAATTTTTTGAATTATAATGTTCATGCATAACTTAAACACTATAACATACCACAAAAATGTGTTAGCCCTGGGGCATCGTGTATTGTCCATAGAAGCATCACATGGAATTGAAATTGTCTTTGTCCTATTGGTCTAGAGACGTCATACATAGTGACACCATTCCATAACTCCAGCAACTCATCGATAAGAGGCTCGATATATACATTCATATATTTAACTTGGTACTTACCTAATCGAATGAACAAAAACATTACATAATTATTATGACCTATGTGCTCCCTCTTTATTGACATCCATGGAGGAATGTTATTTTTGATAACAAAAACGGCCACATTGAGTAAACAGATCTCATCTCTCCAAATGGATTGACACCGTCTGATGCCAATGAAAGCCTCAGATTACGAGGTTCTTCTTTAAAGTGTGGCCACTTTTCCTCTATGTCCATAAATGTTGAACCACCCATAGGCATTCGAATAATGTCATCTCGACTTCTATTGCATGCATGGTAATCCATAAATTGTGCCAAGCTAGTGCACTTGAATAATCATTGCATACATGGAATAATGGGAATATAGCGAAGAACCTTGCGAGGAACCCTTTTTGTTATTTGATCTGTTCTATATCTACTGGTATGACATTGAGGGAATTCCGTTTGAAATTCATGTTGTTTGTGATATATAATATGATCATTGGGACAAGCATCTATTGCTTGATACTCCATTACAATATCTTTCATAATGGCAGATAATTCTCGGTATGAGCGAGGTAGAATATTTGATGATGGTAACAAAAACTCACCTATCAATCTACAACAAAAAAATATAATTTATTAATATAAAGAATGATTCATAGTTTATTATGACATATATGACATACTTTAACATACGTTAGATTGTTATGTTGGATAAACCATTCATAACCTTCAAGTTCACCAACAACAATATAGTGGAGAGAAGAGTTGTCTGCGAGCCTTTGTAAAGGGCCTCAGATGCCTTCTCAAGTAGAGGGACATCATGAACAACATCAAGGTCATCTTCATCATCATCATCAACTTCACGAGTACTAAATGTGTCATGGATCAATGTATTTGTACCATCATATTTAATTGTATTTTGTGTCTCATGATCATCATCTTCCATGGGATCATTATCTTTAGCTTCGATATTCACACCTCCATGTTTGTCCACTTCCAAAACCATATTTTCTGGGTTGTGTTGATCCATACCATGTGCTCCGAGGTGCTCGACATATATAAAATTGATAAACATAAATAAACCATGATCATGATCTCATCATCAAGTGATTAATTATGTATATAAATTGTTAAAACGATATAATGAAAAACTTACCAATGGATGATAATCATGTCCACCTTCAATGTGATCATGCAGCCTACAATGTTTCTTAGCTATTTTGATTAGAAGTCTTCTATTCTTTAACCCCTTACAAATTTTGCAGGGACAATAACATTCTCCATCACCTTTTCTTTTCAAGTTAGACCAGAATCTAGCAATTGTCTCCTTATTTTGTTGTTCGTTGATATTGTCTGACATGGTCTTTCTTCACAGGCAAGAAAATCGGGCTATAGAACTAGTTATATAGAAGTTGAAATGTTAGTTATGAAATCACGTTTCAGTATAATATACCAAATTAAATTACTTGAAAATAGAAATTATCATCTTTGAACCAAAACCATTTAACTCTTCTTTTTCATCTCAAAACATATCTAATGGCTTTGTGGTATGCAATCCTTGTATCATATCTTAAGTAAGTCGACTAATGTCTAATTGGGGTAATCCATAAGTGTCTAGTGTGAATTCAATATCCTAAAAATTGGAGAGACCTTATCTGACTTGCCTAATCAATGTGGTTGTTGTCTTAATATGAAATATTGAGTTCTACCCTTTCCTCTACATCAAACTTCTCACATCATGTTTCTTCAACAAAACACACTAATATGAATTGAGCCAACACCATGAGGATAGGGTCAAGTATCATGGAAACTAATCATAATACATGAAGATGGGGCTCACACATAAGTGTTGGCTCTCAACAATGCCACACTTCCAAAATTGTTAGTCTCAAGACTTCTCCTATTGGGTCAGCACTCATTGATGGCCACAAGGCCAAATCAATGTATGTAGGCTTCAAACTCCTTACTCTAGGCTTGGAGGACCCTATACAAGGTCTATGAACACTCACTTGGTATTACAATAGAAAGAGCCTTCCTCTAGAAATTTGTTTGCAACGCACACATCAATATTGGTAATAATTGTTATGATGGATGGTCTTTTAGGACGGTAAATAAAATGCTTATTCTTTTTCCATCCTTTGAAACTACAACAAGGTATTTGACTTGGCAGGGTCCCCACACATCACTTCAACAACAAACATTAAGCAATTCAACCTTTTGCCTTCTCAATGTATTTTTTTTTGTCTTTCACTGGTTTTCTCAGTCTGATACATAGGGATATCAGACCTTTCATGGTATCATCACACACGCGTTCCAATATGTAGTCCTTTCATATTTTAGGTGCCTACACACTATGTTGTTGTTAAGTATTGATGAAGTCTTAAGACATCAAAAAATGTCAAAAAATGCACATAAAACCCCAATTTCATTAAGAAAAACTCTTGGATGGCATGCCAAAGGCCTATTTATTCCCATCCTAGTGGGTTACAACCTAAAACCACCATAAACTAACTTTCCAACCATATTTTTAAGAAGTTTCTATAAGAAATGCAAAAGTTGTCATGGCAATATGACAACGTTTTTCCAAATGGACCTCAAACTTTCACAATTAGGTCTCTATTTGTTGTTAGAATGTGATCTATGACTAAGTATTAGAGGATCTTACTAACTTGGGTATCATGATTTTATGTGTCTCTGACATGACTCCTAGTAACTATATAAGGATCTTACTAGTCCTAGATCTATGCCTTGTCTTTTTGATATGGTTCCTAGTAAGAATATATGAATCTTACTAGTTCTAAATGTCATAACTTTGTGTTTTGCATGCTCTATGTGTGTTACCAATGTTACTCATATTACTCATTTTGTACTTCCCTTTTATCTCAATATTGTAGATTGACAATATCATAAGTGTTGGGAGCTACCATCTTTCCAAACTTGTAGTCATCTTGACTCTTCAATATCTTGGTGAAAGAATATTTGGTTTCTCCATATTTTCCCAAGAGTACATGAGCATAATTTCATACTCTTTCTAAGAGGGGGCTAAATATTGCATCATAAGTTGTATCTCTTTAAAAATATACACTAGGTTTGGACTCACTTTAGTGGTTGTGCCTTATTTATGCCTAATTGTACTTAGGTTTGAGAATGTTTCCATAAATTTGGTTCATTCCCTTATTCATGATGTTCCTCATGGCTCATTTTTATAGGACTAGGGTCTTGGGAACCCTCATTCATGGAAATTGGACATAAAATTTGAAAGATGAATGTTGGATTCGCAAATAGTAGGAACTTCCTCTCCAAATTTGGACTTTCGCAAAAGTTCAATTTGAAAAGGTGCAAGGACCATCCATATAAGGTCCATCTTGAAAATTAAATGATAATAACATCCATGCATATTAAATGATATAGTCAAGTAATAAAGAAGGAAAACCATTTCATGAAGTTGTCAAATGATTTTAAAGATGCACAACAATCCACTAAATGCAATTCACTAAAAAATAAAACAAAGTATGCTACAAGATAGTGGGTAAGATGGAAGGAATGAAGTTAAATAGACAAATAAAAACAATGAATATTACCAAGTCAAAAGGAGTAGCTATGACCTCTTAGGTTTTTTTTTCACTTGCATAAATTAGACTTCTTAAGGATAGAAACACATGTAGATAGTAGTATGAAGTCTTTTTGACGATTTTTGAAGTAGTTGAAGGAATGGCTTATTTTAGTTATATCTAACCCAAGACAATTTCAACTCAAAGTAAGGAATAAAACCATATGTCATATAAGTTTGGGAAGCTAATTGAGTAGCTGGATAGGGTAGAGCATGACTATAGGGTAGTCTTGAGACTCTTTTAACTCAATTTGAACATGTACCAAGTATCTAGGAGATTACAAAGCCAATTCAACCATATTTCAAGTGAAAATGCAACAAAAGGAGTAAAAGCTTTGAATACACCTCAAAAACCACTCCTAGGTGGCCAAGTAGGTGGAAATAGTCTTTTCCGACAATTTTTTTCTTCATAGATGCAGCCCTATATTCTCTTTATTATTTGAGATGAGATATAGGACTCCTAGGGCTTAGTTTGTCTTAGTTCTTTAAATTATATGCCAAGTGTTGTAACTAAAAAAATTCTTACAGTAAGAGATATTATTTAATATCATTTAAGGTTGCAGTAGTGCAAGGAACATCAATATGAAAAGAGAAGGGATGAAGAAGTCAGGGACCTTGAAATTATACATCAAAACTATGATACAACTAGCTGGGAAATAATTTCCCCCTCATTGGGATAGTCATTTGACTCCTATCAGGATAGCTGAACAAAGACAAAGAAGGGGGATAACGAAAAGGGGAAGAAGAAGGTTAATGAAGAGGGAGATGTTGAAGAGGAAGAAAAGAACCAGAAAGATCAACAAAAAGAAAATGAAGAAGATTAAGATGTGTAACCTAGTTTGATGTTTTATCTAGTTTTGGACTTGAAAAGTATTTATGCATTGACAATATTTTATGTTTTATGGCTCATGGAAACTCATGATCTAGTCAATACAATATATGAAAATCACAAGAATATGAAAATCTCTCATGACAAATGAGAAGAACTAAGGAAGAAAGGCCTATCTTTTTATTGTAGGAAGAAATGGGAAAGAGGACACACTTGTAAACAAGATGAAACAAAAGAGGGAAAGATGTGTTTTTATGTGCAAATATCCATGGGCACCCAGGCATAAATGTAATGCAAGGAATCTTTAAAGAAAGAACTTGTGTTATAAATGCAAAGAAAAATGGGAACTAGGACATATATGTGGAGGCCAACTACAAAAAATAGAGGCAATATCCGATGAAAAAGCAAAAGGAAACCTAAGAAAAAAAGAAAGATATGGTGAAGGAGACCATAAGAGAATCCCATCAAAAGAAGAGGGGACAATTGAAGAATGGAGTTTTGTGGAGGAACCAATCCAATAATCACAACACCCTCATAAATATGACAGAAGAAACCTCTTCATAGAACCTCAAGGTTTCATCGTTAAGTAAAGAGTGAATGCATTCTACTAAATAAGAAGGATCTAATAATAATACATATATTGGCATGTGTAGACTTCGTACTTGGTTCATGCTTAATGTATTTTCAAGAATGTCGATTAACAATTAAGAGAATAAAAAGAAACAAGAATTTATTCAAAAGAGAACAGTATGTTTAAGGTCATAGATGTGTGGCATGCTTCTAGACAATATATGGAAAGTTTGCCCTTATTTTGTCTCATGATTACAATTGATGAGAGAAAACTTATCCTAATATTACAAACCTTGGGAGGGGGTTGATATATTTGATCATCTAAACCTAAAGTTGCTTGACGACAAGCAAATTTGGGAGGGGGGGACTGTGATGCCCCCGATTTGAACAACTAACATTTCTTCATGCAAGGTCCAAATGATGAAATTGTCTTACATGGTAAGACTTCACATTTTCATGGAGGAAATCATTGATTTACTATAGTCAAGCTTATATGGATTAAAGACAATAAATATCAACCCTCACCATTAATCTCTAGCGATGGTGAATATTTAAGAGTGATAACATATTAGGGGTGTGTAATAATATGTAGAGGCATTGCAGTTGTTAGGAGGAGACATCACGGTTTAGGAGGGGATGCCACCACTCCAACAATCACCCCTTATTGAGTGGTCACCACTTCTGTACCCAATGAAGAGATATAAGTAGTGCACTCCCAACAGTTAGAAGATCATCAAACCAAGCACTTAATACTTGATAAGGCACTGAATATAAAACAAATTGATTAATTAATACTATTTGGTATGAATTCCTTTGTATATAATAGAATGGATGTTAGATTAATGAATATACTTCTACACACTAATCATTGAGAAATACATTGTTGGTGGTTCCGTTATTACCCAGTCCAGTATTGATATGATCTTGTTGGGGAAGCATCTCTCGATCAAACCACAAGGTCTCACTGTCGATTAGTCTACTGTTACCAGGGTTCACCCTCTAATTTGTGAGATTTCACAACTTATTTATTTTATGCTAAGTATGTGTCTGATACTAGAATCTTTCATACGATTGAGTACTTCCAACCATGGTAGAAGAGAAGTAGGCTTGCAAGAGTGGTACGGTGATGGTTCTATGTGGGCAAAGGGTTACAAAGTGTACTACCCTTGGGCATAGAGGAGATGGCTTCTACGGAAACCTATTGTAACCTCTTCCCCCTATCATGGTAAAGATTCAAATCCAAAATTCCAAAATTCCTCATCCAAATATTATGCAAATCCAAAATTCGTCATGCAAATATTATGCAAATATTATGCAAATCTGAAATTCCTCATGCAATTATTATGCAAATGCGAAGACTCAATGAATGAAGGTGAAGATTAAACAATTCCTAATATTATGCAAATCCGAAATGAAGGTGAAGTTCAACAATTCCTCATATTATCCAAATCCAAAATGAAGGTGAAGATCCTACCTCGAATGGTGAGTGTGTTGTTTGATCTTGCCAGGGGTTGAGCTCGACACGGAAGCTTGCGCAAGATTGAATGCACAAATGACCTGCCCTTTTTTTCTTTTTTTTTTAAGTAATGCCCGTTGTCATCAAAATTTAGATGAATGCGAGCACTTTAAAAAAAAAAAATCAAATTTGGTCACAATATACCTTCTCGGTTGGAAACCTTCGTCGGAATTCTAGACCAAATGTATTAGTGGGTGTTCGACATGTGGGAGAATGTTAGGAAAATGCTATCTCAACCTTGCATATACATGGGCTTACTACTTTTAGTAAGTTTTCATTTGAGCACAGATTGGTCTAAAATTTTCCAAGTTTTCTTTAATCTTCTACATCTAGGTCACTACCATCATCAATTATCAAACCTCTCCAATGTGTTTGTTCCACAACCTCCATTCTTGCTACCAAGTTTTGCAACATTTCATAGATTCATTAATCATGGTTTCTTCGACCACCTCCTCTTCTATACATTCTTCTCAGTGGCATTCTGACCAATCCCTCACATTCCCAATCTCTGATGGCTCTGATACCAAAATACGATCACATGTTCTCCAGACAATAATAGATGTGAACTCTTCCTAAAGACAAAAGCGACAATAATATATAAGGAAAGAGAAAAAAATGTATTTGTGTTAGGAAATTAAAACCAAATACGATTATAGGAGACAAGAGGCCATCCACACATAAAAAAATGAATACATAACCCCTTCAGGAAGGATCCATATATAGTATTTTAGGCAAGAAATTATATTTCACTAGGAAATCAAAACAAATCTTTAGACTTTACATATTTAGAGGTAGAAAATCATTAACCCAAACTCAAGAGAAAACCTCCCAAATGTTTGTTTTATTTTGCAACAAGAAATAATATCAAAATATGGAGTATGAGAAGATGACCCTGAATCTTTCATAGGTTGAGTCCCATTCCACTTGTTAATGTTTCTTCTCTACCATTCTTAAACTATAGTATTATCCATCTTCTCTTTAGGCTTGATCCCTCCTTTTATCCAAATTGTCTTTGATTTCTCCAAATGGGGAAAACAAAACAAATTTGATGATCTATCAAAATCACCCCCTATATTTATAATCAATTCTCGTTTTCCAACTGTTGACTTACTGACACAAGGAATTATTTACCATGCTAAAACTTCCCCAACCAAAACTTGCCAACAATAGGATTCAAGAATCTCTTTCACCAATGAAGCTGAGGTGAATCCTAACTGAATCTAGCAATTGCAGACTGACATTTGACAACAAAAACCAAATAAGAAAAAAAAAATTGATGCCGACAAAAATGGGATGCCCCTACATCAAAGTGGTATCAAACCTATAATTTAATAAAAAGTGGATAAAATCCTAGTTTTGAAGATTCACCTATATTTACCAAAAGGATACAATTTTTTCTACAATATTTTTATTAAAGTGGATCAATCATATAAGAAAGCTATGATAAAAAATGAGGTTTTTATCATTTGTATTTACCATGTAATCATGATTTTATGTTCTTAAATTATAATACTCTTTATCTGGATTGTGAATCAATGTACTTTTCTATTTTTTTAATATTTTTGGAAAGCTCATCAACTTAATTAAAGGTCTATAAGTTTTATTTTTTATTTTGAGATCAAACTCATCATTCCATAATTATCTTATAGATAATGATTCCACCCACATTATCATTTAAAAGTGGTTCCTTCTTGCATATATGATGTGATTAACATTGATTCCAAGTCCATGCTTTTCCTATACATCATGATCTCTTCCATAAATCATACTATGGGTACATTTTCTATATCCCATAACATACTAGCTCCATATTTATCTTTTGGATGACAATTCCATTCATAGTAGAATTTAATAGTGGTTCATGCTTGTATACATCATGTGATACATATTGGTTCCAAAACCAATAATTTTGAATCCCTTCGATAAATCACACCATTAGTAAAATTTTCTAGATCCCATAGTATTTGTAACTCTACATTCTTGACTATACACTATAGTAGACATTAAACCAATTTACACTTTTTGACTTCACCTTTATAATAATCTAATGTTGATTTCATAAATATTTTTATGCACTAATGCTCTTTTATGTGTACATTCTAACAACTTTGTGTAAAGTGTGAAAGGTTGACATGGTTTTAGAGGTAAATGAAGATGAGCTTTCAATATGGCAGCACTACATGTTCTTGCTGATGTTTGAGTGGGGCCAAACATCTTTTTCTGTTTATTTCCAACCAAATTACTTTTACAAGTGGAGTTATAACTCTATTTTCTCTCCCTCTTCCAAACTTGACGAAATAAGAAAGTGGGAAAGTGCGTAAAGATAATTCTATACAATTTTGTTAGAATGATGCCTATCTAACCACTCAATTCAATGTTTGAAAATGACTAACCACTAGATGAAAATTGAGCATTGTCCAAAAAAAAGATTATTTCCATTTGTATATATTGATATTGATAAAATGAAATCAAAAGATCAAAATCGCCACATCATTTGAAGCAAAATGGTTATCCAAGTGACAAAATAGTTCATTTGTTATTTTATTAAAAGTGCAATTTGTTCTTTGTAGCAGCCGTTCTGTCGGCTACATAGAAATAACCCCATTTGAAATAGCTAGGCAATTCTGTTATTCTATAATTTTCAATCTCAACCTTTTTAAAAATAGAATATGGCTATGTGTGTATCATTGATCTTATTAGAACAAAGAAAGTAGTTGTTTTCTTTACAAGCCAAAAAAGAGTAGAAAAAGAACAACCTAATAAATTTTATATGTATTTGGCATTGACTATTATATGTGTGAGAAAAAATTAGGTGTTGTATGGGTGAAACATCTAGAAACAAAAAAATTATTTTGTAAAATAATATCATATAGATATTTAAATAGATGAATTTGTCTTCACAATTGCTATATTTAATTTTAAAATAAAAGGACAACTTTGAAAACATTGTAATGTGTTTTATATTTCTAATCATTATCATGGAAGCTTAAAATAAGAATAAAATACACTTTTAGAGCACATTTTTGTAGTACTAATTTTTTTTTTTAAGAACATGGAACAATGCAAATAAGGCAACATAAATATGAGTGACAACCCAAATGTGGAATATTCCAAGCAAAAGCCTGGAGCATCTTTTGTGAAGCAGCTTCAAGGATGCACTATTCAAAAAGATCATAGATAAAATTATCCATGTAGAAAAAGCATATGTATCTCCATTTCATGTGGAAGCACAACACTGTAATCACAGTAGCAAACCCCAATCCGTAACTTAACCCCACTCCCACTGCCCACCATCGATCCATTACATTTGTATCTGCACTTTCAGTGGTTGTATTATTCAATTCTTTGTAATCATATTGTCTACCAAAACCAAGACTCTGAGTCTTGTTTTCAAGGGGAGGTCCATGAAGATTAGGATTTCCTAGAAAAGAAGAAACCCCGAAGGTTGAAAACTGCTTTCCTTGTGGTATTAACCCTGACAACATGTTGTTAGAAAGATTCAACACGGCAAGGAATGTGAGATTTAAAAGTTGAATAGGAATCTCTCTTGAAAAATTATTTTCTGAAAGATCCAAAGACTCCAAGTCAGTCAAGGCTCCCAAGGATTCTGGAATTACTCCACTTAGATTATTTTTTGATATGTTGAGAGAAATTAATCCTCTCAAAAGTCCCAATTCTAAAGGAATATTACCTGACAAGTTATTATGTGACAAATCCATGAACTTGTCTTGTCCAATTATTTTAGAATATGGAGTTATCCTTCCTTTTATCCAAACTGTTACTTCATCAGCAAAATTAATTCCATAATCTGTGTCCAAAGATGAACCACTGTACTCATATGAAGAATATTGTAAATAGAAACTTTGTGAATTATTGACCAAAGCAGATAACTTGCTCACATCTGAAGGAATATTTCCTGATAATTGATTATCAGGTAAATCTAGAATTTGAAGATATTGCAACCTGAACAGCTGGGGCGGAATTCTACCATCAAATTTATTAGAAGCCAAGCTAAGAATTCTCAAATCTGTCAACTTTTCAATCCAAACAGGAATGCTACCTTCAAAATTGTTATTTCCTAGATCAAATATTTGGAGATCTGTGCAATTCGCAATAGATGGTGGAATAATACCTTGCAACCTGTTACCATTGAGATTTAATGTGCGAAGACTCTGCAGATTTCCTAACTCCTTCGGAATCTCCCCTTGCAAAACATTTTGAGCCAATTTTAAAATTTTCATTTCAGAACACCGCCCAATATTTGAAGGAATCATACCTGTCAACTTGTTCTTTGACAGGTCCAAAACTCTATAATAGTAATAATCTGAATTGTTACATATAGAACTTGGAATTTCTCCAGTCAAATTATTCCCTGACAATGATAGAGTGTAAATTATCCCAATTGTTGTAGGAATAGAGCCATTAAACCCATTATTTGACAGATCTAATCCATATGAAACAAAATCAAGAGCAGGAAGAGAGCCATATAATCTATTCCCATGCAAGTCGATTGTATGAAAAGTAAGAGATATCTTGAAAGGTAGAGAACCTTCTAGATTGTTGTTTGAGAGATTGAGCATGTCAAGGTACGGAAGATCCCACAGCCACGAAGGAAGATTTCCCACAATGTTGTTATCTGAAAGATCTAGCAAGGACAATTGATACTGCTGGGACAAAAATGCAGGGAAGTTGCCTTCTATACTGCAAGACCGCAATTCAAGAATCTCCAGGTGGGCAAACTGAGGAACCCAGCTTGTAGAAATGTCAATGAAAAACTGATTTTCCGAAAGGTCCAATTGTGAAAGGCGCGTTAGATTTTCAAATAGTTGAAGTGAAATGTTCCCTCTTAATCCGCTGGAATGAAGTGACAACATCTCTAAACTGGACAACTTTGAAAGGCAATCTGGAATTGTTCCTGAGAACTGGTTGTGGCCTAGTACAAGGTTACTTAATTCTGGAAGCTCACAAAGAGACGGAGGAATCTGACCACTTAACTGGTTGTGATTAAGGTGCAGATGTCTAAGGGAGGTTAAGCTGCAAAAAGAGGATGGTATACTGCCCTCGAAATTGTTGGACGCCAGATCCATAGTCATAAGTTTTGAGAAATTTGCAATAGAAGTGGGGAACACTCCCGTTAAATTGCATTCACTAAGATATAGCATGACCAGTGAGGAAGAATGGCTTAGCATGAAAGAAAGGTTTCCTGTTAAGTCATAATTATAGTCAAGCACAAGAATGCTCAGTCTTGAACGGGCCATGAAATTGGAAGGGATGGAACCTTGTAAGTCACAATCTCTGAGATCAAGCGAAACCAATGAAGACACATTCTCAAACCAAGAGGGTAGTTGAACCGGGAATGAATTCTCACCTATATGCAGATGTGATAAATGGGTAAGGTTTGAGAGATCTGGAATATTACCTGAGAGCCCACAGTCAGAAAGGTCAACATAGGTAAGATTGGCAAGACCGCTAAGGGCCTCAACCCACTGCTCAGGTTCACATGTTTCATATCCAAGAATTCCAAGCTTCTTAGATTTCTCACCCATACATCAAACTTACCACTCTTCAACTCCTGAACTTGCCACATACTATCTGAAATCTTATGATAATCGTAATTATTTGAAATATCCAAATGACGCAAGCTTGACATATTTCCCAACTCCAGAGGAACTTGACCCAAAAACCCAGCATCTGACAACCTAAGAAATGTCAGTCTCTCCAATTGTGACAGCTGTGGAGGGATAGAAAGACCACTAAAGCTATTCCCACTCAGATCCAAGTGCTGTAGATGTTGCAGATTAAACAGCGATGGACGAAGCTCCCCACTCAACTGCTGTTTGTACCAATCACTTCCCCAAGGGTCATTACTTAAATCAAGGCGGACGACATGGGATGTATGGTAATCACAGGCAACACCCTCCCACTCGCAACAGTTCAATCCCCGCCAAGAGGATAGCCGACCTGAGGAAAGATTTAAACCAGCCTTGAAATCCAACAAGTAACTTCTTTCATGTTGTAAACACCCTGTTGAAAATGGGAAATGAGAATGCAGAATTATTACCCATATCAACAAATATCCAGAACCCACAGATATCTTAAACGGAAGTAGATCCATTGCATTCCTATGTGCAATCTGCAATTCTTCCCTGGATGGGGTATAAATAATAAACAGTAAAGTAATTCAAATAGTGAACAGTAAAGATATTTTCTACTTTTTTCTCGAACTGTCTCAAGGCTGAGGATATCCTGGAACGATCTTGGGTGCCGTAGGAGAGTGAAAAAGGTTTATCAAGTCGGGTCAAACTTTTACATCTAGTCACGTATGACTGATGGCTATTGCGCAACAAGACGCTCAACTTATATGGCGACTTTGTAGGTCTAAGTTGGTTTATTCCAAAAACATATAGAACACATAGTTATCAATAGTATTAAGATAAGTATTTAAAGTTAGGTTTAGGTGGGATTAGTTATTTGATGTTAGATTATTAATTTATTGATTTTACTTTAAATTAAAATAAGAATACTTTGTGAAAATTTGTATAGAACTTGGAGATATACTCAATAATTATAAGATAAATTCAATTCTTTAAAAAATAAAAAAAAATAAAAAATTGGAAGTTGAATTTCAAATAAAGTAACAAAAATAAAATTACATTTTATTAAGAATCTTAATGTTAAATTTTAATTCTTATGTTAAAAGTTATAAATAAAACCTATTAAAAATGTAAAAAGTCTTTTAAATTTCAAAATTTATAAAAAATAAATATATATTTATATTCTTCAATTTTTTGTTTTCTATTTTATTAATAATTATAAAATATGACTCAATTATTAATATTAAAAAATATATAATTAAATTTAAAAATATTTTTATATTTACCAATATTTAGTTATAATTGTATTGCATGGATAAATAACATAAAAATATTTTTTTATGTTCCATTAATAAATGAATACGTTTCGACCGTTTATATTGAAGTCAACGTCCAAAATTAAAAAATTATGTGTATGGATGGTTGCCACATGCAACATCCTCAACACAAGGGAAGAATAAGCACAGGATTAATGTGATATGAAATTAATATTAATAAATAATGTACTTCATCTATGTGTATTGTTTTTCAGAATATTGAATTTTTCACTTATACAAACTAATAAAAATAGAGAAAAACGGTTATTTTGTAATTTTATGAAATAAAACTTAAATTTAAATATAAAAATATTGTTGAAATTTTTTAATTCTTTATATTCATTGGGTAAAGTAATTGGAAAAAATAATCAATGAATGCATTAGTAACCTGTCTTTGGTAGGAACTAATAAGACGAAATCATTCTAATGAATTCTAGACATTTTTTATAAGAGAATGGGTTATCTATTTTTAACAAATTAATTTGGATTAATCTATTATATATTCAAGATTTTTTTTTTAAATTATAATTTTTATTGTGAAAAGTATTTTAAAAAACTAGCATTTTTTTTAGAGAAATATAAATAAAGTGCATCAAAGATATCATATTGTTCATTAGTCCACTTGAAAAAATATTATATTATTTTATTTCTATTAAACTATTGATCAAACCAAAAAGTCTATATTATAATGTTTATTATGAAAAGTATTTTAAAAAACTAGCATTTTTTTTAGAGAAATATAAATAAAGTACATCAAAGATATCATATTGTTCATTAGTCCACTTGAAAAAATATTATATTATTTTATTTCTATTAAACTATTGATCAAACCAAAAAGTCTATATTATAATGTTTATTATGAAAAGTATTTTAAAAAACTAGCATTTTTTTTTAGAGAAATATAAATAAAGTACATCAAAGATATCATATTGTTCATTAGTCCACTTGAAAAAATATTATTTTATTTCTATTAAACTATTGATCAAACCAAAAAGTCTATTAAGACTACATCATCATCATCATCATCATCATCATATTATCATATCATTATATTTTTATTTCATATTCTTTATTATTCTTATGGTTGAGAAAAAAATAGATTTTATGTAGAGACACTTTCAATCCATCATAATTAATAACATTATTCCTAATCTATTATAATACTACTATTTTATAAATTATATCATATCAATCAAGAGTGGAGATCTAATGAGAAGATTCGTTGAGATGAATAGGTTGACATAATTAAGTTAACTGATTGCATGATGGAGTAGACAAAATTGATTGATTAGTTAAACTTAGAGTGAGTGGAGTTGAGAGGTGGAAGTGAAGATAAAATAATATAAAATTATAAACTAATAATGATTTATTATTATTTTTATATACATTTAAGTGTCACAAACACATCAAATACAGACGTTTTTGTATCCATATGCATGAGCATAATACACTTTTGATATAATAAAAAATTTAATAAATTATATAATTGAAAGTGGAAAACTTTTTATGTAGAACTTTTAAAAGAAAATCATTATTTTGATCTATTTAAAAAAGACCTCCTAATTTTTCACCCCAATTAGTTGGCGTTGTCTTCAGTATTTTAGATAGGCCCCAAGATAATGGAAATATGAGAAAGAAAATAAGAGTATATATGTTTTAAGATATTATTTTCAAATATTAAAATGGATGTCTTTAGAATCATTATACAAATGTGCACTAAATGAGCTTTCAACATTATGAAGAAGGGATGATTTCAAAATTTAAATTCAAACTCTTAATTCAATTTGTGATAGCCTTGAACACACACTCTAAATTCCTCTATACAATTTTCCTTAATTTGACCCTTGTAGGAAGCTAGCATTATTTAAAAAATCTAAATCGATAGTTAAAATATAATTCCTTCACACACTTCACAATGCATATTGGATCAGTAGGCATGATTGTTTATTTTCAAAAACTCATTATGACAATAAAAATATATTAGTACAAATTATTTCACTTTATCATTCTTCACTTTTATTTTTTCAATAAATTAAACATTTCCTTTGAAAAAATATGTCTCTTGTAAACTTTAGCTCAAATGTAAATGACACATGTCTAGATATTTACATGCTATGGAATTTTTTAAATTTTTTTTGGCAAGAACCTTTTTACATGTTCAAATAATAATTGTTAGGTACAATCTTTTATCCTTCAACATCTTTACAACTTGTATTATTGAATATAAATTGGTATATTGTATTTTAATTAATTAATTTATTATAGCTTTAGTACAACTTTTATTAGTCATCTATGGTCTTCACATTATCATTTACATGGCCTCATGCAAAGATTAAAGACTTAAGAAAATACACTTGTGAGGTGAGGGTTTTTTGATGTCTCTACTTTGGATTTTTTAGTACTAAATTATACGGATAAACAAAAAATAGATAGGTTGTGTAGGGTCATAAGTTTTGTATTTATGTATTGATATTTTTCTGTTGATGGTTAAAGATTCAGAAGTATTAATTTTGTTAAATTTGTCTAAAGATCAATCTTCACATTATCATTTACACATCCTCATGGAAAGATTCAAGACTTAAGGAAATGTACCCTTGAGGTGAGGGTTCTTTGATGTTTCCACTTTAGAATATTTGGCACTCAACTTACTAGTCAAATGAAAATGGACAAGTTATGTAGGGTCACAAATCATGTGTTTTTTTAAATCCTTTTTACTATTTGATATAGGAATTTATGTTGATATTTTCTTGTTGATAGATAAAAATTTAGAACTATTCATTTTATCAAAGTCATCTAATACATGATCTTTAGATTATATACTTCATGATTAAAAATCTTAATAGATAACATAATAAACAAAAATGGTATCACTCACCAATTTTTTTCTATCAATTAAACAACTTTTAATAGATCACTTATTTTTATGTTTATACATTTTAAAATTTTGATGAGACTAATAATAATTTTTACAAAGATCCATGGTGTTAATTTTGATAAGAAAACAAGAGATGCCTTTGGAAGTTAGATATATATTCAAAAGTTGGTTTGAGTAGCATTACACTTACTAGCATGAAATGATTGATAATATTATCTAAATATGGCTAATTAAACAAATGAAAATGAATTTAATTATTAAAAAAATCAAATTTTCAAACAAAAATAAAATAAAATAATTTTATCTTTCCAAATAAAAATAAAAAATAATATAAACAATTTAAATTAAACAATTTTTTTTTTAAATAATTCTAAATTAAAAAATATAATTTAAAAATAATAAGTCACAAATTGATATTTATGAAAATCTTATCCTAGATCTTTTGGGCTCTGATACCAAAAAATGATGAAGAAGGAGGAATTAAAACAAGGATTAAACAAAAAGATTCACCAAAGGTTCCTAACCACACACCAATTGTGCATTAGACTTTCAACCCTATATTTCCACCCTTGGGGCTACTTGAGCATTCTTTGGCATATTTGAGTATGACACTACAATTAGGGCATGATCTGACACAAAGTCTTTCCAAACATAGACATTGTCAAGACTTATTCAATGTATTTGGAGCCTTTAAATTCAATGCTTTCAATGATCAGAACAAAAACAAAACATTATAACATCAAACCCTCATTGAACTAGATTTTCAAATTGCCATACTGTATTATGAAAATAGCAATCATCAATAACTTTCAAAAATCAAAGAATTAAGAAAATCACTTTGGTGATATTGAAGATACAACTAAGATAGACTTTTCCTCCAATTTTAATCAAGATCCAATAGTGGAATTTAGTAAGTTATGAAGGATTTCCCAAAATAGGTAATCTTAGGTCTAATCCAGGGTTGTTTGCACAAGAATTACTCTAACTCATTCAAACCTCAATAAAATTTGCTCAAACCAAAGGAATATTAATCTAGATGAGCATGTCTTTATCTTTTCCTATTGGTTTAGGTCCTTACTATACTATACATTATCATACCATAAAAAACATAGACTGAAAAACAATAAAAACTAGAATTTAATGCAGTCCCATTTCATGTCAAATCTCACTTCTCTTTCATATCCCTCTTTACCAACCTTGATTTTCATTCCTAGATTCCTTTTAAATACAATTTCCAACCTCGGAAACTTCCCAACAACCCTCTAACAACTTAGTTAACAAAATGACAACTTTAACATTATTTTGCTTGACAACATTTTTTGCAACTTTATGGTATTTTTGCAAATTTGACAAATCACCACCTAAACATTCTAAAATGGTCTTTGATGACCTTATTTTCTCAAAACAAACAAAACAACTCAAAAACCTAACATCCACATGAAATATGAAACATCATGAAGTGATGCTTCTGTATCATACTCCCAATGGAAAAGAAATTTGAGTTCCATCTCAAATATGAATCTTCTTTCTTGTCTTCCAGTTCCTTTGCATGCAAGCATTGTGTTATTTTTTCTAGATATCAACTATATTTGTTTCAACTAGTGCACTTGTACTTTCTAGTCCAACAACAAGCTTCTTGTTCCAAGGCCAACTTGGCATTATATATCCATGGTTTTCTTCTTGTCTCTGCACTCGAGCTTTGGTTTTGATTGCAATTGGAGATTTATCTTCTCCTTCATCCACTTTTTCTTCTTTACTTGCACAGAGAACACACATATTTAAAAAATCATATTCTTTATCTGCATACTTCACTTCTTCATGCACCTCATGTGGTTTGTCATACACTCTTTTTTCCTCATTATTCTCCAAAATCTTTATGTTTTCAAGAAGACATGTTTTTATTACAACATCATTCTTTATTTTTTCAACACTTTCTTTAGGATCAGCAATAGGCATTCTACTATCTTCCTTCATTGGTCTCTTCTTCAAGTTGTGTTTAGACTTCTTCCTCTTTCCCTTCTTTCTAATTTTTGTCATGTACATGTTGTTTTCTCTGCTGCTTCACTTCCTTTTCCTGTGGCTCATTTGGCAACTCTTTGTTTTTCATACCCCTATGTGTTTTCCCAATGTTATTTTCTTCTTTTCTCAAGGCAACCATCCTTCGCCTTCTCTATCTCTTGGCCATTAACTCTAGAGGCCACTTCACTCTCTTTTTCATATTCTAGCCACTCTTTTGTCTTATTTCTTCCAACCATTTCTTCAACAAGAACTTACTTTTTTCAAAACCTCTACATAACTCTAGGAAATCTCTAGCCAGCTCTAAATCATTCTTTTTCATATTTTATTTCATATTGTCTTTTTCCTTGAAAATTTCCTTCTTATCTTGATGTCACATCTCTAACTCCTTTCTATTATTCTTGATACCTCACCTAGGGCTTTCTTACTATTCTTCTTGCCTAGTATTTTGGTATCCAAGGTCTTCTCTACCTATCAATCTACAACACACATACTGAACCAAATGCCAATCACCATAATTAATTTCTCATGCCCAGATCTTTTGGGCTCTCAAACTTCTTTTCATAGACCTTTTAGACTCTGATACCAAAAAATGATGCAAAAGAAGGACTTAGAAAAGGGTTCAACAAAAATGTTCACCAAAGATTCCTAACCACACACCAATTGTGTGTTAGACCTTCAATCCTATACTTCCACCCCTAGGACTACTTGAGCATTCTTTGGCATATTTGAGTATGACACTACAATCAAGGCATGATCTAGCATAAAAGTTTTTGCAAACATAGAAATTATCAAAAATTATTCAATGTATTTAGAGCCTTTACATTCAATGCTTCTAATGATCATAACAAAAATAAAACATTATAATAGAAAACCATCATTGAACTAGATTTTCAAATTGCCATACTGTAATTTGAAAATGACAATCATCAATAACTTTCAAAAATCAAAGAACTAAAAAAATACCTTCAGTGAGATTGAATATAACACTAAGACATACTTTTCCTCCAATTTTCATCAATATCCAATGGTGGAAAAGTAGGTTATGAAGTTTTTCCCAAAACTAGTAACCCTAGGTCTGATCCAAGGTTGTTTGCACAAGAATTGATCTAACTCATTCAAATCTCAATAAAATTTTCGCAAACTAAAAGCATATTAAACTAGACTCATGTCTTCATCTTTTCACATTGGTTTCAAGCATGTACTATACCTTATGTGGTCGTGTCATAAAAAAACTCAAACTGAAAAACAATAAAAACTGGAAAATGCAGTCCCATTTCATGTCAAATTTCACTTTTCTTTCATTCCCATCTTCACCAACCTTGATTTTCATGCATACATTCCTTTTAAATACAATTTCTCACCTCCACAATCTCTCAATTACTTCTAACAACTTAGTTAACAAAATGAAAATTTTGACATTATTTGCTTGACAACATCTATAGGCAATCCCATGTTATTTGGTTTACAAAATTGCCCAACAAGAATTAGATATTGATAAAAAAATTAATTTTTTTCTAGTAAATATTACTAAGTAGCCACATGGTACAAGACACCACTCCAAGGAAACAATATAATTATGCTCTCAAAAACCAATACTACAACACAGTAAAAAATCATTCCACTACCAATCCAACATTCCATTCACATCCCGATAAAACTTAGTAGTCCAAAACTTAAGGACTAACTTACAATCACCTTCATAAATTTAGTGCACAACTAAGGAGAATGTTTAATTCTTACATACTAGGGATTTAATTCTAGAAAGAACCTTTTTACATTTATTGTAATGTTCAAAAAATAGTTGTTGGGTACAATCTATTATCCTTTGAGCATCTCTACAACTTGTATTATGTAAACTAAATTGATATATTTTTATTTTTAATCAATTTATTTATTGTGGATTTAGTATGAATTTTAATAATTTACTATAATTCAATCCATTCAAGCATGAGGATTCATATAAATACACTCATTAATAAAAATTTAAAAAATTATTTTTCATAGTGTATAATCAATACTAAAGTCTCTAAAGTTCAATATGATATAATTTTTAATAAATAATAAATTAATTAATATTAAAATCAACAAATAGTTAAAGACATGGCCCTGCCCTGGGGTCTTCAAATCACCCTCTCTTTTGGCATTCATGTTGGGGATTCCAAACTCATCATTGCTCTTGTTAAAGGGTTGAATAGAATCAATTGGTTTATCAATGGAAATATCAAAGATATTATCAGGCTCATCTTAGGTTTTGATTCCTTCTTCTTAGGTCATGTCTATAGGGAAGGTAACAAGGTTGTTGATGCTTTGGCAGTGCTTGGCTTCCTTAGCTAGGGTTTGAGATGTTGAAGGAATTTGAATTCCTTGCCTATCAATGTGAGATTACTCCTTCAAGGAGAGTAAAACACTCTAATTCCCCATGGATATCCACCTCCTTGATTTTACTTACCCTCATCATTGAGCTCACAAGTATCATCGAAAGAGGGAGTTTTTAAACTTGAAAAATTTACGCTCAGTGTTGAATGGCAACAATGGTCATATTATGTGGACTGTCAATTGGGCTACTAAATGTGATGACCACCTCACCATCATCACTTGGTATTGTTTCTATGTGTTTCTTTAAATAAAGCAAGTTACTCGAGCTACAACACATGTGAAACCTCTAGAGAAATGTGTACTCAAGGAATGAATTGAGTTTGGATGGACATGTGGATGTCTCTTTAATGTTTACTCCTTAAGCCCCAATTACAAGGTGGTTCCTTTAATCTCCAATGTCACTTTGAAAGGCTATATTTACCTTTTGCATGGATCTCCTTGTTCAGAGGATAATTCCGACAATTGTTTCGTCATTGGCTTGCATGATTTCCAAATTCTTAACATTTATGTGAAGATTAATCCCATTTTGAAAAAGAAATATTTTTTGGTATCCTTTTTTGTTAGAGTTTATTTCAAGGTCTTGGGAAAAATCGATGGTTGTTAACGTTTGTGATTCTGCTATAGTAGGTGATAGGGTACGCTTTGAGCCAGATAAACTCGATGATTTCAAGAAGAGCTTGATGGTTTGGAACTACTATGTCGAAGGCAGGGTGGTGGAGTTCATGGAAAACATGTGAGGGCATGATGAAGAACTCTCCATTCAATTTGTTGTTTCTTGGAATAATCACAAAGTTGCTATTAGGGGGATTTCCTTGAAAGTTTTTGAGGAAGATATTGCCAAGGTGATTGGCCTTTCTCTGGAGGGAAGAAGATAGAAGGTAATTTTACCAAAGAAGAGCTCAAACACTCATGGAACATGGTATATTTAATGATCATGAAGTATTTTACTCTTGAGGGCCACCACAAGGTTTACTATTATTATCATTTGCCCTTGTTAAATCACTTTAGAAACCATGATCTTTTATATCTTCCTTTCTATTGGTTGCATCCTATGGAAAGTTCAATCAAAGAGGATTTAGATCTGAAAAATGAGGGCAAGCACCCTATCCCCCTCCACTAGAGTTTTATTTATAGGCTCTATCGATACCATTTGGCCTTATATCCCCCGCAACATTATGGTAATTCAACCCCCTTTCATGCCTCTCATCCTTCTGTGATGTTTGTGAGCAAAGTGTCCCCTCCCATATTCTTTCAACTATCTAATGAAGCTTTTGTTTCCTCTCCTATTCCATGTTCCTCTATAAATATCATAGAGTTGAGTCCTCCCACCTTTCCCTCCCCCTTTGCTATGAAAGAGTGGAAACCCTCTTGCCCTAAGGGCAAGGGTAAATCTGCTAGAAAATATAAGCGAATTATAATTGAAAATTCTATCTCGAAGGATTTGGCTGAAGAAGATCATGTTGTCGAAACTGAGGGTAGGAGAAGATCCTGAAGGCTTTCCTCCAAGTGTGCTAATGAGAGAAAAGATAAGATCCCGAAAGTTGTTGAAACTGAAGATGATCTTGAAGAGGGTGAGGGTGGTGGTATTTTAAATGTACCTATGGGAGAAGAAACTAGCACTAAGGATTTGGACATTTCCATCAAGGATTACACCAGACCCCCATTGGTCCCTCAAGATTTGAACACAACAAATTTGAAACCTGCTGAGAATTTTGAAGATGTGGCCCTAGAGAACTTTATGTAGAAAGTGGACCTTGTAATTAGGATGGTTCTGAGCTTGATGTTGGGGTCGATGGTGATGAAGGGGTTGTGGAAAGAATGGACAAGGATAGGAAGAGTGACAAGAAAAAGAAGAAGAAGAAAAAAGACAAGGGTTTCTCTTCTACAGAAGAGGAACAAGAAATGCGGAAGGAAGAGAAAGTGAGGCCCATTGACCACCTTAGGGAGGATGAGTTTCAAGCCCTCAAATATGAAGTCTGTGAGTTGAGGAACCACCTAGATAATTTCAGGGCGGATAAGGAAATTCAGAAGCTTAAGAGAAAATCAAGGAAATGAAATGTAGGTGGGACACTAGGGACAAACAACTCACTAGCATCAACAAATTCTACATTTATGCTGAATGCACAGCTCAACAATGACACTTTATCTCCTTGGGATAGGACCGTTGAAGAAGATGCGGACAAACAGGGCTACAAGAAACTCTACAGGTTCCTTTATGAGGATTGGGGCAATGTCATTCAAATGGCTAGGCTCTATAAACCGGCCCCTTAGGTCTTGGTTTTTTTGTCTTTGGTTTGTTGTTGGTTTTGGTTCTATGGACTTACGGGATATGCCCCTAATGCTATCTTTTATTTGTGTTGAACTCTCACAGCAAGTTTTGTTTTTGTGATGTTTTGGTGCTTTTAATGTGTTATTGATAGTCTTTGACTATGTTAAGGGTTAGCGCCCTAATTAACATTGCTTTACTAATGAAAAACATAAACAAATTGTTAAAACAATTTGAATTTGATATAATCACTTCCAACCCACCTAACACCTAAACTTGATAGCATACAACCATATTTAAAAAAATTATTGTAAAATGCATTCAAGATTTTTAAAAGACTACATTACATGGAAGAAATTTTGTATAAATAATTACATATTTTATAAAATTATAATTAACCATATGTAATATATAATATAAATTTTAGAATGAGATTTATCAAACATTTAAGAGAACAATTTTAAGTAGATAACTATCACAAAATATCTACTTGCCAAACAAAATTATTATAAAATTAATATGACCTTACTCCAATACATCCAACCCAATTCAAATAAACAAATAAGATAATAATTAATACTATAAATATAAAAAATATAAAATAAATTTGATTGTGTGCACATATATATCTGTCTTCAATTAAGAAAACCAAAAATATACCCACTTTTATTTAAAAAACTAAATGTAAATTTTCTCTCCATATTCTTCTACATAAATGTTTCCCAAATCATTAAATTTATTACTTAATATCCTCTTGGCAAATGAAAGGCGGTGAAAATAAATAGCCATCATCTTAATTTCTTGTTAGTTGGAATTTGTTTAGTATATATGGTTTCACATATAAATAAGTGAGACATGGGGGTCACATATCAACTCACCGTATTACAGACGAGAGTTCTTTGATGTTTCTATTTTAGAATTTTTCTACTAAAATTAACGGGTTAATGATAAATGAACATGTTTTTGTAGGGTCACGGATTTTGTGTTATTTTTGTGTTGATGGTTAATGATTTAGAAGTGTTGATTTTGTTAAAGTTGTATAAAGTATGATCTTTACATTACTATTTATTAGTATTCATTTTTTCTAGTCATCATCAAACAAATATAGATAAGTTGTGTAGGGTACAAATTTTGTAATTATCTATTGATATTTTTGTGCTAATGGTTAAAGATTCAAAAGTGTTCATTTTTTCAAAGTCGTCGTCAAATAAAAATGGACAAGTTATGTAGGGCATAAATTTTCGTTTATATATTGATATTTTTGTGCTGATGGCTAAAGATTTAGATGTGTTCATTTTTTCAAAGTTATTGTCAAACAAAAATGGACAAGTTGTGTAGGGTAAAAATTTTGTGTTTATATATTGATATTTTTGTGTTGATGGTTAAAGATTTAGAAGTGTTCATTTTTTCAAAGCCATCTATGATCTCCACATCATCATTTATACATCCTCATGGAAAGATTAAAGAGTCAAGGACATGCACTTGTGAGGTGAGGGTTCTTCGATGTCTCCACTTTAGAATTTTTGGTACTAAATTTTATTGGTCATACAAAAATGGACAAGTTGTATAGGGTCCAAAATTTTGTTTTTATATATTGATTTTTTTCTCTTGATGGTTAAAGATTTAGAAGTATTCATTTTGTCAAAGTTGTCTATAGATCAATCTTCATATCCTCATGGAAAGATTGAAGACTTAAGGAAATATATCCGTGAGGTGAGGATTCTTTGATCTACTTTAGAATTTTTGGCACTCAACTTACTAGTCAAATTAAAATGGACAAGTTGTGTATGGTCACAAATCATGTGTTTTAAAAAAAAATCTTTTTCTCTTTCATATAAGAATTTATGTTGATATTTTTTTTGTTGATAGCTAAAAAAGTATTCATTTTATCAAAGTCATCTAAAAAATGATCTTCATATCATATCTTTAGTGATTTGAATCTCAATAGATAACATAATCAACAAAAATACTAATATCAATCGCCAATTTTTTTTATCAATTAAAGAACTTTTAATAGATTACTTATTTTCTAGGCTAAAGGTGTATTACACTCACATAATGGATGCAAAAATGTTTGTCAATAAAAAATAGAAGCATTAAATTTGGTGTGTTTGTGACCCTTAAATGCATGAAAAACACATAAATATTTTATTTATTTTCTCCTCTCCTCTCAACTACCGCTCACTTTGAGTTTAATTGATCAATCAATTTTGTCTATCTCCATTGTGAACAATAACTTCGTAATTACCTTAATATAATATTATAATAATAATGTTGTAGTCCTAATAGACTTTTTTTCTTTGGTAAAGAGTTTAATATAAATATAAAATATAATAATATCTTAATAATAATTTAATAAGTTGTTTATTTGAAACTTAGTAGTAGATTATGGTGCATGAGAAGCATTGTTCACTTTTAGTAGAGTTTTGGTAATAATATTGGTCATGATTCCATGCATAACTCGATATCACTTTTAGTGGGAGCTTTATATAGTTACATTACACATTCTATCTTCATTGTTTTAAGATTTTGGTTCTAAGTTGTTGATGTTATAGTGTATAGTGAGCCATGGATAATATTTGGTCAAAAAATTGATGGTCTTTTACAATAGTTGTTGGTGTCATGTGAAGATCTTGTATTTTTTCTTCATATGGTGATGAGAGTATGACATCTAAGTTGGTTCTATTGACAAAGGATGTGGAGTATATTATATCTTCTTGGTTTGGAGATCATGGTTTGAATCTTCCCTTTGAGATCTCTTGGTGTTGATTCCTTTGATCGTGTCAGGGGCCATGGAGGATCTTTAGTTAAGAGATGGTTATCACAATGCTTGGAGAGATTGGTTACATAGTTTAGTGGGAGCTAGTGGCGATAATGTGGATTCACCACTAGATGGTGGATGATCTTCTTCATTATTTGTGGTGTTTTGGATGGACTCTTGGATTCTATTTTATATGCAATAAGGATTATTTGGCATCTTTGGTTAAATTGACAAGAGATGATTTCTTCATATGTTTGTGTAATAACCCACCATAATTAACTCAACAAAATTGACCATTCTTTTTTCTTTTGTGTTTAATTCATTGTGTTTGATTCAATCGCATACTCTGGGCATCCATCCATTTGGATTAGGCATTCATCCATTCGGGATGAGCATCTAACCATACAGGTTAGGCATTTGTCCATACGGGACATAAGATTTCATCTATCCAATACGAGATAGGCATCTAACCATACGGGGTAGGCATCTATCCAATCAGGATAGGAGGTGCTCTGGCCAAAGACTTAGACTCATCGAGACCATTCGAGTCCTGAGCCACTCACTAAGTACTACACTCTTGTAACAGAAGTGCACCAAGGTCTCCATCCTTAGGAGTAATTAAATAACATAATACAAGCTTGAATTCCACCTTGAAATTTGGCTTAAAGCCTTGAGAAGTCAAGCAAATCCATATGGGATTCCTTCCGAGTATGCATTGAATTACTTTTTCCAATTTAATTATCTTATCTTTCAAAATAGGATTCTTACTCAATCTTTCTTTTACCAAGCCTAGACCCCAAGCACGAATGCCTGTGTACGAGGGACAACTCCGTCCCAAGATTGCCTACATACCCGCTTCGGCACAGGATCAAGGCGTAAAGTATGTAGTTCTATTTTCTACTCTATGGTTTGATGTAAACTAATTAGTGGGTACGCAACCCTTTCTAGGGTCAATGTCCCAGACAGTTTCTCTACGGTTGCTACCCATGGTGGTAGAACTTAAACAAAGGCTCAAGATGGCCTATTATTTGTGGCCTAACAACTACATCCTAACGCCTATCATGAGCGTCACCCTTGACCAAATTGTCAATCCCCAATATCTCTTCAAGATTAAAATCAATTTCATAATAGCATTTTACTTAACCAACCCTAAAGGGGGTTTACTATAGTTTATCTCAACGGATGTAAAATCATTTAAAAATTATCTTATTAGATTATCGATCCAAGGGGGATTACCCGCCCCTTGGATTTTAACTTCCAAGTGCCCCTTATCACTCCCTGATGATTTATAGGGATGATGCCATAGATGTTGTTGATGTAGCTTTATTAGGCATTAAGTGCAGTAGTTCAACATGATGGCATTACCCATAAGCGTGACCCAGAGGCACCATATATACCGAACGCTACTAGGTTTAGGTTTCCATCTTCCTTTATTTAGTTTTCTAACTAAGAAGCTATGGAAACATCATGCTTGAAAACAATTACTAATTGAACGTGCATAATTTTAATTGATTGAAATAACTACTTGATGAATTACGTAGAATAGAAACCATAACTTGAAATATAACTTGCATACGAAAAACGTGCATATTAATAATTACATGTGTACTTGCATGGAGATGATAACGTCAAATAAATGTAGTTAATCTATAAGTAATTTGCATGATATAAGAATAGTGTAACTTGCGTGCATGATTAAGCAATCCAAAAATAGTGATTAATTTAGGCATTCGATTCAAATCATATAAATGTGAATTAATTGCTAAAGGCCAACTAAGTGCCCAATGGATCTTAAATGGAATGAATAACTCTAATTAAAAGAATTTGATATAATATAATTTATGAATATAAAATTTACTAAGGATAATTTAATCATGAATTCACTACATGATAATCCCAAATATTTATAAACTTTTCTAAGTTAAATTCAACAACTTAAAATTTATACTAAGGAAAGAATTAACATTTCCTAAATTGCAATTATTAACAATTAAACTTAAAATTTAAACAAAAATAATTATTAGCAATTAACTAGAAATTTAACCCCAAAGTAATTACTAAAAAAAATTCTAATTGCAAATTAAAAAGCATATATATAAAAAAACTATTTACAAAAATAAAATAAGCGAAATCCTTTTTTTATTGTTAATATAGTAAATAGGGGGGAGTGGGGACCATAGGTCCCATCACCCCTTGCGGTCCTGCATGCGCAGGCCTGCAGGGTTGAGGGGACACCGTGGTCCCCTCCACTCCCCTGCGGCCACTGCCATGACAATGACCGCAGGGGTAGTGGGGGGTACTGCTGCCCCCGACGGTTACAATACCCGCTGCCCCTGTACGCTACCGATATGCATTCGAATATTTTTTGAAGACCGAGCCATAATTACATGCAACATTAATATATTTTAACATTTGAAATAAATTAATATAATTATAATGCAACATTAATATATTTTAACATTTGGAATAAACTTAATATAATTATAATGCAACATTAATATATTTTAACATTTGAAATAAACTTATATATATATATATATATATATATATCTGTGTGTGTGTGTGTGGTTTCATATTCCCAATTACTTAATGATATATAAAAACAAAAGAGAATTTATTTATGAAAATAAGAACATGGATAAAATAGATGACCAAACAATTGTTCTAGATTGATTCTACAGTAAACAGGAGGTTAACATTTACAGAGAGAGTTTATTCCAGCATTCACAGGGAGGAAGTTTATTTCCAAATTTCACAGGGGAATTGTTTATTTCTAGTATTCGTTTCCAGTATTCACAGGAGGATTTTATTCAACTGATATTCACAGAGTTTCAACCAATATTCACAGAGAGATTTCAACTCATTTCACAGAGAGATTTTATTCAACTCATTTCACAGAGAGATTTTATTCAACTCATTTCACAGAGAGATTTTATTTAACTAATATTCATAGAGGGATTTGTTTAACTAATAATCACAGAAAAGAATTATTTAACTAATAATCTCAGAGAGATTAAAGAATGAGATTCATATTTTCATTCGAAGAACCAAAGAATTGAATTAGAGGGAAGAAATAAAGATTCAAATCACACAGGGAAGAATTTTAATCTCAAAAAGAGAGATTTTAAACAAATAAAAAAATATGATTTTCTTTTTGCTAAAATCTTTGGAAAAAAACAAAAAGCAAGATCATGTGCATATTTTCTTAAGGGAAATAAAATAAATAAATAACTATCTTTTGCATGCACTATATGAAAGCATTATCATTATTATTTATCCCCAATAAAAGATTTAAAATCTAATAAAAGAATTTCTTCATATAAAGGAAGATCTATAAAAAAAAAATTTCAATAATACGAATTCCTCATAAGTGAATGTGAAATAACAAGGCTTAGAGAACCTGGTTTATCGAGCTTGATGTTGAATCCATTGGTTATCCTTTTGATCCTTGCAACTTGAGAGAAATCCTTCAACAACAACTTAAAATTCCTGCAACGAAAAATGAGACTACCAAAGAGGATCTACTTCTAAAACTTGGGAAATTTTCTTCAAAACATAATCAACTCCCTTCTTTGAAACTTGCATATAATTTTATAAGAAAATTCCCTCCATTCCACTATCTAGAAAATTTAATTAAAAAGGAGATTCTTTCCCAATTTTGGACTTCATGCAAATTGATTAGACTTAGTGGGTGAGTTACATGCAAGGTCGTGGAGAATCCTCTAGAAGCTTCTTATTCTTCCTACAACATGCGCCATAATTGGAAGTGGAAAATAGATAAATAAAAATAATGTTTATTTTCCATGTGTGTTTGTGTGTGTGTGTGTGTGTGTATTATTATTTTCATTCTTTTTATAACATTTATTCAATCATTAAATAGCTTATCCAAAAATATAATAGAATTGTATTTTAAATCCAAAAGTGATAAAGGAGGGTTGTGACAGTTTGGAGGTTTTTTTTGGTTTAAAGTGTAGTTTGTATTATATCACAATGTACTCTTTGTTAAGAAATTACAAGTGTCGAAATATATAGAGAAGAATAATAGCTAAAAATTACAAAACAATAGCAGAAAATTACAAAACAAGTGCAAAGATATAATCAGTTTTGGGGCAAAGATAGGAAAGAAGGTGAGAATGTAGGTTTGTGGGGTGGTGTGAACATAATCAAAACATTCATTGGGCATCAAAAGACAAAACACAAAGGTGAGGTCTAGGTGAGGACAAAATTGTATGTGAATAGAATTTACAACACTACACGAACAATATGGATTTTAGGGTTAATTACATTATCCACTAATATAATTATAAGTTCATTAAGAGAGTAAAAAAACAAAACATGCATACTATCACATTTATAATATGAATTCATTGTAAAACTCTGGAGCTAAGGCTTGTAGGGGTCAGTGGAAGGAGTAGTCAAACACCTTGATCTAAGTGTGTTACTATGTGGGTTCATTGTCTTCTCAAGATGTAACCCTTAGGATTCAAATGGGTACCAAATCAATGTTAAGACAAATCTATCATACTTAATTAATCTTTAAAAAAAATGTTGTGTTTTTTCTTAGAAAAAATCTAGGCATGACATTTATTTTTCACATTATATTTATGCATAGAAGTCAATTCTATGTTGCTTGAGGTTGTTTCACAAGAAACTTCAATTTTTTCTAGTTTCAAAATAGTAAACATATTGAGAGTATTATTAGATGAACATTGATAGCTTGATTTTGTATATCCTTAACTTCTTGACGTATATAACTTTTATTTAATTTCAAGATAATTATTACAAAACTAAACCCTGACTATTCAAATTTAAATTTATTGTAAACTTATTTTTTAATGATTATTCAGTCAATCTATACTTATATAAATAGAATTATTCATTTCCAAATGCATATTGTAAATGAAAATAATTTAAAAAACAATAAAGTGGACTTTGTATTTTTCAATAAGATTTCCATTAATTTTCACAATAAAATACTTCCATATTTCAGGGGAATCGTAAATGTCAAGTCTTAAATGAAAATGAAGTACGTAAAGAACAAACGAGGGTGGCTCAGCATAAAAATAGAGACATCAAAGAAAATTAGAGTCGCTTCGGCAAAATTAAACATTGTGCGGGGATACAAAAAAAAAAATGAAATAAAACATCAAATCTAAGATAGAGACTTGTAATGGACTCAAATTTAAGTTAACAAACAAATAATATAATTCAGAGAAAATAAAATTGATTAAAATTTATAAAATGTAATGGTGATGTAAATAAGCAAATCTTTATTGTTTTTATACCAGAATTGAATTATGTAGATGACAAAAATTGGTATATTTTCATAAATTATGTATATAAAAAATATAAAATTATAATATATAATTTATATAAAAAATAAAATAAAATTAGAGTGAAAATAAAATTGGTTAAAATTTAAAAAGGTAATGTCAAAGTAAATAAATGAATTTTTATGTTCTAATAGAAGATTTGAATTTTATAAATGACATAATTGATATATTTTCAATTATTTTTATTGATAAATATTTTATATAAAAAAATAGAATTCAATTATGCTTTTAAAATTTTTATGTTGGAATTTAAAAAAGTTTCAAAAGTAGAAACATTATTAACTACTATCATGTTTGCTACTCGTGATGGAATCTATTGTAATAAAACATTACAACTTTTGTTCTTTTAAAACGCAATGAACAAATTCACAACATTCTCTAAGGAGAGTCATTAGCTCCCTAAAAACACTAGTTAATCACCACTATGTGTCACAAGGTAGAATGCATGTACCATACATGTTGCATCAAAATCACTTGCAATAAACTCTATTTTTAGATATCGTTAATTATAATTGATTTATAACCTCAAGATAGAATCTTATGTATTATAGTTTCCACCAATGATTAGATAACAAACTAATCCTTGTTGCCAAGATTACTGATTTCCAAAGATTAAATCATGTTTCTATATATTAAATCAACTTGGTATGTAGTATTTCTTGAAGTGAAAAGTAGTTTTAAGTACATCGAAAGTATACTAGGTAGTAATTTCAAAATATCTTTCCAAGATGCACTACTTAAAAAGAAATTATCAATATCGATCTTTTATTTGATGAATAATAATTCATGTTACCAACAAGTTTATTTATTGAAACGAAAACTTAGTCTTTCATGATCAAATGTACTTCATAACAGAATCCTTAAACACTTTTACTTCTAATTTAAAGAGAGAAATATTCATAAATATGATAATGGAATAATTTAACTCTAACACTATGAAATTGGTTCTTATATATTTAATTTTTCTAAAATACTTAACACTATAATTAATCATTATAATCAAATTTGATAATTATTTCTATTATTGTTATTGTTTTCCTATTAGATGATACTCCTATAATAGGAATTAACATAACACTCAAATCTAATCAATGGTTAACAATTTAAATAAATTTGTTGATGCTATATATGACATTATTATTTATATGTGCATTTTTTTAGAATAACGTTGGATGAGAGATATTTTATACTTCAAATATGATTCGAGATACTTAGATTTATACATATATTTAGATTCCTCGCTTTCAATTTGTTTATATATGTTATTTGATCGTAAATTATATATAATTTCATATATTGCTATTGCACCTCACATATTTCTAGCTCCATAAAAATTTTAACTTTGATTCATAAACTCCCAACTATATAAATATATATTCTCATACCAATACTATTCCACCATATAGTTTGCATCACCTTGATTTTATTTCAAAACGACTTATTTTGTTTTTCCTCATCAAAATCAACAACAAAATAAAGAAGAATAGGTGAGGTAAAAAAAGGAACCAACCTATTATTGATGTTCATTTTCACCATAGGACACCCACAACCTAGAAATGATCCCACGTTATACTAGGCAGTTAAGTTTCTCCAACTTAGCAAGGGTGCGAACTTTAATGATAACAGATTTGTTGGTTGAACTAGTTGGAGTTTTACCAAAATATTCTATGAGATGATGGAGGTGCCATTGGAGAAGGATTTCATAGTTGTTGGTGTTTATTGATTTCTACAAGAAATGACACCAAGGGTTAGAAGTGATTACATCATTGGCATACAACATGCTACTAGCCTGTGAAGAGTAGTGTACCACTTATTTATTGATTTATTTCAAAATCAAAAAAAAAAAATTTCTTTTTTTATCCTTTTATTTTATTTTATTTTTTAAAAATAAGTTCTTTTTTTTTTTTAAATTGAATTTATTTTAAATCTAAAAAACCAAGAATATTTTTTTGATTTTATAGAAACTTGAAAACAAGAAATATATTTGCATGCAAAATAAGAAGGGTGGCTATGTGTGCATGTATTCCTATGCATTATTAATTAGTTACTATTTTTTATTTATTTATTAATTTCTCATTTTTGAGTGCTTGGGCAAGACCGACTCTTATATTTTTTACCATTTTGGATTCAATGGTGATACTTGTTTTCCTACAAGATGACATGATTTTCCTCCCAAGATTGGATCTCTCAAAAAATAAAATCTCATAAATATGGAGCTTTGATACCTTGTTGGAGTTGATATTTAGCCCCATAGTTTGCAAAAATAACTCATAAAAAAAATGCTTATCACATGAAAAATAAAGATCTATAATTTTGTGCTATACAACTTTGAGAGAGAGATTGATCCAAAGATGAATCCAATATTGTGGTTAACATGTAAATGAAGTGGATATCATTGGATACATTACATTTAATATAATAAATTCTTATTAAAGCATAAGATAAAACCCTAGATATAAAATTTAGATTAAGATTAAATTAGAGCATGGCAAGTGTCCCCATCGTAATCTATGCGACAACATGGCCTAAAATTAGCTCAATCTAAATATAGAAAAGCACTCCTATGTTTAGCTTTAATGTAATAAAGTGAGAGGGGACCTAAATAATTAACCATTGATTAATAATTAACAAGGCGATGTCCTAATTACTCTTATAGTTTGTAGGCAAAAGTGTCTAAACAATTGATTAACTGTACCTTTTATAATATTTGTTTAAAGGGACTTCAATCTAACCCTATCCTACCACATATGCATTAAACTAAGATAGATTGAAACTCATTTTAATTAAACCTTAATTTTTTAGGTTGATTGTTTTCCTCATTTTTCATGTTGGTCAAGAAGTGGGTCAGACTAGTATGCTCTTACTGCTTATTTATTTTTATGTAGTTAGCCTTATACCATTTGTATTTGCACCTATTTTTACACATTTTCCCTATACCCAAAACATGTTTTTCATACATATGGTATTTCCTAGAATCTCCATTTTCATATCTTGAGTCCATGACAAGTGTTTTAGGAGTGATTTTGAGTTGTTTAGTATTGAACCTAAAATTTAGAATTCTATTTCGAAATGTTTAAGTTATTTCCTTTTATTTCTTATTGTTCATAGATTAATTGACATACATTTGTGAGATAAAATTTGTTTTGGTAGTTAAAGGCATGTATTTGTGAAATTAATTAGGATACACTTTGGTTTTCTAAGGAACAATGAACACATGTCTATGTAGGGCATCTACATGCTTAGTATGATATCTTCAAATCTTCAAGCTCAAAGCCATAATTCTAGGTAGCTTGTCCAAGGGGTTGACCCAGAATAATTTGACCTCTAGGCAATATAACAACTTTTGTGAAGGAAAACTCCAATAATATCATCTTTACTCATCAACAAATATTAGAGGTTATATAGTAAATTATATTGTAGAAGTCTGTTGTTTACCATATTATAATTATGCATTAAATCTCTATTCTATGTTGCTTGGGAAGATCATTAGGAAACTTGAGTTTATTCTAATTTTAAGATAGTAAACATATTGAAAGAATGCTTGTATAATAAACATTGATAGATTAAGTTGAGATATTGATGCAGAGCCCTACCCACACACTTAAGGACAAGCCCAAACAAGGTTAGAATTCTGACCCCTCAAATGATCACAAGGATCCTGCAAGGAAGGACTCCACACCTTGAATGAAACTACACACAAATTCACTAGGCTTGGGCCTACTCAAGATGAGTAAATGCCTCAACACATACCTTACACCATCCTATGACACCCTAATCCTAAGGGCTTAGGATTTGGTTCATTTATGACCATTATAAACTGGTCCAAGCATTGGTTTTGGGATTAGACCCCAATTCCTTATAACTCCTTCAGAAACCTACCCCCTAGGCTTGTAGCCCTATTTGGCGATAAAATGGATCTTAACTCCAAAATGTTCCACACACCCATACAAAAAAAATTACCATTTAAAACACCCTTTTGGAAGTTGTACTGATCCCCAAAATGGTTGGACCAGGTCTTCAATTACAAGGTATGATCCCTTTATGGGCCAAGAGACCTAATAGGGGCAATTAAGCCTATTTTCCAAAGCAACTACCAATCAATGAATCCAAACTGGAAAACCAACTCTATGGGTATGTGGAGGATGGTGAGAAACCTTTAATTCCAGGGTTGCACACCTAGAATCCACCGCTATGACATTTTATGATGACTATCCTAAATCTTGTCCTAGGTAGTCACATAGAGATGCCTACCTAATTTTGCTCCTTTCTCCATACAACCAAGCTTCCCCTGCAAAAAAGTATGAAAACTCTAAAGTAAAGAGGCTTATCCTATGTCCCTCCAATGGAAGAGTCTTATAATGGATGAGAATGCAAGATAAGGCCATGTTTGTCTAAAACCCTCTCCAAACCCTCAAATTCTGGGTTGCAGTCAGAAGAATGGAGGGTTCTCTCTACTCCAGTACAATTAGGACCTCAGACCACAACCAAAAGAAGTATAATTCATCCCTCTATCTACTATATGGATGGTGTAGTTCAAATCAATCTATATAGGCATGTGCAACTCCTGCAAACTCAAAGGTTTATTGCTTCATAAACTCCAATTACAATAGCAAAAATCTTGGGAATCATGTCCACAAGGCTTATACAAATCTCCAATGGTTTCCCACCAAACTTGGAGTAGGTTGGAGCCGTTAAAAGGCTTCCCCCAACTGAATTTCAAAAAGTTGCATTTTTGCACTCAAAAGTTGCATTTCAAAAAGTTGCACTTTTGCACTCAAAAGTTGCATTTTACAAAAGTTGCAATTTTGCAATTTTGCACAAAATGTTGTCATACTTGCTAAAGTTGGATTCCATACACATGGATCAACCAAACACTCACAAAACATTCCTAAAACCTATCAAACACAAAACTAAACCATCTACTACCCCTATTGACCATATTGTCCCAACTGGCTTATCAAATTGCCCAATTGGTGACATGGGATTACATGGTGGGTTTTATTGCATATATGAAATACAAGACACACTAATACAGTCTAATTATCCTAGTCTTCATCCTTAGGGTCATGATTTGAGTGTTGATGAGGTGCCCCTACACTAGATATCTTCACCTTTTAGACATATATAACTTGCTCATTTAATTTCAACACATTTATTAAAAATTCATATCCCAACTACTTAAATTTAAATTAATTGTAAACTTATTTCTTTATGTTTACTTAGTCAATCTATATTTTTATGAAAATAATATTCCCTTCCAAATGCTTATTTTACATGGAAATAATTTTACTAAACAATTAAGTGGACTCTCTTTGAAAACCAAAGACTTTAAAAATATGAAAATCATTTAATAAGTACAATAAAATTTGTTTTTTTAATAAACATTGATAGATTGAGTTTAGATATCTTCACCTTTTAGACATATATAACTTGCTCATTTAATTTCAACACATTTATTGAAAATTCATATCCCAACTACTTAAATTTAAATTAATTGTAAACTTATTTCTTTATGTTTACTTAGTCAATCTATATTTTTATGAAAATAATATTCCCTTCCAAATGCTTATTTTACATGGAAATAGTTTTACTAAACAATTAAGTGGACTCTCTTTGAAAACGAAAGACTTTAAAAATATGAAAATCATTTAATAAGTACAATCAAATTTGTTTTCTCTAATAAGATTTCCTTTAATTTTCACAATATTGTAGAATATAAAATACTTACATATTTAAGGGAACCACAAATGTCATGACCTTAATAATGGAAATTAAAAGACAAATAGAATAAAAAAAAGAAACAACTTCAACTTTAAAAGAAACAAAACAAGGGTCACCTTGACAAATTTAAACATTGTGAGGGGATACCTAATGCATGAAACATTCAATGGAGACTTACAACAAATAATGATGAAAATTATGACTGAGAGTCTAAGATAACAAACAAATAATAAATAGGCCAAAAAAAATATGTAAATAAGCGAATTTTTATTTGTTTTATATGATATTTGAATTTGTTAGATGACAAAAATTGGTATATTTTCACTTTTTTAGGATAAATAATCTATGTTAAAAATATAAATTTATAATACATAATTTGTATAATAAATAGAATTGAATTAGAGTAGAAAGAAAATTTATTAAAATTTATAAATATAATATTCAAGTAGATAAATGGTTTTTTGTCCTTATGAGAAATTTTTATTTAAATAAATGATATAAATTGGTATATTTTTAATATTTTAATCGGGGATGACCCTTTGGTGAAATGGTGGGGCTTCTTGCCTGTAGCGCCTACATCCTAGGTTCAAACCCCACGAGTTCATCTCTACCGTGTTAAAAATCGAGCACCCTTACCTTGGGGAGAACCTTGGAGAAATAGTGGGACTTCTTGCCTGTAGTGCTTACATCCTTGGTTCAAACCATTAATTTGGGTGATCTTTATCAACTATATTCCAAGTATTTGCAAGCAAATAGGAAAAAGTTTATTCTCTGCCTATGCGAAAGAATGTGAATTACGCAGCATCATCTTCTGAAAGCAGCTACCTCCTAGAGTGACACCTACAGGGAGTGGCAGACTGTGGTTAGTAAGAAACAAAAAAGAAGGATAACATTCAGGTTGCAAGCTCAAAAAATCCTCTGCTATGAATCTCCCAAAACCTAGTCCGAATAACATTCACCACCCTCAATGCATGTTTGAAAATGGGATTTGGTTGGATAAATGTGCATCATCTCGCCAAATTACTCAACTAAAACCCAATGTTGAGGTCATCAAACCCTTTTATAGCAAAGCTGGTAAAATTCAAAAGAAACCTGGGCCAAACAAAGATCGAAATCTGGGGTTTCCTCCAGTTTCTGGTTCAAATGTGGTTCCTGTAGGGAAAGATAGGGTTTTTTCATCCAAAATTGCTTTCAAGGAACCAGTTTCTCATCCAAAATCCAATAATACAATTGAATTATCCTCAAGAATGCTTAATCCAATGTGGAATCTGTATTACTAGCCAGGGCTTTTGGTTAAATGGAATGGTAAGGATCTCCCGGCTTGGGATGCAATTGATTGGTGGTATTCTTGGTTTCCCCAAGAGGTAAGTATTTCTCATCTTGAAAATGATGTTTTGTTCATTTTTTGTAATAATTTAGAAACTAAGAAATAAATTCTTTTGAGCAAAGCTAGATTATTTCAGGGGCATTGCTTTTCTTTTGTGGAATGGTATCTGAATTTAGACCTGTATGCTTTTAGACCTAGTAAGATTTGAAGATGGGCTGATCTGGGCCCTCTCCCAATAGAATATCATTTCCCCCAAATCTTAGAAATCATAGGGCAAAAACTGGGCACCTACATTGGATGCAAAGGTCTTGATAGGGAAGACCAGCGCAAGCATATAAAACTACTTATAGAATTAAAATCATATGTTAAATATTTTGATCCGATAGAAGTTCTATCAGGTCAAGGATCTTGGATGATTAATACATCCCTTTATAATGGGGTCATAGACATATCAGATATTTTAATTAAAGATTCTAAGATTGGAGAGTCCAATCAGATCAAAATGGAACCACAGACATTACCTGGAATCACTATTAATTTCATGGAAAACAAAGGTGGTTTCTATTTGGAATCCCATGATGATTTCCTTTCGGTGCCCTTAGCATCCTTTTCTCAAAAATCGGAAAAGAGTCCCTCTCCTCATTTCGATAACAGGGCATTCAAAGAAAATCCTTTCAATGAAAGTGTTGTGATGGGGTTGGAAATGAATCATGCATGGGATAAACCTAATTTGGAAGGAGTTAATCTCTTTCCTTTTACTCAACTAGTGTTGGACATTTCTGAGGTTCAAGCACAAATTTTGGTAGATGGCATTAACCAAGATATCCCTCTAGGTCTCTCAGGTGAAGAAACTTGTAGTCCTAATAGGTCTCTTGACATTAAGATTGACCACTTCAATAGTAGAGAAGCACTTCAAAGTCTGTTAATAGGTGCAGAAGAATTCAAAGCGGATGTGCAAGAGAAGTTGAAATTACCCGAACAATAGATGGAACTAATTAACACTAAGGATAATGACCAAGTGATTAATGACATGGACCCTACTTCGGGGATGGATTGTCCTTTAGATCAATTCACTGACGTAAATAAAGATGAGACAACTCCCCTGGGTAGTCATTCGCATGGAGACGAGGGAAAACCTTTAAGTGAGGTCAAGCTGGGGTTAGGTCCTTATCTAGGAAAGAAAACTAAATCTGATTGTGGTTTAATTCCAAAGAAGAAAGCAAGGAGATCCATAGCTGAGTTAGAAATATAGCAAGGGAAGCCTTCGGGCAGGCAAACATTACATTGGTCATAAATGTAGGGAAGGGGAAGTTCCTTCCCACACAACCATGGAGATCCTAACATAGAATGTTAGCGGCCTAAATGCCCCTAACAAGCAATGCATTCTAAAGCGTTGCATTTTTGCTTCAAAAATAGATCTAGCCTTCCTCTAGGAAACAAAACTTAGTCAATCAGAAATTGTTATTTTCAGACAAAAACTGGGTCTTCTAAAATTGGATGCATTACCTGTGTTGGGAGCCTTAGGGGGATTGGGAATTATATGGGATCCTAGGCGGATCATAGTAAATTCCATAGCCAGTAACAAGAATTGGATGGTTGTTGCTATCAAACTCTTGAGCTGCAATTTAAACTATATACTTTTTAATGTTTATGGGCCTGTTTTGAAACATGAGAAAGCAATATTGTGGAATGAAATAGGAGTAGTATTAACTTCCCACCTGGAGTGAAATTTCTTTCTAGGAGGAGATTATAATTCTATCTCTGATCTTTCCAAAAAAATAGGTGGTATAAGAAGAGAACATCAAATCTTAGTAGATTTCAGAGAATGGATTAATAATCACAATATGGTAGACATAAAAACAGACAATGGCATCTTTACTTGGAATAATAGAAGGTAGGGCTTCAATAACATATCATAAAGATTAGATAGGTTTCTATGTAGAGGTAATATTTTAACCTTCAACTATATTTTTAAGGCCTCAATTCTCCCCATTTCAGGCTCTGATGACTTTCCAGTGTAGCTAACCATTGAGGAAAATGTCAAGCCTAAGAGGTGTCCCTTCAAATTCAAAAAAATGTGGATGAAGGATGAGTCTTTGATGGAGAATATTGGATCATGGTGGAAGGAAGTAGAAGTAACGAGATCAAAATTATACTGTTTTGTTACCAAAATGAAATATGTTAAGAGCAAACTTATTAATTGGAGAAAGGACAAGTTTGGAGATATCTTTGTTATTAAGAGGGATATAGAAAAAAATTTAGCACAAATTAATGACAAAGTTATCAAGGAAGGCATGTGTCAAAACAGTTTCTTGCTAGAAAAAGAGCTTCTCTGCAGATAGGAAGAAATTTTGTGAGAGGAAGAATGCTATTGGAGACAAAAGTCAAGGGTGACTTGGATCTCGGAAGGAGACCAAAATACCAAGTTTTTTCATGCTATTCTAAAAGTAGGAACAAAATTAACAGATCAACCAATATTAGAAGTGAGGATGGGGTTGTATTAGATGATCCCAAAAGTATACCAGTTGAGGCAGTATCCTTCTTCCACAACTTGTTAGGCAAAGACCTCATCTCAGATTTGACAGCCCAGACCAGTTTGGTCAACAATATCCCCAAAATTATTAATGAAAATCAAAATTTACTTCTTAACCAAAATTTTATGAAGTCAGAGATAAAAGAGGCTCTGTTCCAATTTCACCCTGATAAGGCACCTGGTCCAAACAGTTTCTCAACTTGTTTCTTCCAAAAGTGTTGGCATATTATAGGTGATGAATTAGTGGATGCTTTGGAAGGTGCAAGGTGGTCTAGTAGATATCTTAAATAGATAAACTACAACCTTTTAGCCCTTATCCCCAAAATAGAGATAGTGGATAGTATGAATGATTTTAGACATATTTCACTCTGTAACACCATCAACAAATATTCTCGAAAATCATAGCCAATTGACTAAAGTCGGTACTTTCAAGCATCAACTCTGAAGAACAAACATTTTGTACCAGGTAGGTCTATTTTTTATGGAGTCATCATTGCACAGGAAGAAATGCACTCTATTCAAAATAATCATCAAGCTAGTATGTTCATCAAATTAGACATTAAGAAAGCATATGATATGGTAAATTGGAGGTTTCTTTGCAAATGTCTAGCAGCTTTGGGTTTTAGCAAAGTTTGGATTAATTTAATCTTTGAATGCATCAACTCCCAAGATCTCAGTCCTAGTCAATGGACAACCAGAAGGTTTCTTTGATATGTCAAGAGGATTGAGACAAGGAGATCTGCTATCTCCTTTCCTCTACATCATAATGGTTGAAGCTTTAGGTAGGGCCATTCAAAAAGCCCAAGAATTGAGCAATATTGATGGAATTAAAATTTCCAGTAGTATTCCTCCTATCACGCATTAGCAATTTGCTGATGATACCCTCCTCTTTGGGAAGAGTAGCCTGATAGAAGCTAGAAACTTTAACATTATCCTAGATTGGTTTTCCAGAGCCTCAGGTCAACAAGTTAATAAAGATAAATCAAACTTGTACTTTTTTAATACGGAGGAGAAGCTATCCAGAGATATCGTCAGTATTCTAGGCTTCCAGATCAGATCGCTCCCTTGTAAATATCTAGGCCTACCCTTGGACAAAGGGATTAGGTCATCCAATCTGTTGGGACATATTTTGACCAAGCTAGACCAAAAAATACAAAGTTGGAAAGGTAAATGGTTGTCAGTAGCTGGTAGATTAATAATATTGTGTTATGTTCTCTTTGTCCTCCCCCATTACCAAATGACCTGCTCCCTCTACCAAAAGGAGTGAAAAAGAATCTAGACCAAAAACTTAGAAACTTCTTCTAGCAAGGACTAGTAGAAAAGAAGAAATTCGCACTAATATCTTGGGAGAAACTCTACAGACCCAAGGATCGGGGTGGAATAGGACTAAGAGACTAGGAGCTACAAAATAAGGCTCTTGGGGCCAAGCTAGTATGGAAAATCTACCAGGAACCAAACAACAGATGGGTGAAAGTTTTAACTAGTAAATACTTAGATTCTTTTGACCCAACTAGCATCTTTAGAATAATTAATCCCTCACATGGTTCTAGAATTTGGAATTTTTTTCTTAATTGTAGGGATATTCTCACTCAGGGTCTATCCTAACATATAGGGTCTGGGAATAAAGCACTATTATGGTAAGATTCATGGAGGGGATACTCTCCAATTCAAGCAATCCTTAATGATCAAATTTTGAAAAATTGGTTGGTAGACAGAATTGGTAATACTGTGGCTGATTATATTGTTAGTCATCCAGTCGACCTAGCCTTGGGATGGAGATGGAAATCATCTGAGGACTTCGGCTTATCTCTTAAGGAAAGTAAAAACCTTGTAGAGATTCTTGCACAAAGAAAGTTAACAATTACCAATAAAGATGATTGTCTTATATGGTCCAACTCTCCTACTGGAGAATACAGAGTCAAGGAAGGATATAATTCCCTCTGCAACAAGCTTCATCCCTCTAAAACAAAATTACCTATTACCCTATGTTGGGACAAATTGTGTCTCCTGAAAGCAAGCCTTTTTTTATGGTCAGCAATACAAAAGAGGATAATGACATCATACTGGTTTAAGAAGATAGGTTATGAAGGTCCTAGTAGATGTCCCCTATGTCTTAGCAATAAAATAATTGTGGATCATCTTCTTCTTAGTTACAATTATTTGAATATATGTTGGAGATAGTTAATTAATAAATTAAAGTGGGTCACTACCCTTCCAAACAACTTGATGGATCTTATGTTGTGTTGGCCATGCCACTTGAAATCTGGTCTGTATGGACTTCTCTGAATTATTTTCCCATCGATCCTCTTATGGGAAATATGGAAGGAAAGGAATAGAAGGATTTTTAAAGACAAGGCCTTGCCCTAGGATCAACTATGGAATAAAATAGAAGCATCTATCATAGAAGTAGCTAACAATAGATTGAAAAATTGTCTTAGCAATAATATCCCTTTTACTACAAGGGATGACCACCTTAGAAAGTGTTGGAATGGACTTACGATTTCCCCCTTCTATGGCCCTAGGGGAGATAGATCTTCAGTTTTAAGGAAAAATTACAAATGGTCTAGGCTAAGTAAGGGTTGGTTCAAGCTAAATGTTGACGGTGCCTCTAGAGGCAATCCTGACATTGCAAGAATAGGTGGAGTGATCCATCTATGAGATGGATCAGTAGTGGCACAATTCTCCAAACCCATAAGCTAGGCTACAAACAATGAGGCAGAGCTAGAATCTCTTATATCAGGACTCATCTTATGCAAGGACTTGAACATTAGAAGTTTGGAGATCGAAGGAGACTCAGCTATCACCATTAATGCAGTTAGGACAGACAAAACTCCAAATTAGAAATTAAACAACCTAATGTCTAGAGCCACAGAGTTGCTCAAATATTTCAAAAATACCACAATCAATCATATTTACAGGGAAGGAAATATGGTTGCTGACTCCTTAACGAACCAAGGTGTTGATGGTGTCTGGGAAGAAAAGTTGGGGTTGGTTGAGATATCCCTCTACCTTATATATATACATATACTTGTCTTATATGAATTGATATTTTACTTATGGTTTCTTTCTGCTTTGCCTGATTTGTATATATATATATATATACATATGTACATATATATGTATGTATATATATATGTATATACACATATATATACATATATATATGTATATATATATGTATGCATGTATATATGTATGTATGTATATATATGTATGTATGTATATATATCTATATCTATATATGTATGTATACATATGTATGTATGTATATATATATATATATATCTATATATGTGTGTATATATATATTTATGTGTATGTATATATATATATTTATGTGTATGTATATATATATATACACATACACATAAAAATACATACATACATACATACATACATACATACATACATACATACATATATATATGTATGTATGTATGTATGTATGTATGTATTTGTATCTGTTTGTATATATATTTACATTTATGTTTATTTTCCCAAATTTGTCTCTCTTTGTGTCTGTTTATATATATATGCATATGCATATATATATAAATGTATATATATACATATACATATATATATATATATAGACATACATACATACTTATATGTATGTATGTATGTATGTTTTTGTTTTCATTTATATTTCCCTTTTTTTTTCTTTTTTTTTAATTTATCATGTTTATTTTTCTTTCCTTTCTCTTTTCTCTCCCTTGTTGTTATACATTTTTATTTTTATATTTTTTCTTCCTTTTTAGTCTCCTTCTATTTCTTTTAGGTTTTACTCACACACACACACACACACACACACACACACACACACACATATATATTCTTTCGCTTGGCTTAGTTTCTCTTTCCGGCGACATTTATTGATGCATTGATTAGACTCCCCTCATGTCTTGCGTGCTAGTTGTTTTAGCATGTTTTAAGTATGTAGGGATATCAAATATTGTCATCGGTATTAATTACCTTGTGTATATACCTAAAAATGGTCTGAAGATAATTAATTAAATAAGCAATTATGTAATTAATCCTCCTTCCCACTTTAATTGAATTCATTAGCAATTTGATTAAATTCCCCCATTCATCTACTTATTAATAAATTTAAGGATTTACTTAATAGGTTCATTTCAATAATCCACTTTAATTAATTAATTAAAATTAATTAATTGCCCCCACCAAATTCATTTCTTCTAAAATCACACAATTAATTAAAACAAATCAAATTCATGAGTTGTTGAAATTAATTAGCCTTTTTCCTATTATTTGAATTTTTAAATTCAAATTATCCTAACATTTAACCACCTAACCTAACCACTCCTAAACCTAACCCATTCCATCTAACCCTAGGTTTTCTTAACCCCATCCTAGCTTGCACATCCTAACTACCATGTTCACTTTCCTTGGACACTTTGCCCTCTCATGAGAAAAGCTCCTTGACACTTGTCACCAAGTGTTCCCTTCCAACCAACCCCTTTTCCTACCTACCACCAATTGTCCCCTTTCATCCAACCTCTTCTCAACCCACCTCCAATTTAACCCTTGATATCTTCAGATCAAATCTCGATCGTTGATTCATGCCACATCACCCCTGACCTTGGGAAATCCTATAAATAGACCCCATTATGGAGCTCACAGGATCCATCATCCATATCCATCTCATTTGTATTCATGCATTGTTACTATAGGCATCTAGCTTCTAGTTTATCATTTTAACAATGTTATCATGTTCATTTTAGCTTAAATCTTAGCTTATTTCTTAGCATAATCATAGAATCATATAGCTTAATCATATTATCATGCTAGATCATGCATATTCATCATTTAAATCCTCCATTTAAGTGTAGTCAAGTCACTAGAGTTTGCATACCAAGATCTGAGAGCAAAATTCATACTCGCATTTACTAGGAGGTGATAGATCGCTTAGCTATGGTTTTGTCTTTCTTTGATTTAATTCACTAACCATTGCTTGTAATGATTTATTGAGTACATTGTGTTTGTAGGTACAAGTACACTTCACAAAGTACGACATTTTGGCGCCCATTGTGTGGTTGGAATCATCCTTTTTTTCCTCTCAATCTTCAACAAAACTTCTTTCTTGTCAGATTTGATTCAAAATGTCGTACGAGTTAATTTTCCAACTCGTACGAAATTCCTTTTAGGTTGGGACAAAACCTAATTCTGTGTCTGCGAATTTTTGGCTAGTAAATTCCTGACTCGTATCAAGTGAATCATGTGTCGTACGAGTTCATTTGCCTTGTCGTACGAAAGTTAAATTCATGTCGTACAAATTTTTGGTTGGCAAATTCTATGTCGTATGAGTCTATTTTGGCTTATGTCTGAAATTTAAATCTATGTCATTTGAGTTCATAAATAATGTCGTGCGAATCTCTGCATCTATGTTGAATTTGATCATTCATTAATGCTAATCTTGACCTGTTTATGAGATTTTTGGCAGCCTAACAAGTTTTGCAGGACGTTGTCAAAGATACGCTTATCAAAGACCAAATTCAAAAACCAATCAAGACTACTAATGAATCTATTTTGTAGGTTGCCTATGAATTCGACTAAACTTTGTGTATTCATTTAAGTTTTCTAGGCACATTTAAATTTTTCTAAGGGAAATGAACCATCATGTCTTATGTGATTGTGATGATAGGCGAGTATGCTCTCACCTTTCTTAGGTGATCCGAAAGCTAGTCTCATCTTTTACTTTTATTAGTGCATTTCTTTAGTAGGCCTACCCTCTCGAGGAGCTTAAAAACTCTTAAAGCCATTATGGCCAGTGTGAGGGGAATGACCTAAGTGGGAACGGCTAAACGCCAAGTAATCCAACCCACTATAAAATAAACATGATTTGATGAAAATCAAGTCAACGACAGTGCTCAGAAATAGCTCTCCTCCATACCTTTGAGTATAGGAAACCTTGGTTTTCAAGGCTGGGAGACCTCTTAATTGAGTTTATACCTCGATGCGCCAAACATATCCCTTACTAGTTCCAAGTTAAAATAGAAGCTACCCAATTCACCTCTGAAAGGGTGATAATCTTTGTGCAAGAGATATAGTAACTCTCCCTAGATACTTGCCATATCATGCCCCCATTAGCATTTGGAGTCGGATAAGATGGCATTGAGAATCCATTGCATGATGCTCAGCGGCCGTATTCTAATTAGCTATTGGGTGTGTACCTAAGTCAGCAAGCAAAGGTTTTCATTCTCAACCAACTTCCTTAGGGTTTAGCATGCTTGGAGTCACTTATCATATCATGTGTTTGTTGTGTTTTCATCCTTAAATCGACAAACTAGACATCCAAAACTAGAAAACATAAGCAAAACATTAAACTTCAGTTATCAAAATTCAACCAAACAATTTTTTTTATCTTTTCTCTGTTATCTGTCATATGAATTAGGTTATCTATTGTACGAATCTGTTTGCATAAAATCTTTTGTTGTATTACATAGCATTATGTGTCGTACAAGTCATGTGTTTTGTCATATGGTTCAGAAAGGTTTGTCATCTGAGCCTCTGCTCTTTACATGAAATTTATGGTCTGTTGTATGGTCTAGTATATTTTGTCATTCTAAACTGCATATCCTGTCATACGAAACTCTGCATTTGTTAGTCTAGAGCTATGTCCTGCATGCCTATTTCAGATTTGTCATTTATGCCTGATCAATTTGTAGTAAACATAAACACCTATTAATCTGTTGCATGTGCTTAGATTCTCTCTTTGGTTTACTTGGTCAAGTTATCATCTGTAAAAAATCAGACTTTAGAAAATATACACCTTAAGATTTTCAAGTGCTCACCCTCAACAAGTTCAAAATCTAAACGTCTCAAAGTGCGTTATCACCCTATTTAGTAAACTGATCACTCAAACATAGTTTCTCATCAAGATCTATCATCCTCTATCACAAAATAGAAATGTTTGGTCAGGATAATCTTGTCCCACATTGTAGGATATATCATTCCTACTAGACTTGATTCTTATCAAAATCACCATTGCACTCCAAAACTGAAGATCGAAAAACTTGTAAACCTTTAAACACTTGAATCCTCTTTTAGTGTCATATCACTCTATCGTATTTACCTTGATAGCTGATCCCTTATCAAAACAACTTTTTAGACAATCAAATCCTAGCACAATATCTAACACACGTGTATGCCCGTTTTAACTAGGGCTCAGAGACAAAAAATTGTAGAGACAAAAATCAAAACATTAGAAATAACTGAAGATCATAGAAACATGGAGCATGAAGATGAAATACAAGTTGAAGGAGAAATAATAGAATAAAATATCAGAGACATCAAGAAAGATCCCCAATTTGACAAATTTATGCAGAAATTCTTGGAGGAGGAAAAAGAAAAATATTTCCTAATGTTAGCAAAATCTGGTGCTACACTACCCCAAGACTCTGATGTGAACAAATTAACACAAAAGAAAAGTGATCCTCCCCCTACTAATGAACAATATGAGGATATTTTTGGTCTCAAAATGAATAACACATCAATTCTTGATAACACCAAAACCAATGAAGAAACTTACGTTCCCAAAAGAGATGAAGTAGAAATTCTGATAACATTCAATCTAACAAAGATACAAGGACTAGAGATGAAACAAGAGGAGATCCAGATCCTCCTAGAATGCAAAATCATGGTTATGTGAGAACAAATCATGTTGATAATCCTATCAGAACTCTCACACAACAACTACGAACAATGCAAACACAAATTCAAGATATGCAAAGAGGAAATGTTAGAAGATATTCAGTTCAAGAAATATGTCCTTATCCATTCGATAGAAATCTAAACATGATACCATTTCCTATAGGTTGTGAAACTCCTAGATATGAAAAATATGATGGAAGCACTGACCCTCTAGAGCACGTATGAGAATTTTGCACAATGAGTATGTAGTTTGCACATGAGGATACCTACTTGATGAGATTATTTCTGAAAAGCTTAACTGGACTAGCTATGGAATGGTTCTCCAAACTTTCACCTAGAATCAGATCATTCTCAGAATTGGTGGATAAGTTTGTTTCACAATACTCTTACAACATACAACATGAAATAACAATGATAGACCTATGTAATGCCAAACAAAAAGATGGAGAAGCTTTCATGACATTCTTACAACGATGGAGATGGTTAGCCTCACGATATCCTCGTACAGTGCTAGAATATGAAAAAATAGACATATTTATCAACAACTTAAATGATCAAATGAGTTATTATTTAAAAATGCAAGGAAATCAAAGCTTCAAAAAAATGATTGATAATGGAATCATAATGGAGGAAGCCATGATAAAGAAAGGTGAATTGAAAATATATAAAGAAGGAGTCCATCCTCCTAACAACAACAAGAATAACAATAATCACAATAATAAAACAAAGTTTTGGAATAGAAATTGAAATATCGTCAATGATGGAATGGTAGACAACAACAATGTAAAACCAAAACAACCATTTTTCAATTTATCTACTCACTTAGTAGCGGCTCAACAAAACAACCATCACCAAAAAGCAACTATCAAAAATTTCTTTTGAAGGCAATTTACAAACATTGCTGAACCCCTTAGTAGGTGAAAATTTGTAGGTAAATTAATCATTAGTAGGTGTAAATTTGTCTTAGGACATGATCATTGGCGTATCATCAAAGACATTTTTGATTTGCATATACCAATGGTTAATACTGTCCGTTTTACGCAAGCAACACTCAAGTCATCTTGGTTTAATTATACCTCAATGCTTGTACGAACTTGCAATATCAAAAACCAGGAAAATAGTGCTCAGGTCATCATGGTTTAATTATAACATTGATGTTTGCAATCACTTCCCACATTTCAAAAGCTCAGTGATGACAACAAAAAGCAATAACCCATTGACTGGTCTAATCATAGCTTTGCATTTCATTAGCATTGGCATTGGCATTTAGCTTGCATTTCATTCTTGCATGGGATCACAAAAGCTCCTTTTATCCAAGGTCAAATCTATCATAGGAATCATCAATATATTATCATAAGTGTATACACAATCAGAATCATGACTCATCTCTCTCCAGATATCGTCAACCCAACGAAAATCTTATGCTACCCCCTCAAACGCACCAACATCAGCATATCTAAATCAATTCAGCAACCTGATATCAACAAAATGTCAGTTCTTTATCCAATCAACTTTATCCATTATATCAATTGATCGCATCTGATTTATTTTATCATGTCTTATACAGGATATATCTTTCCTGAAACTAGACGCTTTTGATGAATTCTTATACAGGATATATCATTCCTGAAACTAGATGCTTCTGATCATCTTTGTCTTATACGGGATATATCTTTCCTGAAACCAAACTAAATCTAGACCTTATCAAATCAAATCAATCTTATCTTTTCAATCAAGATTTATCAAACCTTAATCATCGTGATCAAAGAACTCGCACTTGCATCAATCAATGTCGTAGAATCAAATCTTTTCTAATTGAGACATCAATTCCGCAATCATCCAATCACTCCAACAAATAAATTATCTCAATTGATCTCCTGAGGGGGCATAATCATACCGCAATTTATCAATCAAGATCTGGGGCATCCTATCAAATCAATATCAATATCAAAACAAAATTATTCTTTGAATCAACATGTCATCACACTTAACTTCAAAGAGGGGCAAAATGTATACACCTAAAAATGATCTGAAGATAATTAATTGAATAAGCAATTATGTAATTAATCCTCCTTCCCACTTTAATTGAATTCATTAGAAATTTGATTAAATTCCCCCATTCATCTTCTTATTAATAAATCTAAGGATTTACTTAATAGGTTCATTTCAATAATCCCCTTTAATTAATTAATTAAAATTAATTAATTCCCCCCACCAAATTCATTTCTTCTAAAATCATATAATTAATTAAAACAAATCAAATTCATGAGTTGCTGAAATTAATTAGCCTTTTTCCTATTATTTAAATTTTTAAATTCAAATTCTCCTAACATTTAACCACCTAACCTAACCACTCCTAAACCTAACCCATTCCATCTAACCCCGGGTTTGCTTAACCCCATCCTAGCTTGCACATCCTAACCACCATGTTCCCTTTCCTTGGACACTTTGCCCTCTCATGAGAAAAGCTCCTTGACACTTGTCACCAAGTGTTCCCTTCCAACCAACCCCTTTTCTTACCTCCCACCAATTGTCCCCTTTCATCCAACCTCTTCTCAACCCACCTCCAATTTAACCCTTGATATCTTCAAATCAAATCTCAACCGTTGATTCATGCCACATCACCCTTGACCTTGGGAAATCCTATAAATAGACCCCATTTTGAAGCTCAAAGGATCCATCATTCATATCCATCTCATTTGCATTCATGCATTGTTACTATAAGCATCTAGCTTCTAGTTTATCATTTTAGCAATGTTATCATGTTTATTTTAGCTTAAATCTTAGCTTATTTCTTAGCATAATCATATAATCATATAGCTTAATCATATTATCATGCTAGATCATGCATATTCATCATTTAAATCCTCCATTTAAGTGTAGTCAAGTCATTGGAGTTTGCATACCAAGATTTGAGAGAAAAATTCATACTTGCATTTACTAGGAGGCGATAGATCGCTTAGCTATGGTTTTGTCTTTCTTTGATTTAATTCACTAACCATTGCTTGTAATGATTTATTGAGTGCATTGTGTTTGCAGGTACAGGTACACTTCACAGAGTATGACACCTTGATCTCAGAGACCGGCTCTCAGCATTATCTATGCATCATGACCTTTCATTCTTCCTTCACTGACACTTTTGAGCTATCATTTACGACAGATTTCTATGCACAATTTCTTAAGTAGTGGCTTACCATCATCTTCTTTATAAAGTAGTCAGTTCCTTCTATGTAAATTGGGTTGTTTGTTGTTCTATGTGACCTAAGAGCATCATGGACACACTGTTGAGGCTAGTAGGGCTTAAGAGACAAATGGCATTTACAGGGGAAGTCAAAGAGGACAGATTGAAAGGTATTCTTGTCTTCCCTAATGTCTTGGTTATTTGGGCAGTTAAGAAAACATTAGGGGAATAATATATTAAGAATGAAGACCAAACCACAAATGATTCTGACATAGTTGTGATGTTTCTTGTGGTGGCCATGCACTTTGAGAAGGATAGGGAGGTTTCTTTGAAATTATGACAAAGTGTTTTTAAGAAGGACTTGCTGGGCAAATTCAATATGGTTGTCATCAATGTGGATGATTATTTAACTATCCCTAAGCCAAAACACTATGACAAGTTTATGTGGAAGAACAAACCTGTGCCAAGATATCCAATCTTGGAAATAGAAGATGAGGTTGCCTTTGTGGCTTATAAACCGATAAGGTAGGGTAATTTCTTCTTCCTTATGTGGCTTTTGCATGTTAAAAAACCGACTTGTAATAGATGTCTTGCAAACTATTTGGAGGTGGAAGACATTGAAGTAGTGCCTGACGACATAGAGATTCCCTCTGCTTCTGCACTTAGGCCAGGAGAATCCTCTGGTAGTCTAGGACCATTGGTAAGCAAGGATCAAATGAAAAGGAGTCCAACCTCTCCTGAATCCTAGGGCATGCTTTCTCTCTTCAAGGTAGTTTTTTTATTCTCTCTTGGTATACTCTAAACTATATCATCTCTCTTGGCTCATATAGGGTAACTTTGATACCTAATGACAACTTTTGCTTTGAGTTTTGATGAAGGCATTATAAACGTATGGGTTGCTTTGTTAATGCTCTCTTAAGCTTAGCAGTTTTGTTAGTTGTTTAATGCTTAATATTTTGTCCCTCTCGTCTCAAATTTAACTGCTAGCCTTCTTTGGATTGGATGTATGCTCAGATTTATGCATATATATATATATGGATCTATATACTGATACAGACGGTCCGGCCTTTGGGTTAATCATTCTTTAAGCAAACGGTTTTGTGATTATATATATTCATGTATATATATTCATAATCTTGTTCATTCATCCTTTGGGCTCTGGCTCTAGCCCTTGGCCCCCTATTTGCTTGTCTACTCTTTGTCCTTGCTTTTACTCAAGATTTTTTTCTTTCTTTTCTCTCTTTTATGTGTGTGTGTGTGTGTGCGTGCACGTATGTATTTATATGTATGTATATATACATACATATATATATATGTATGTATATATACATATATGTATATATATATGTATATATATACATAAATATATATATGTATATATATATACATATATGTATATATACATACATATATATACATATATGTATATATATACATATATGTATATATATACATATATATATAGGTATGTATATATATATATATATTTAAGTATGTATGTGTGTATATATGTGTATATATATATATATGTATGTATGTATATACATATACATATACATATATAGAGAGAGACATACATACATACATACATATATATATATATGTATGTATGTATCCACATACATATGTACATATATATACATATACATATGTACATATATATACATATATATATATATATATATATATATGTACATATATATAGATACATATATACATTTATATACATACATATATACATACAGATGTATATACATGTACATGTATATACATGTATATACATGTACATGTATATACATGTATATACATGTACATGTATATACATGTATATACATGTACATGTATATACATGTTATACATGTATATATGTATATACATATATACATGTATACATGTATATACATGTACATGTATATACATGTATATATATGTACATATATATACATCTGTATGTATATATATGTATATATGTATATGTATATATGTATATATATATATACATATATATATGTATGTGGATACATGTATATATACATACATATGTATATATATATATATGTATATATATATATATGTGTGTGTCTATATATATGTATGTATGTATATATATATGTATGTATGTATATCTATATGTATATATGTATATATATATATATATGTGTGTGTGTGTGTGTGTATGTATATGTATATACATATATACATACATATATGTATATGAATATACATATATACATATATATACATATATATGTATATATATGTATATGTATATATGTATATATATACATATATATCTATATATATGTATATATGTATATACATATACATATACATATACATATATATGTATATGTAGTGTCAAACCTTGATCGGACATATATTTCATTTTGATAGACATACTTAGACCTTTATTTTATGCTATGGATCATGTTCATGATTAGGATATGATACTTTTTATGTTTCAGTTGATTAGTATGATGATAGATACCATGTGGATTCATACTATTTAATGATGATGTTATCTTCATGATTACATGATTTGATGGTTTTACATGCATTCATAGGTGTTAGATGGATTACATTGTTTATGCCTTGATGATGCTTAGTAGTGCTAACCCTAACTTTTGATTATGTGTATGTGTGATGATCACTAGTTGTACATTGTCTGACTGTATTCGTGGGGATTCCCGTGGGGGTGCATCCCATGGGCGTGAGGGTGCAACTCCGCTCATATGAGGGTGCATCCCAGTGGGAGCGAGGGAGAAACCCTCATGCAGGGGTGCATCCTGCTAATGCGAGGGCGCAACCCCTCCAATTGGAAATCAACCTCGCTAGTAGGGACACAACCCTGTGTGCGAAGCACCAAAAAGAAAGGGGGGAAAAGAAGAAGAGAAGAGAGACCGATGATGATGATTAGTAAAGATGCATTTCGATGATTATGATGAGACTATGATCATAGCTTGAGAACACAACCAAGGATGTGATTGGATGATTGGATGGATTGGAATAGATAATTGAGGAAGATTGATAGGATTTGCATGAGTTGACAGACTGCGAGGAGTAAAAGGATCAAGGGAACGCAGGTACCATGAGATACCACGTTGAAAAGATGCAAAGACTATGAAAAATGCAGATGGAGGGAATGAAAGGATGGGGGATAGGATGAAAAGGATTTGGCCTAGATACAAAAGGGTGAAGGATAGCTAGATGGAGGTAGATGATGAACCAAGTGATGGATGAAGAGATGGAGGAACAGGGAGATGAGGAATTGGTGGATGGATGGACATGATAAGATGGAGGCATGGAGGAACTAGAAGATAAGGATTGGTAGATGAAGGAAAAGGATTGGTGGATGGATTGATAGGATAAGATAATTGATTGAAGGATAGGCATCCTAAGGGAAATGAATGGAAAATAGGGTGATGGGTAGATAAGGAGTATTAAGAAAAGGTGTGATAGGGAAGTGGAAGCCAAGAGGTGTCCAAAGAATGTATACACAATGGCCTTTTCTTTTTATCAAGATCTAAGGGAGGATGGAGAAAGTAAAATGTATTAGATATGATGGGTATGGTAGGAAAATGGAAACGAAGGATGAAATAGCTAAATGTCCAGAAGAACTTGACCCCAAGCATGGAGAGAAAAATCATGAAGGGAATTATGCATGATGGATGTTTACCTAGTTTTCATCATGGTACTTGTCCAAGGCACCTGTTTGCCAAGTTTTCACCAATGGACGAATTTGTTTCTCTTTACTTTTTTTTGGAATTTTGATTTTTTTTTTTTAATTTTGGGAGGAAATTCATGGATAGAGATGGATGGGGATAAATGGATTTGGAAGATAGGTGATAAGGGAGAAAGATGGAGGAATCAAGCATAAAGTTTCATATCAAGGTATTAGGAGCCCATTTGGAGTGATCATTGGATGTTGGCACAACTTTATTAGGAAAGAGTGGACTATGCTTGGCTTGGATTAGATGGTTTTGATGGGGAATGTAAGGGATATGGTAGCGGCAAGTTTTTGGATGGAAGGAGGGAAAGTGAGCATGGGGGGACATTATCAGGACCAATATTGGCACATGTTGTGAAGAATGTGGGATGAGTGGAGGAGAGATGGACGTATCATGTGAATATGATGGAGGCATTATGATAGGTATCTTTAGGACATAGGGACCCAAAATAGATTTAGGGGATAGAGGGGAAGCATTTTTATCTTGTGGACTAGCAACTTTGGATGTCATTAGAGATTTTTCCTTTGGATGCATTGCTTCTTTTTTCTTTGGAATCCACATTGTTTTTTCTTTTGTGTTAATGGGCCTTTGTGGCCTTTGGGATTCATTGCATTTTTGTACATCAACTTTTAAACTATTGAAACATGTCTTTTTGAGTGGACATGATCATCTTTATATTGATGTGTATATTTAGCTTTATATATTTTTGATTTGGCATCCAAATTTTTGCTAGTAGCCTTGGAAGGAGTGTGCAAAGGTGTAGCAATTGGAGGAATTATGGATGAATTGATGGATGTAGGATGTTGAATGGAATGTGAGGACATGTACCTTCATTGATCCTGATTAGGAATGAAAGGAATAGGATGTTCATGATGGGTGATGGATATAGCAGATTTGTACATGGAGGGACGGGTAAGAAAAGATGGAGGATGGGATTTTGGGGTATAATGGCCCAAAATGGATTTTTTCATGTGGGGGATATATGAAGGTGGATTTTTGGATATAGGGACCCAAAATGGATTTAGAGGATGGAGGAAGATGGATGGTTGGTTTATCTTTATATGATGGAAGAGGAGGGATGGTGATAAATGATTTGGAGGAAGGATGGGGAGATGTAATGGGGTATTTGGAAGCATACTTAGATTTTGTATTAGTTGCACCAACATTTTTATTTGAAATGCCATGGAATGTGTAACCAAGGCCATGAGATCTTGGATGTTCTTTGACATGGATGGGCTCCAAGGCACCTTGCTCATGTAGGCCTAAACCTTTGCCTTGATAGTTCAATTTTTTGAGCATTTTATTTAAACTAGGATACTTATTTTTTGGCTAACAAGATGTGAGTCCTTTATTTGATGGAGGAGGATGGGTGATGCATATGAGATTATCTTTTTCTGTGAACGAACTTCCATGGATGAATGTAAGTGAACCAAGGGGATAATGTGATGGTGGTGGGATGGTTTGGATAGGAGGAAATGGAGGATTGAGAGGTGAAGTATATGGGATGGGTGGGTCTTGATGTGGAAGCGGGGATGATAAGGGATCTGGAGATGGAATAGTAGGATCTTGACTTGGAGATCAATAATTTTTTGAACATGCTTTGGAACAAGATCTTGGAATAATGGGATTGGTGTGGATGGTGTGACGAGAGGTAAGTGGGTAGACTCTTCAAGTGGAATGGATGGAATGATGGAAGATTCAATGACTTGGGTAGATGGAGTGGATGGAAGGATGAAATATTCATCAAATGGGATAGCTGGAGCCAATGAAAGGATGGGGAGTTCCTCAACTAGGGTAGATGGGAGGACGAGAGGTTCTACGACTAGGATAGATGGAAAGAATGGAAGGATGAGACGTTCTGTGTATGGGAGAAATGGAGTGGATGGGAGGGGAGATTCTTTAGCTTGGAGAGATGGAATGGATGGAAGGATGGAAGGATGGGAGATTCATCAGACTGAGTTTGGATGACAGTAGGAGTAGGTGATGAGGATTGCGATGGAAGAATCTCGATGGATGGAAGGTTTTTTGTTGGTGTTAGGAGGTGGGAGAGGGATGATATGTGCAGGAGTTGGAAAGGAAGCTAGTGGATTGAGATAAGATACAGTGGATGGTGGACTAAGATAGGAGGAAGTGGATGGTGGAGGATTGATGTGAGATGGAGGATTACGACTAGTGCCATGTTCTTGTTCATGAATGTTCATCATAATAATGCGTGAAGGCAGTGCCTATAGATAACTGAATTGTGGTTTTGAAACAATAGGTTGTGATGTTACTTGGGATTGATATTGTGGAGCACTGACCACTTGTGGAACTGATTGGACAGATGGGGGCATAGATGACAACGATATTGTGTAATTCATGGCCCAGTCACAACTTGTGTGACAAATAATGTCAGATTAGGATTAAATGGATAATTGAGATAGGATGGAAGATTAGAATTGGATGGAGAATTTAGATAAGATGGAGAATTTAGATAAGATAGAGGACTAGAACTGGATGGAAAATTTAGATAAGATGGGAGATTAGAACTAGATGGAGAATTTAGATAAGGTAGGAGATTAGAACTAGATGGAGAAGTTAGATAACATGGGAGATTAGAATTGGATGGAGAAGTGAGATAAGATTGTGACGTGACCTGGAGATTTGTCTCATCGGGTTGATCAACCATACCCTCATCATCATTGGCATAGGGTGAAGTGGAAGAAAATGAGGGATGGCCATACTCATCATAGTAGAATTGAGGGATTACTTGGATATATGTGTCATCAGGTTGATCAACCATACCCTCATCATCATCAACATAGGGTGAAGTTGAAGAAAATGAAGGGCGACCAAACTCATCATAATAGAATTGTGACATGATGATTAGGTGATGAATTGGGGAGATGAAAGATGAAGATGAATGATAGACTAAAGCTCAGAATGAGATGAGGTCTAACTTTGAGGAAGTTGGGAATAGGATGAAGTTTTATGTTCAATTTTGAATATTTGTTGTTCAACCTCTGACGTAGGAAGAAGGAAATGATGATGCGAATTGGGAGACAAGATATGATGATGGACGATAATCCTGATGCTAGGAGATATGAGACATAAAGTGATCTATCTAAAAATTGTCAACATCTAGACACAAAAGGGACATAATGACCGAACATTGCACAAAGCCAAGAACCAAAGGATACTAATTGAACTAGAATCTCGAGACTCATGGACATCATAATGACTAGACCAATGACATCTAGGACCAGAGAAACGCACTTATAAAGATATCAAATATTAATAATCCAAAGATTTCTACCATAATGCAGACAACATAACAACATCATAAACATCATCAAAAGACTAAGATCATAAAAAGATAGATCCTGAAAGTTGGTAGATCAAGCAATTTCTAAGACAACGAACAACATAACAACAATGCTATGACTTCTAAGGACAAGACCATGAAAGATAAGTTGTAACTACTAAAAGATCAAGAAATGTCTAATGCAATGTGGATAGTATAAAGACAACATAACAATGTCTAAGACCAAGACCATAAAAGATAGATGCAAACTGCCAAGATATCAAGAAGTGTATAAAGCAATACAGACAACATAATGGCAATATAATGATGTCTAAGACTGGGATCACCAAAGGTAGACTCTAACTGTTGGGGAAATGTAAGATTGCAAATCAGCAAAGAAAAAATCCGATAGCATAACAAGGCCAAACTAACCAAAGAGGACAAGATGAAGAAAACTCGCTAGGACAAGGGTCCAAACCTGCTAGAACAAGATAGGCAAGACTAAAAAATGTTTGGATAACATAAAGGCACCAAAAACTCAAACCCACTAGAATAGGACTCAAAAATAGCTAGAGCAAACTCGCTTGAACAAAGAGAAAACCCGCTAGAACAAAGAGAAAACCCGCTGGTTTGAGATGCAAACCTGCTAGTTCAGAAAATGATAGTGACTGCGCTAAGTATGTCAATTCTTGCTCAAAGTTGATAGCATTCCTGCTAATACAAGACTAGAAACCTATTGTAATAGACCACAAACCCGCTAGAACTAACTTCAAACCCGCTAGATTGATATTTTGGAAAAAGACACTAATACATTTGGACTAGATTTTTGACTGAGGTTTCCGACTGAGGTTTCTGACGGAGAAGGTATATTGTGACAAAATTTGATTTTTTTTGAAAAAATGCCCAAATTCGTCATAATTCCAACAGAAATTTTCCATTTGGTTTCAATGAAGAAGGCATTAGCAATGAATTTTTTTTTTTCAAAAAAGTGCTCGAGTTCGTCGTAATTCCGACAACAATGGCCATTACTTAAAATAAAAAGAAGAGGGCAATTCATTTGTGCATTGCAATCCTGTGTAGGCGTCCATGGTGACTTCAACCCCCAACAACATCAAACCCGCGTCGAAGGAATTTGTGCATTGCTTGCAATCCTGTGCAAGAGGTAGATTCTTCACCTTAATTTTGTGTTGCAAAAAATATACCATTCAAGAGATTCTACAACTTTTGCTTTCTTTTATACATGCTAGCTATGTATGCATTATTGTGGGATATTGACCAATTGTGGAAGCAACTCTTGGAGTATGAGAGATTCCTTTTTTATGCAAAAGATGTTAGGGAATGAGACATGTTGCGGTTAATTGCCCTAGTTTTTAATGCAAATTGGTCAATCTCATAATCATATTGATTATCCAATCTCAGGCCAGATGGCTCCTAGTCAAAGGTGTGGTTCCTTGAATGCGTAATACCCTATAGGAATCCACTCCTCGTAAAACCATAGAATTGTGATTGAGGAGCGAGTGTTCAATTTTGTCGCAGCAATCCCTTCCTCCCATATACATGTTGATTGTTCACTATTATACGAGCTAATATATAGGATGGTGTCTTCCTCTGGCTGCTAAATCGATGGAGATCAAACCAACACACAAGAAAACAATGGGAATGAATATTATTCAAGTGATTTGCAACCTTCATTCATTGTTGTTCGAGAAAGCCTTTCTTTCTCTTGCCAGCCAGCCTAACACACCTGACCTGGAAGCCCTAGGGAGATACAATTGTGTTCGGTTCAGCACAATCCTAACCTAGAAGGGGTGGACTGAAAATCTCCAACCACACAACTTATCACTTTGTAATTAACATATAGTATAAAGCTAGTCTATATGACCCCCGAACCATTTTCTTACTGTCTCAGGTTATCCTAGTTTAGGGTATTGGCAGTTTTTACTAAATCTTCTCTATTTTAGGGTATTGGCAACTATCTCTCCTTTTGCATAGTTTTAGGTGGCATACAAAGTCATTTCCTTCTTTGGCTTCCTTGCGGCCTCAACCTCAACGATCATATTTTGCAAACTTACTTTCTTCAATACTCTCTTCTTTATCCTTTCAAAGTTGAATTGTAGCCACTTAGAAACATCTAGATTCTCATCACTTTGGATGGACAAGTCCATGGTAGTTACAACCTACTTTGGCCTTTGTTCTTCATCTTGTTGCTTGTGCACCTAAGTTTAAAATTTTTGGAGTCATCTTGGGGGTGGGGGCCTAGATAGATCCTCTTTTTCTTGTTCTCCATTCTTCTTTGACTCCATATTCTAAGTTCCTTCTGACTTATATTTCATTTTCATGAGTCAACTTATAGTTCTTAATTCAGTTATAGGCTAGTATCTTGTGTGTTGATTGTACCTCTTAGTTTGATAAGGTTTTGGGTGGAATTTAATCTCTAATTTTGAGGAAAAAGTTTCCCTATAAATGTAATTTCAAAATTCATTTTGAGGGTCTAATAATTGATTATTTAATGTCCAAGTTTAGTAACACTCATTAGTGTGTTTTCTTTCAAAAGACATTTAGCAATAGGCAGTAGATTGAATACTTGTGCTTTGCTAGTATATTTTGAAGAATTAATGGAAATGAAGTTCATAGTTTGCAATGATATTGGTAGTCTTTTTTGATTGCTTGGTATTCTTTTATTTCTTTCATTTTCCTTAGTCCTGAATTAATATTTACATTTATGAAACATCTTCTTTGTTATAATCAATTTGTGCATCTTTCATGGTGATTGAGGTTAATAAGGAACATGTGAATGAATAGTAGTAGTTGTTCTAGAGCTTTCCTTGGTCTCATTTTCATGTTTGAATTGGCAATTTTGGCATGATAAATTATTTACATACAAGGTTATTTCTAGATTTTGTTGATAATGTGGATTTAGGTAATACTGATGATTCATTTTCTCATAGCCTTGTTCTATCTTTTGCAATTTATTTTAACCTTTTACCTTAGGTAGATTGAGAAATTGACATTTCAAGTTGATTAGTGACATTTTCCCCTTGAACAACTTGATTAGGAAATGATAAATTCTAAAGGTAAGATAACTTAACTCAAGGGACTGAGATGGTATCCCACCATGAAAGATGATAGTTCTAAGCAAAAGACTACCTAGTGATATGAAAGTTGATGCAAGATAGTAAGGACAACAAGGAAATTTATTTTGAACTATGACAAGATTGAATCTTTGGGTGGAAGTTTGAATGGATTGATAGAAAAAAGGCATGTTGATGCAAAGAATCCAATAAACTCAACCAACAAGGGAGATATTTCTCCCAACTCACCTAATCAATTAGGTGTCAACCCTTCACTTACTCACAAGACCCGTCACAAGGCCACAAGTTACTCAAAAGGATTCAATAACCCAAAACACACCCATACTGACCAACCCTCACCCAACCATTGAATCACACTCAAATAGGACAAATAAACATGTCTAAGTCACAATCCAACTCTCCAACATTCAATCACCACCAACACCCTCAACCCTTATTCACACAAATCCTCCTTCAACTGGGTCTTCTAATCCCCCCTAGTACTCAACTCACAAAATGTACTAGATATCCAAAAACCAATGTACTTTCAGATACTCTTACAAGAACCACTAAACATATACCACCATGGGTCTTTACCCTCCCAACCACCCAAAGGTCAAAGGAAGACTCACTGCTACAACACTCAGTTTTTGTGACAGTATCAGGCACTTAGGATAGTAACTCCTTTTATGAAAGTATCAAGATCAGATCGATACTACACTGGGTAATAACGGAACCACCAACAATGTATTTCTCATCTCAAATAATAAAGAGAATATAGGGCTGCATCTATGAAGAAAAAAAATGTTGGAAAAGACTATTTCCACCTACTTGGCTACCAAAGTGGTTTTTGAGGTGTATTCAAAGCTTTTACTCCTTTTGTTGCATTTTCACTTGAAATATGGTTGAATTGGCTTTGTAAGCTCCTAGATACTTCGTACATGTTCTAATCAAGTTAAAAGAGTCTCAAGACTACCCTATAGTCATGCTCTACCTTATCAAGTTACTCAATTAGCTTCCCAAACTTATAGGACATATGGTTTTATTCCTTACTTTGAGTTGAAATTGTCTTGGGTTAGATATAACTAAAATAAGCCATTCCTTCAACTACTTAAAAAATCATCAAAAAGACTTCATACTACTATCTACATGTGTTTCTATCCTTAAGAAGTCTAATTTATGCAAGTGAAAAAACACCTAAGAGGTCATAGCTACTCCTTTTGACTTGGTAATATTCATGGTTTTTCTTTGTCTATTTAACTTCATTCCTTGCATCTTACCCACAATCTTGTAGCATACTTTGTTTTCTTTTTTAGTGAATTGCATTTAGTGGACTATTGTGCATCTTTAAAATCATTTAACAACTTCAGGAAATGGTTTTCCTTCTTTATTACTTGACTATATCATTTAATATGCATGGATGGTATTATCATTTAATTTTCAAGATGGACCTTATATGGATGGTCCTTGCACCTTTTCAAATTGAACTTTTGCAAAAGTCCAAATTTGGAGAGGAAATTCCTACTATTTGTGAATCCACCATTCATCTTTCAAATTTTAGGTCCAATTTCCATGAATAAGGGTTCTCAAGACACTAGTCCTATAAAAATGAGCCATGAGGAACATCATGAATAAGGGAACGAACCAAATTTATGGAAACTTTGTCAAACCTAAGTAAAATTAGGCATAAATAAGGCACAACCACTTAAATTGAGTCGAAACTTAGTGTATATTTTTAGAGAGATACAACTTATGATACAATATTTATCCCCCTCTTAGGAAGAGTATGAAATTCTACTCATTTACTCTTTGGAAAATATGGAGAAACCAAATATTCTTTCACCAAGATATTGAAGAGTCAAGATGTCTATAAGTTTGGAGAGGTGGTAGCTCCCAAGACTTATGATATTGTCAATCTACAATATTGAGATAAAAGGGAAGTACAAAGTGAGTAATATGAGTAACATTGGTGACACACATGGAGCATACAAAACACAAAGTTATGACATTTAGAACTAGTAAGATTCATATATTCTCACTAGGAACCATATCAAAAAGACAAGGCATAGATCTAGGATTAGTAAGATCCTTATATAGTTACTAGGAGTCATGTCAGAGACACATAAAAGTATGATACCCAAGTTAGTAAGATCCTCTAATACTTAGTCATAGATCACATTCTAACAGCAAATAGAGACCTAATTGTGAAAGTTTGAGGTCCATTGGGAAAAAAGTTGTCATATTTCCATGACAACTTTTGCATTTCTTGTAGAAAGGTTTGAACTAGTTTTGGCCTTCTATTCAATACCCAAATGCCCAAACCCCAATTTCCTCCTACTAGCCCTAGAGCCCCTATTAGCCCTACCGCGAGAGAAATTTAATGATAAATCTACAAACTTCCAAGACACAAGACAAATAAAATATATTTTTGGATACCCTTTTGGCTTTTCTATAATATAGTTAGAGAATTTAGCAAGTTGTTTTGGAAAGTATCTGCTATTTTTAGACTGTCCTTCATTTTCAAGCAACTAGAATGGTGGATTAACAAAGCAACTACAAGAAATATTGCTTCAGGGTACTTCTAACCTTAAAACAATCTTTCTAAATATCAAATGATGAAGGAATCCACAATCAATTTCAGTTTGTGAGGCCTCTATCCCCAAAAGCCCCAAATTTTCATCAAAAAGCTCTAAAATCTAGGGTTTCTCCAATCTCCCATGTCCACTCACTCCTGGATCAAATTGGTTGTTGATTCACCTTTATATAGGTGTTTTACCAATTTCCAAATCATAAAAACTACCCCTCATGTAGGTAGATCTCTCCAACCTTCACCCTATTGGGCCTCTTCACTAGGCTTCTCACTCTGTCAAATGGTGATCACCTGCACTAAACCCCTCAATTGCACATTTTAGTTGTTATAATGTATTATACATGTTATAAAATAGTCATCCCATGAGAAACGGGTTTCAACATTCATGGAATGACCCCATGATTGAATTTTGTCAAAGCTACCAAAGGAAATACTTAGAAAGTTATGACAGTTAGCCCTATAACAGAATTTCAGAATGAATAATGAACTCAAATCATCCATAGAGGTGTGGAATGTTTACAATGTTATGGAATGAACAAATTTAAAGTAAACCTTCACAAAGAATAGAAAATATGAGAAATTACTCCAAAATTCTGAATTTTCATTGAGTTTCTACAGCAGTCCGTACTCCTTGGCATTCAATCTGCCTTACAAAGCATGTCTATGGCTTTAAATAGACTCTCCAAGTTTTTTCAACCACCATATGGTTGGTTACAAATTTTGTTTAACACTAAAACAATTAAAACTTGCTTTTCCCTCCTAATTCTTCCTAACCGTTGGAACTTGAAAATTTGAATTTTACATTTTTTGCAAATGCTTAACAACTTTTTGAATAAAACCTACAATTATTGGATTTTCATCCTTATTGGCATATTTGATGAATATAAACCCTCCTAAATCCATTTTTGGGTGTTTTGACCCAATATCCAACATTTGACAACATTTTACAACTTTCAGGACAATTTGACAACTTTTGCATTTTTTGAGTTTCAAAAGCTACTATTGGCTTTAGGATCTCATGATTGATTTAATTGAATTTGTTTGATGTTGGAAACTCCTCCTTGGTCTCAAAGGTCTTATAATTTTAATTTGTTTGCCTTGGTACACCTATACCACAAATACCTTGTTGTAGTTTCAAAGGGTGGAAAAAGAATAAGCATTTTATTTACCGTCCTAATAGACCATCCATCATAACAATTATTACCAATATTGATGTGTGCATTACAAACAAAGTTCTAGAGGAAGGATCTTTCTATTGTAATACCAAGTGAGTGTTCATAGACCTTCTGTACGGTCCTCCTAGCCTAGAGTTAGGAGTTCAAAGCCTACATACATTGATTTGGCCTTGTGGCCATCAATGAGTGCTCACCCAATAGGACAAGTCTTGAGACTAACAATTTTGGAAGTGTGGCATTGTTGAAAGCCAACACTTATGTGTGAATCCCATCTTCACATATTATGATTAGTTTCCATATTGATACTTGACCCTATCCTCATGGTGTTGGCTCAGTTCATATTAGTGTGTTTTGTTGAAGAAACATGATGTGAGAAGTTTGATGCAGAGGCAAGGGTAGAACTCAGTATTTCATATTAGGACAGCAACCACATTGATTAGGCAAGTCAGATAAGGTCTCTCCAATGTTTAGGATACTGAATTCACATTACACACTCATGGATTACCCCAATTAGACATCAGTCAACTTAATATCTAAGTATACAAGGATTGCATACCACAAAGCCATTAGATATGTTTTGAGATGAAAAAGAAGAGTTAAATGGTTTTGGTTCAATGATGATAATTTCTATTTTCAAGTAATTTGATTCGGTATATTATACTAAAACATGATTTCATAACTAATATTTCAACTTCTATATAACTAGTTCTATAGCCCAATTTTCTTGCCTGTGAAGAAAGACCATGTCAGACAATATCAACGAACAACAAAATAAGGAGACAATTGCTAGATTGTGGTCTAACTTGAAAAGAAAAGGTGATGGAAAATGTTATTGTCCGTGCAAAATTTGTAAGGGGTTAAAGACTAGAAGACTTCTAATCAAAACAACAAAGAAACATTGTAGGCTGCATGGTCACATTGAAGGTGGACATGATTATCATCCATTGGTAAGTTTTTCATTATATTGTTTTAACCATTTATATACATAATAAAACACGTGATGATGAGATCATGATCATGGTTTATTTATGTTTATCAATTTTATATAGGTCGAGCACCCCAGAGCACATGGTATGGATCAACACAACCCAGAGAATATGGTTTTTGAAGTGGATGAACATGGAGGTGTGAATATCAAAGTTGAAGATAATGATCCCATGGAAGATGACGATCATGAGCCACAAAACACAATTGAAGATGATGGTACAAATACATTGATCCATGACTCATTTAGTACTCGCGTAGCTGATCATGATGATGAAGATGACCTTGATGTTGTTCATGATGTCCCTCTACTTGAGAAGGCATCTGAGGCCCTTTATGAAGGCTTGCAGGCAACTCTTCTCTCCGTTGTATTTTTGTTGGTGAACTTGAAGGTTATGAATGGTTTATCCAACATAACAATGTCACATATGTTAAGGTATGTCATATATGTCATAATAAACTGTGAAACATGTTGTACCATTAATATTCTTTATATTAACAAATTATATTTTTTTGCTATAGATTGATCGGTGAGGTTTTGTTACCACCATCAAATATTCTACCTCACTCATACCGAGAATTATCTGCCGTTATGAAAGATATTGGAATGGAGTATCAAGAAATAGATGCTTGTCCCAATGATCATATTTTATATCACAAACAACATGAATTTCGAATTGAATGCCATAAATGTCATATCAGTAGATATCGAACAGATCAAATAACAAAAAGGATTCCTCGCAAGGTTCTTCGCTATATTCTCATTATTCCACTATGCAACGATTATTCAAGTGCACTAGCTTGGCACAATTTATGGATTACCATGCACGCAATAGAAGTCGAGATGACATTATTTGAATGCCTGTGGATGGTTCAGCATTTATGGACATAGAGGAAAAGTGGCCACACTTTAAAGAAGAACCTTGTAATCTCAGGCTTTCATTGGTAGCGGACGGTGTCAATCCATTTGGAGAGATGAGATCTGTTTACTTAGTGTGGCCTATTTTTGTTATCAACAATAACATTCCTCCATGGATGTCAATAAAGAGGGAGCACATAATGTTGGCAATGATTGTTCTAGGTATTTTATCATTTAAATATAGTCATCTAAATTTAATTATAAATATTGCAGTAAAATGGTCATAATAATTATGTAATGTTTTTGTTCATTCGATTAGGTAAGTACCAAGTTAAAGATATGAATGTATATATCAAGCATCTTATCGACAAGTTGTTGGAGTTATGGAATGGTGTCACTATGTATGACGTCTCTAGACCAATAGGACAAAGACAATTTCAATTCCATGTAATGCTTCTATGGACAATACACGATGCCCCAGGGCTAACAAATTTTTGTGGTATGTTATAGTGTTTAAGTTGTGCATGAACATTATAATTCAAAAAATTATCATATTTAATCCAATTATACATTATCTTGTAGGTCTTCAAACAAAGGGAAAATTTGCATGTCCTGTTTGTGGTCCAAAGATGAAATCTCCTCATTCAAAAAGTTTAGGAAAGCAAGTGTTTGATGAGTATAGGCACTTTCTCCACAAAAATCATAAGTATCGAAATACTGATAAACATCTTTTCAATAGGAAAGAAGAGAATACATCAAAGCCACGAAGAATGACACCTCACCTGTGGAAGTTGGAATATAATAGAATTAATCATCAAGGTAATGTCATTCCATCTATTGGTTTGTCATAAAACATCTTTTCTATTTTGTTTTGTTTACTGATGATGTGATTGATGATCATGAAGGTCGTGAAGGCATAAATGACCACCTTCCTAAGGGACTAAAAAGTTATCCCCGATAATTTAGTAGGTTGCCCTACTACGAGCAGTTACAAATTGTCCATTTGTTTAATAGTATGCATATTGGAAAGAATATAATAGAGACAGTATGGAAAGTATTGAATGGAAGGCGTGACAAAGAAAAAATTGTCAAAATATGTAGTGACATCCAAGAATCCAATCATGCAATGATAAATGTCATACAATCAAATAGCCATGGAGACCATATCAATATAAGTGAGCTTCCTTGGTTATTAACAAACTAGCAAAGCAATGCTATAAAAGAAGTCATACGAAAAATTTGATTTCCCACAGGATTTGCTGCCAACATAAACAATCTCATATCAAAGAAAAGTGAATTTGGGCCAGGGATGAAAACGCATGATTGGCATACCTTCATTAAGGTAATTCATGTTCTTGTGCTTTTAGTATGTATTTAAGTACTACGCGTACGTGTACTTTTCATTGTATTATGTTACGAAAAATGAAAAGATAATTTAATAATTGTTGCAGTACGTTCTACCTCTATCTCTCCCAGATGATTTCGACAATAATGTCAAGCAATTCATATATGATCTTGGAAAATAAATGAGGTAAGTAGTGATATTTGTTCAGTTTGTTGTATAGATATTATATTTGCTATTTGTTTTACTTGTTATGCAATATATTTTTTTGCGTCTCGAATATCTTGTAGGTGGTTGTCATGTAAAGAAATCCATAAAGATGATATAAAATATTGGAAGAGAAAAATTCCTCATTTAATGTATGAAATGCAAAAGTGTCTAACTCCAGCTTTTTTCAATGCACAAGAACACTACCTCATACACCAAGTTGAGGAGATTGAATTGTGTGGACCTATACACACTAGGTCAATGTGGATGGTTGAGAGGCACTTGAAATTTTTGAAGGCTTTGGTTCGACAAAGAGAACATCTTGGGGGTTCTATGGTGGAGGGATATATGGTATACCAGACTATGGTATACATTTCTGAATATCTTCCTAAGTTTGCAACAAAGATCCACGTGGATCACATTTGGGATCCCAACACCATTAACAAATTCGAAGGGGATTACTTGATGGGGAAAGATAGATTAAGGAAAGTGAGAGGTAATTATAAGATGTTATTGTAGTTAATTAATTCTTAATCTTCAAAATAAATCGATTGTAAGACGTCTTTTTATTTTTTGTACAGTTGGTTGAGAGTGGGAAGCACTACATTTGTATATTGCAAACAATCTTGATTGGATGATGATATAGATTGAACTTTGTAAACATTCTGGACACACGTTAACATGGGAAGGTGTGGCTTCATTGGTTAAAGAAGCTCATCGTAATGGAGATTCCAATGTTACGCAAAGGGAAATTGATTTAGCATATGGTTTAAGAGATAAACAGGTATGTATAAATTTATTAATCACCCATATGTTTATCAACTCACAATGGAATAAATTTTACATTTTTGACATATTGTAGGTCAAACACCACAAGGCTATGTGCTGCAATGGTCATAAATTTTGCATTAAAAAGTTGGATGAAATGAAGAAAACTTGTGATTTTGGCATCACTGCAGTCTTTGAGGTGACAAATATTTCATCGAGAAATGACATACATCCTCAATAGTCTCAAGATCGATACTATGGCATTTTGGATGATATACTTGAGTGTGACTTTAATTCCTTCAAATTAGTTTTGTTCATCGTCAAATGGTACAGGCTATGATTGAATAAAAATGATCCTGATAGAACTGTTATTGAACATGATAATGGTTTTATAATGCTAAATACAAGGTCATTTGAACCAGTTGGGGATGAGCCCTATGTTATTCCAAGCCAATGTGAGAAAGTATTTTACTCAAAGGTTCCACATAAACCGGGTTGGTCATTTGTTGTTAGACATGATCCAAGAGGAAGGTCGATAAAGTATAATGTGATGGAAGAAGAAGATACCGAAGAAGTAGAAGATGAAGTGGATGATGATCACGATCGACAGTTTCTCAATGATGATAAAGAAGAACAAGAAGAAGAAGAAGAAGAAGAAGAAGAAGAAGAAGATGATGATGATGATGATGATGATGATGATGATGATGATGATGATGATGATGATGGTGGTGATGGTGATGAAGATGATGATGATGATGATGATGATGATGATGATGATGATGATGATGATGATGGTGATGGTGGTGATGGTGATGGTGATGGTGATGATGATGATGATGATGATGATGATGATGATGGCAAAGATGATGATGATGATGGTGATGGTGGTGATGGTGATGGTGATGGTGATGATGATGATGATGATGGCAAAGATGATGATGATGATGATGATGATGATTATGTTGGTGATGTTGGTGATGATGATGACCTTGATGTTCATGATGATGAAGAATGAAATGTATGAGGTATGCGATTAGTATATTATCTATTTAATATTGACTTCTTGATAGAATTTTTTTTACATAATTAATTCATTATGTTTTGAATTCTAATGCCATTACATAATTAATTCATGATGCACCTTTTAATATGGAGATGGAGATAGGGAGAGTGACTATTTATGTGACATTTTTTAAACTGTGTTTATTTATGGAAATTGGATTGTTTATTAGGTATGTGATGGATGTTGATTTAAAATACATATGTGATGGATCACATGTTTATGATGATGCATGTGACATTTTTTGAACTTTGTGTTTATTTATAGAACGTGGATTATTTACTACCTATGTGATGGATGGTGATTTATGATACATATGTGATGGATTACATGTTTATGATGACACTTCATGTGATGCTTCTGATGCTTATGATATGTATGTATTTATTATTTATCAACTTACAAATGTAGTAATGCTTATGATGCTCAATTGATGGTGTTGATTTGAGGTATAGTCCCTATGTGATGTTGTCACCCTTGGTGGGAACAGGTCATTGACTACAGGCATCATCAACCATTTAGTTGAGGATCCTGCATAGTCTACATAAAGTAAAGGTAACGAATTAAAAAATTTACAATGATTTTGATGACATCTTTTTATTATTTAATACTCTTTTTGTCTACAAAGTTCATGTTGTTCAAGTTGTGTACTATGTAATTTTTAGCTAACATAAGATAATTGAATTACATTGTACAAGACCCTAAACCTCTTTGATGAGGATCCTGCACAGTCTCATGGGTGGACAGGTATAACTAGTCAATACACCCTATAAAAACAATTTATTTTTTTAAAATTACTTGGAAAACAAACTTCCTCAGTTTTTCAAACCTCGACATTAGCAGCAAATCTAATACAGTTATCAACACTTGAGGCCTCGGTTGGACTTATTCCAATTTTAATCCCAAAATCAACTTTAGGGTTGACTTCTTCATCAACATTACCCTCATTTGCAAATTTTCTCTCTCATTACCAATTAACTCTCTCATTTCATGGAGTGCAGGTACCCCCAAATAGGTATTTGTCAGATCTATCTTCGTCGAGTGAGGAAAATGAAGGAATAGAAAATGAAAGTGACACATGTAGTAGGTCTACAATAGGGAGATCAACAAGAGGTCAAAAGATTAGAAGAAAATTCAATAAATGCATGAAATTTTTCCTTGTTCAAAGGGGGTCATGTTCTTATGATGATGAGACCAAAGGCGACATTGAGGTGCCACTGAGGTATAAACATCTACAGAAACAATGGGTGCCCAAGGAACTTCCTCCAATAAACACCAATTTTGGTGTTAACGATAGGATATATCTCATAGCACCTTCGTCGTTACATGGTTTAGGCTTATTTTCCATGGACGGTATAAAGGTCTATTACAATAGAGTTGCTGAATTGATGGAGTTTGTTGGACCTTGTTATAATTACAATAATTGGATGCAGATTGTTAAATATAAAAAAAGTATGTGTAGGTATCCACTATTAGCAAATTATATACAACAGAAAGATAATGATCAAAGTAAATGAGTGGCTGTATACATTGATGGTCGGCCAAAAGCATCAGGGAATATTGCAGGTTTTATAAATAGTACGCGACCTGGGTCAACTAATAAACAACCCAATTGCATATTTGAGGTGTGCGAGGTAAATCATGTATTTGTATGTGCAATAAAATCAATAAGTGTAGGCGAAGAGCTTCTAATTGATTACAGTTTGAATCGTATAGATACAAACAAAGTTAATATCATGGGGGTGGTATGAACTATATACCATTTAAATTAACCAACCTCCAATTAATGAATCCAATATACCATTTTATTATGAAGTTTTTTTGCTAAGTCTATTGGTTTAATTTCGCTAACGTTTTTTATATTTTTTCTTTGTCACAGGCCGACATGGATCCATCACATATCGCAGACAGGGATGTAGCTTGCGACACTTCTACCGAGCAGGTAAACCTCATTGTAATTGTACAAATTAGATAGAAGCAAACTGTTACATTATTATGTTCTTTTTTTTAGTGATTTATACTAATTTTGTAATTGTTAATGATATTCTTGACATAGACGGATGTTCGGGGAAAGCAAAAGGGAGTTGTAGTACTTGAGCACCTTTCTAGGGATGTGGAATCATTAGGGTTAAGTGATGATGACCCTGAAGATTCCACACACCTTATGAAATTATTTAAAATGCCTCTTATAAAAATTAGAAAAGAGATAGTTGCGTTGGTAGCCGTGCATCCTATTACTGATGAGATACGAGAGAGGGTGGAATTATTGCTTCGAACAATAGAAAACTTGCAAGTAAGTAGTAATGAAAGCTTTAATTATAATGAAAGTTTAATAATGGTTTATATTTTATTCTCTTTTATGTCATTAACTAAAATATGTACGTATTGTTTTTACAGCAATTTATCCGCCCTCATGAAAGTCATTCCCATGATCAGGTTGTTGCAAGATCTTCAGGTGATGATGATTTTCTTGTATTATCACTTGCTTGGCTTATCACTCTGAGTACCCAAAACATATCATACTTGATACTGTCAATTTTCAAAATAAAGGTTCATCCTTGTTTATAATTGCACTTTTCATATATTTAATGTATTATTCTTTAGGTGTTGTCAATGTTATTGTGTCACTGCCGCCTCATCAAAGGTTACCCTCACCTGTATTGCCAACTGCAATGTTGGCAACATGTAGCATGCAGACATCCTCCACTGCACGTCATATTGGCCTGCCCACTATTGGTAGATCCCTCTTTTGCTCTATCTTTAGTCATGTGTTTATTTCCCTTCAAGCATTCTTTCTTGAATTCTAATGCTATTTCATAGTGGATTCATTTTTTGCAGGAGGAGATGCACATGAGGATGTGCCAGAGGTGACTACTGTTGATAACATACCATCATTTCCTAGATCTTCTCGTATTGCTAGTATAGGAACGTTGCAGGCCACATTGGTGGTGAGTGACGAAGAAATGATTCCCTTAAAGATACAAAAGGTTCTAGGTACTTTAAAATTATTATTATATAATCTAATTGTAATTTACTTTATGATCACTCATTTTGGACTAATGATCCCATGAATTTTTTGCAGGCAATGATATTTTCTATAAACATCTTAGTGACATTGCATTGCAGATATTTCGGCCCACCATACGTAAAGGGTGGTACATCATATGTGAACTAACCCTATTCCACTATTTTGATTTCATATCATTGCTAGAATAGTTTTCCTTTGATCCATTTCTTGAAGTGTAATAAATGTAGCTTCAATTCATTTCTGAATCTAACATGTTTGTTTTTGCTTTAAAAGGTGGAATGACCAAGAAAAAAGATTAAAAGATGAATTGACAAACAAATGGTTGAGTGGTTTGGAAATGACACCTTTGACAAAACCAAGCTCCTTGAAAAAGTTGGCACATATCTAAAGTATGTGAGGGACCAATAGAAGACCCATTTAGAGAGGAACCTAAAGTACAAGCATCCCCCCATGATTCCAGAGAGGGAGTGGAAGGACCTGATTTTGGATTGCAAGGAGAGAATTGAAAGGAAAAAAGGAAATACACCACTAGATGCCAGAAGAAGGTACGAGATACTATTAGGAATGTAATTATGTACTAATTAATTACTCTTTATATTTATATAATCTAACATATTTCAAAAATTTTATAGACTGAGTGACACATCAAAGGAAACCAAGGCAAGGCAAGGAAAGCACGGGCAACACAAACTCGGCTTTGGTGGTTACATGACACTTGCTGCACGAATTGTAAGTATCTCATGTAAACGAAATATTGCATCAAAATATTAATAAATTGCAAACTTTTTTTTTTTATCCAACAATGCAAGCAAAATTCACGGTACCAAGTAAAAATGCAGGGCTCTGAATTCAATAGAGTGCCCACAGAAGATGACAAGAAAATTGCCTACCAGCAAGGCTATTTAGCCATGCCTGATTAGCTATGAGAATTGAGTGGGCATGCACAACATTCGAGTGCATCTGTCACATAGGTAAATATGCTAAATGGAAATTGTTTCAAATTGAATACTTTACCAATAATCTAATTGATGTTGAGTTTCAACATAAAGTGACTATATTTGTTTTAAATAAGCAAGCAATGATAACAATGTGCATGTCATTGGAATGCAACCTGCTAATCGTGAAACACCACCTGCACATGAAGGTCCGGATGTGCATCCCAGTAGTGGAGGTATTCATTTGCTATTCAAATTTATTTATTTAGCTATTAATACAATTAAACATCTTAATTTGTAATTAGAGTAGTAATTAATGTAACCTTTTTTGTTAATATTTTAGAGCATGTAGTCGGTGGTGAGCAAGTGGAGCATGATCTGGGTACACAACATCAGGAATGTGATGTTCCCCACTCGGGTAAATAGGACCACTGTTATTGCTTTAAACAAATACAATTGCAATTGGTGTTCAACATTAATGTAACCTTTAGTATTTTAACTCCAAATGATCTAGAGGTTGTTCAACATGTTGAGGTTGAGGCTACACAAAATGATGTGGCCCCATCAGGTAAAGAGCACAACAATTATGTTCTCTAAATTAATGAAATACTTGTAATAATAAATTTTTTTTTTTTGAATTTAACCCATTTCTTTGTTATTGCAGAGGACCCCCCTTCACTTCAATGTCCTTGTCCTCAGTATAGGACTAGGCATACATCAAGATCACGAGTAGATGGCAAAACATCTATAGAAGGGGGAAATGATGAAGAAACCGATGTTCCACTTAGTCTTTTCATAGCTTCAAAGAAAAAACAAAAAAAGAAATGATTGTAATCTAATTTATTTGATAATGACTGATTTTTATGTGTTAGTGAATGTAATTATGTGCTAATTAATGGTTATGGATGATATGTGTTAATTAATATTGATGAATGTTGCATGTTAATTAATGTTAATCAATGTTATGTGTTAATGAACGTTATGTGATATTAATGAATGAATACTATATTTTATTAATGGTAGAAAGAATGAATGAATGAATGAATGTTATAAGATGTTAACGGGGAATTTAGAGTGATGTTAGGGGGGGGGAGGGGCCAAATGAGCTTCCACCTTCACGTGGTTGGCCCTGTTAAGTAGAGAAGATTAAACTATTCTCAAAACCAAGCAAAGCTCAACAAGATAACACACTTTTCAATATTTCATTATGTTGCACAGTTAATCTTATTGAATAATGTATATTGAATCTTAATTGCAGGGTCCAATAGAGCCAACATGAACAACAACACTACAAGTTGCTGGGTATAATGAACTCCCATATTGTCTTGTCTATACATGAACAATATGAGTTACTTCTAGTGTTGATATCCAAGGTGGGACTACAAAAGTTATGAATATGCCTCATCCTTGTAAGTTTTTTTATTACTTGTAAGTCATGAATATTGCTCTTTAGTTGATTAAAATCACTTTAGTGAATGCAAATCTTGATTATTATAAAGTGATATCTACACTATCAATTCCAAATTGAAACCCTTTCAGTGCATGCATGTTGTTTGCCAAAATGCCATCTCAAAAGTATCAGCAAACAAACATTGGCATTCACAAAATCAAGAAACACAAACTAAAAATTAGCAGTAGAGAATTCAAGTAAATTGTTTGTCAAGAAGCATAGTTGAAAAGGTGCAAAAGAAATTGGTTTCAAAATAGGGGTAGACCATTACAAATTGGCAACTTGGCATCACTTCTCTTCTTACTTCTCTGCAACCCTCTTGCTCTGCACTCTCACTTTTTCACCTGGCACCTGCAACTCTCACTCTCACATTCATAGTTGTCGGCTTCTTGCTCTTTGTTTTTGTGAGTTGAAACAAAAATAGGAGGTAGTTTTATAAAGTTGGTGGGGTTTGGGTGGGGCCCATAGGCTGTGATGGTTTGATCTTGGGCATGGAGTTTGCAAAAAAGTTCTGATTTTTTTAAAATCACTTATGGGTTGTTGGGATGGTCAGGAGGCTCTTGGGAGTCCCTCAAACATCTCAAGGATGTCCTAGAGATGTCTCAAAGATGATGGCATTGGATTTCACTGGGGCTGTAGGGGGACGTCCCATCCAAGTCCCTGTATTTTGAAGCTGTCCCCATTTCAAAAACAAATAGTTTTGGGGGAGGAAATGTCCTTGTGGAACACTGGCTCCAATACATACGTCTTCGTATGATTTTTTAAATAAGACACCAGAATTCATAAAATAATATCTTTCGAATCTATATTAATCAATAAAAGATGTTTCTAATTCAATGTATGTACCAAACCCTATTACCAACAATATAACAGCCCTAGCCTACAAATTAGACTGGTTAATTTTCTCCAATCAAACAAACATGTAATCACTCCATAAACTAGGTACATTAAGCACACATCGAATTATAAAATAACTAACTGTGATACATCAATATGTGAAAGTTTAATGACCTAGATATTAGGACTGTAAAATACTATATCGTATCCTAATTCCTATAATAACCCTTTTTGTGTCATGTGTGAAGTACAATACACAACTAGGAATTATGTTGAGTCAAATGCAAAATCGGTACTAACCACAGAAGCTGAGGATAAATCATGAACAACATATCTGAAGCAACACATGAATGACTCAAGTGCAGATGAATGCTAGGAAATAAAGTAGAAAACAATGCAAAATTAGGTAAGAAACTAGGTGACAATAAACCATGAACAACTTGAAATAATCTATAATTAATGATCTATATGATCCATCAACCTGTGACTATGAAACGTAATCTGCAAACAGTAAACTTGTTTGTGAATATTTAGGGTGACATGATTAGCATTCTCCCCTTTGTACAAAATTATTGATTACATGAAATGGATTTTTTATGTCATTTTGCAATATACCATGGTTGTATATGTTTATACGTAAATTTATGAATCCAAAATTGTCAAATAGATTTTACATAGATAATAATCTTTCCTTCTTGCTATCTATTATAGACAATGGAAAAGTTTCCATTGTCCTTTAATTCTCGTATACATTACTTGAACCCAGTCTATGTGTCTTTATGGTCGAAGTCATGGAATTTCAGTAATTTAATTCTTAGTATATAGCAATAGCCTATTAGCAAGCTCACTCTAGCGAAGACAAATTTTAAAGAATTCATAAAATAGGAGTTGTCAATGACATATACTGATGCTTGAGTTTTATGTTTCTTTTTTTATAGGCTCCTTTGATGTAAGGGATAAAGAGGATCGATGGATACGAAGTTGGGTTAAGAAGGGGGATATGATTATCCTCCCAGGAGGAATCTATCATCGATTTACCCTTGACACAAACAACTACATTAATGTAAATGCTCTTTTATCTCAAGGACACTCACTATAAATCATTTCTTATATGAACTAGAGGATATTATTATTGTTTCTTTGACTTTTATCGCAGATCCTGAGGATATTTTGAAAAGTACTCCCTTAATTTAAAAATTATTAACAATCAAATGGTTGTACTTAAATCAGTTGAGCATAATTGGTGAGGGTGATGATATGTTTCTTCATTATACCATCCACAAAATGCTCAAAATTAAATGAAATCTTTAATGAATACATAAAACTATATACATATGCATATACATATACATATACATATACATATCCATATGCATATGCATGTGCATATACATAAAGGTTTACTTGGTTTAAATGAAGGAAAGGTTGACAAATTTACGGTGATCTCTTCGTGACCACACCACAATTAGGACAATGATCTCAAAAACACTTTTTACCGTTCTCTTGGTGATTGTGCCCAAATATGTATGTCTTGCTTATGTATGAAAATGGCATTTTGCAGCTTTCCACCGACGATGTATTTGAGATTTCATTCATTTAGATATGGCATGAGCTTTGTCCTAGAGTGAGACTAGGGAGTTGGACCATCTCAACCATGGTGTGCCTGATCATATTAGCTTGACACCATGCGCCTCATATTAGCCTCAAACCTATGCCCCCTACTGGTAGGTGGTGGGGATAGAATATCATTTGCTGTACATATCAATGACTAAATAATAATATTTTTTTTTGATAAAAATATTATCATCATCAGAATTACGACGAATACCAAGCTTTCCACCGACAATGAAATCGGCAGACATATAACATTCTCGTCGGTGAAATGTTCTGGAGTCGTCACACTTCCGACACAAACCACACAAACATCCGACGAGGATGCTGTACGTGCGACGACACTTCGTAGTCGGACGGTCGTCGATGTCTCCGAATGGACCGACAACACAAGCGTCGGACAAATAACATCACCATCAATGCGAAGTTCCAAATCATCATTGGCTTTGTGACGAAATCTACTCAAGCATTCGACGGGGATGTTGCATGTCTGATGACTTTTTTGACCAGAAGAGCGTTCATGCCCAGCATCGCCAGAGTCCATGGGATTGTCGTATTTTTGATGGGTAGGGCATCGTCAACCAATCCGACGATGAGTTTTCAACGACTACTTTTGTCAGCAATCCAACGAAAATTAGTCACAAATCCGACAATTGGTCGTCGGAAATTAGCTCCGAATGTACTAGTGAGACTTGACACCAACACATCAAGCATGAAGATATGACCATAAAATAGATAAAATTAGTTAAGTATAGCATTACGGATAGTCAAATGATAGTATGTGTAAAATATTCTGACCATAAAATACCACATCCAATCGGATAGATAGAAGCTTGATAGCATTGTTTCCACCCTCAACACACACTTCTTGGGCATGCCAAGATTCGAATTCTTGGGTAATCACTTCCCAGTGAATTTCCTATCTCGAATTGGGGGCTACATGAGGAGTTTCTTCGATATGCGCTTATCACAACACTTGAGTTGACACATAGAAGTATTTTTGGCTACTAAAAATAGTTGGCTTGTAGTGGGGGAACTTTGGGGGTGAATCAGGTAGTCATACATGCGGTGGCTAGCTCATTTAAGAGATATCCTAGCCCGTAGAACACAAATTTTATGCATCTACCACACAAGCACCAGGGGATTTTGACTTGTGTCAAGACCACAAAGGTATTTGCATAATGATGTTAAGGGAAACCATCGATATAACATGGCGCTACCAGTTGATTTATAGTTTTTGCTAAAATTATAAATATTTATATAGCGGACTGAAAGAAAGTACCACTTGGGTCATTCTCCCCTCACTCGAAATTATAGGCTACTCGGGGGGATAGGCCCTCCTACTTAGAAAGTAAAATCGAGTGTCGCTAACACTTTTCTCTTGAACCTATGACCATGAGAGCCAAAAGGAGAGGATAGTGTGTGTTAGTAGTAGGACCACTCTATAGATGCACAAGCGTGCAAGACACAAAAGATATGGGGTTCATTCCTTTACTTGAATTGAAGTGTGCCTAATTACTCAAAAGACACAACATGTGCATTCCCTTAATTGAATTGAATTGTGCCTAATTACACAATAAGACAAAAAATAAAGAAGGAAATGAAACAAATGAAATGAGCAAATTTTGTTTCAATGAAACCCCATTTTCTTTAGCGGTCCTGCAAGCAAAATGTTAGTGCTTAAATGCTTAGGGGTCTTCTTATAGCTTGAAATGTTGCACAAACAATAGTAAAACCATCCAACAACACATAAATTAATTGATTAGTACCAAAATAGTATTCTGGAAAATCATGTAAATGATAATTAGTGATCCCGCTAATGTGTGGCACAAACCCGTTGTTTCAAGGCAGGAACCTGTTGTTTCAAGGCACAAACCCACTGGTTTAAGCAAACCCACTCATTATCTAAAACGTATTCCCACTACTTATCTAAAATGTAGACACACAAATTAGATGATTAGTACAAAAAATAACATACAAGAAATTCATGTAAATGATAATTAGTGATCCCGCTACTATGTGGCACAAGAGTAAGTGCAAGAAGTTGTGTCCACTTAATGTGGAAGTTTTGGACTTAGTTAAAAAGTGGAAATCAGGCGGAAAGAATAGGAGACGAATCGGGATCCCGTTTACTCTTGGCATCTCGAGCCTAAAATCAAACGGGATCTCGTGGGCCCCAGGATCCCGAGCCTAGAACTCCAAACGGGATCCCATGTTGAAAACGAAACGGGATCCTATGTTGAAATGAAATGGGATCCTGTTTCATTTCAACGTGGGATCCCATTTCGAATATATAATTTTTTTTTTTAATGAAATGGGGTTCATTTTTGCCATATGGGATCCCGATTCAAGGAATGGAGCCCTCCTAGGAATTGCCACCAACCAGCCTTCAAGTCTTCCAGGTATGCCCAACACCCATTTTTATTCAATAATTCATGTTTAGATTAATTTTTTAGTTAAAAAATTAGAATTTTAGTTTAAAAATTATTTTTTTTGTTAATGATTTTTAGTTTTAAATTTATTTTTTTTGTTAGAAAAAAATGTTTTCTAGCTTAATAAAAAAAAATTTCATTAGAAAAGTATGTTTTTTAGCTTAATAAAAAAAAAATTCATTATAAAAGTATGTTTTTATTTTAAAAATTGGTTAAATTTAGTTTGAATTTTTTTTATGAATTGATTAGATTAGGATTTTTTTAAAACGAATAAATTTAATAAAAAATGTTGAAAACCTTGAAACGAAACCAAAACCCCCCAAAAAATCAAAACCAAAACATTTAATTTACAAGATCAAAACAAAAATGAAAATGAAAACCAAAACCAAAAACTTACAACAAAAATGAAACTATTTAAAACATCTAAATTGTATACAACATACCCCCTATGACCACATAGGATCACATCACGTCCAACCCCTTACGACCACTTATGACCCCACAGGATCAGCCATAGTGTCCAAAGGGGTCATGTATGTGGTCTTAAGGGGTCATGCATGCACATTCTAATGTACATGTGTGACCCCTTAAGACCACATACATGACCCCTTAGGACACTACGCACAATCCCATGGGGTCATACATGTACATGGTCCTAAGGGGTTGAACGCATGTGTGACAGGCCTTTACGACCATATTGTGTTCTAAGGAGTCATATATGTGATCCTAAGGGATCACACATGTGTTGGATCACACATGTGTTAGAACACATGTGTGACCCCTTAGGACCACATATGAGCCATATTAATATCCTAACTTAGTTGGGGTATACGATTATACCCCAACTACTAGGATATTAATTTAGCCCACTCATATGTGGTCCTAATGGGTCACACATGTGTTCTAACACATGCATGATCGATCCCTTAGGATCACATATATGACGGTCCCTTAGAACACAATGTGGTCCTAGAAAAGCCTATCACACATGCACGCGTGAACTAACTCATGCTTTCAACCCCTTCTATGACCATGTATATGTGTAATATGACCTCATAGGATCACACTGTTCACCCTAAGGGGTCACACATGTACATTGTAGAACACATGTGTGTATCCCCTTAAGCCATCTCCTATTTTCAAATTCATTCCCCTTTTAAGCCATATTTGTCCTATAATTTAGTTTGAGCCATGTCTATATTATACCATGATTTAGAATGTGTGCATGTGTGATGAGCCTTTACTAGGACCGTGCATTCTATTCTAATGGGTCATAATTTGGCCCTAAGGGGTCACGCATGTGTTAGAACACATGTGTGACCCCTTAGGACCACATATGACCCCTTTTACCATCCTAGTAGTTGGGGTATATTGTATACACTAAGTATAGGATGTTAAAAGGGCTCATATGTGGTCCTAAGGGGTCACACATGTGTTAGAACACATGCATGACCCCTTACAACACAATGTAGTCCTAAAGGCCCATCACACACATGCCACCTTTTTAACATTTATGTACACAACATGTACCCCTTACGACCCAATTGACCACATAAGATCTCATATATTGTGTACATATGTCCATCCCCTTAATTCAGGTGTCTTAAATGATTAATTACAAAATTTGTAGATGTTAAATTTAAAATTACTATTCTAAGTACATGAAATTAACTAATTAACTAATTATGACTATACCCCTCTTAAAGCATACTATTATAATCATACCTATTTTAATGTATACTCGGAGGTCTATTAACTATATATATATTATTAAATGCCATATATTAAATAGCATAATAGGTCCTACTGACTATATATGAAATTAAGTAATTACGATCAAATTAAATAGAATTACTTGACCAAGTCTTAAGGGGATCCCATTAAGAAACATGTAAAATTAGGACATGCATGTGTCTTAAGGGGATCCCAGTTGTAATTATTTATTTAAAATGATCTCCCTTAGCCACATGTGTGTCCTATATTTAAAGTAGTTCTTCTATCCTTTACTTGCCACATACATCCTATAATCTAATTAGGCCTATCATCTTAAGCCACATACACCCTAATTAGGCCAATCCCTTTAAGTCACGTGTCTTAAATGATTAATTACAAAATTTGTAGATGCTAAATTTGAAATTCCTATTCCAAGTACATGAAATTAACTAATTACAACCATACGGGCCTCTTAAATAGCACATGTAATAGGTCCTCTTAACTATATATTCAATTTATTAAACTTAATTATGATCAAATTTAATTTAATTTCGACCATGTCCCCTTAAGATACATGTAATTAGGAAATGCACATACAGCCTATAATTTAGGCCTATCCCCTTAAGCCACATACATCCTATAATTTAGCCCTCTCCCCTTAAGCCACATACATCCTATAATTTGTAGATGCTAAATTTGAAATTCCTATTCTAAGTACATTAAATTAACTATGTACAACCATACGGGCCTCTTAACATACTATTACAACAATTCCCCTTTTAACATACTAGGACCTATTAACTATACATACTATTAAATGCCATATATATTAAATAGCATGTAATAGGTCCTATTAACTATATATTCAATTTTTTAAACTTAATTATGATCAAATTTAATTTAATTTCTACCATGTCCCCTTAAGACACATGTAATTAGGAAATGCACGTACATCCTATAATTTAGGCTTGTCCCCTTAAGCCACATACATCCTATAATTTGTAGATGCTAAATTTGAAATTCCTATTCTAAGTACATTAAATTAACTATATTTACAACCATATGGGCCTCTTAACATACTATTACAACAATTCCCCTTTTAACATACTAGGACCTATTTAACTATATATATTATTAAATGCCATATATATTAAATAGCATGTAATAGGTCCTATTAAATATATATTCAATTTATTAAACTTAATTATGATCAAATTTAATTTAATTTTGAACATGTCCCCTTAAGACACATGTAATTAGGAAATGCACATACATCCTATAATTTAGGCTTGTCCCCTTAAGCCACATACATCGTATAATTTGTAGATGCTAAATTTGAAATTCCTATTCTAAGTACATTAAATTAACTATATTTACAACCATACGGGCCTCTTAACATACTAGGACCTATTAACTATATATATTATTAAATACCATATATATTAAATAGCATGTAATAGGTCCTATTAACTATATATTCAATTTATTAAACTTAATTATGATCAAATTTAATTTAATTTTGAACATGTCCCCTTAAGACACATGTAATTAGGAAATGCACGTACATCCTATAATTTGTAGATGCTAAGTTTGAAATTCCTATTCTAAGTACATTAAATTAACTATATTTACAACCATATGGGCCTCTTAACATACTATTATGACAATTCCCCTTTTAACATACTAGGACCTATTAACTATATATATTATTAAATGTAATATATATTAAATAGCATGTAATAGGTCCTATTAACTATATATTCAATTTATTAAACTTAATTATGATCAAATTTAATTTAATTTCGACCATGTCCCCTTAAGACACATGTAATTAGGAAATGCACGTACATCCTATAATTTAGGCAAGTTTCCCCTTAAGCCACATACATCCTATAATTTGTAGATGCTAAATTTGAAATTCCTATTCTAAGTTCATTAAATTAACTATATTTACAACCATACGGGCCTCTTAACATACTATTATGACAATTCCCCTTTTAACATGTACTAGGACCTATTAACTATATATATTATTAAATACCATATATATTAAATAACATGTAATAGGTCTTATTAACTATATATTCAATTTATTAACATACATCCTAATTATGCCTATCCCCTTAAGCCAATTGTCCTAGTTAGGCCTATCCCCTTAAGCCACATGTCCTAACTTTAGGCCAATCCCCTTAAGTCATGTGTGTCACTTGATGATTAATTACAAACATCTTCATAGATGTTAAATTTTAAATTCTTATACATGATCATATTATATGTAAAAACATGCATGTTCTTGATTTCACATGTACACATTAAATTTTTTATCATTTATCTGTCTGTAGAGTTTGTATATGTATATATGTTTACAATGTATATATATATGTAGATTGTACATGTTTTAAAATTATTTGTAATTTAAATTCATGTTTTAGTTTCAAAAGTTAGATTTTAAATTTTTATTTGATTTTTAATTAAATGTATGTGTACATGTATATATATATATGCAGAGCTTAGATTACATACACATCATCACATGGATGTGTTTGATATAGAAGATTTGCTTAATGCAACATGGCCTCAACCCCCCCCCAGATGACCCTGTCCATGGTGCACCACCTCCACCCCAACCCCCTCCTCCACCTCCACCCCCACTCGATCATCATCCTCCACCTCCTGATTCTACTAAGGCTTGATTTCAAGCCATTATTGATGAGAATGTTGTTTTCATACAGGGAAAAGTTAATGAGATCCTTAGAGCACCACATATATGCCCACACATGCATCGTTTTGCATCGAAGAAGAAAAATGTTATTGATGCAGTTAGGTCTATAGATGCAGAGCTCGATTCACATCGACCATGGAGAGAGGAGAGACGTCAGTTTTATTCTGATGGCCTCTCCTATAAGGATATTTTGAACCTAAGAATAGACAAATCTCACCTTGTTCCATATTTTTCAAACCCCATCACAAGTGAACCCATTCCACCAAACAAATCCCACATATCCATGGGGTGGTGTACACATCGGGGCATGGCCGATAATTTTTGGGATCGATGGCAAATGGTATTTGACACCCCACCACATGCCAACTTAGAGTGCCCCTTATACTTCTTGAGAAAATTATATGCGAAGTTTGTTTTAGGTTTAAAGCCCAATTATTTTGACATTAGAGCATTCTAGGGTGTTGGTGGTGGCATGCCATAGGATAGGTTGGGGGCACGTATTGACCCCAATAGACCTA